>NC_133900.1:58354857-58662154 GCF_964199755.1 Larus michahellis | reverse complement strand
TCCATATGCTAGTAATATGGATCCCTTCACTTCTTCCACGTACCGCCATGCAGTTTACAAGCGTGCTGGGCTGTAAAAATAAATCCTACTGTGCTTCCTTCCCTGTCTCGAATGTTAATTTCTGATCCTTTGTGGAAGAGCCTGGGTTTAACGGCTCCCACGAGCTCTCACTGAATATTTTCTCTCTTTTGCTGCTTTTTAAAATTCTGTTCTTGGCCAAAAGGCTCAATATTCATCCCAGCGCAGAGGCCACACAAGGGCTGGAGCCATGAGTCAGCTGGAGGCTGCTTTTCTACAGCAGCATCTCTGGGATGCAGCCTGCCAAGCTTCGGCTGATGGAGACTGCAGCCTAAATCTTCACGTGTGCCACCCCGGCTGCACGGGACGGGTCTCACGGGAGCTGCCTTGGAGCCTGTTTGGTACCCACGGCTGTGGGGTTGTTGCAGGCCTGCCATGAAGGCTCCTTCTTAGTTAAATAAAAACAAAACAAAACAAGTTATCTTTTTTTGCAGCGTGGAGGATTCTGTGCAGTTTTATGTGCTGGTGACCCACCCCACGTGGATTTACTTCCTATAACATGATAAGGCTTCTCTACCAATACAATATTACTATACCATTGGCAATGTTGGGTTGCACGCTGTAACCATTTTATTTTAAATAAATTTAAATACCCCCCAAATAGCATGCCATAGTATTTCTGCATGAAGCAAGACTAATGACAGCAGTTCTTGCTTCTTTACCTGAAAAACGTCTGCGCGGAGAAGTGGAAGAGTTTGCTTTCAGCGGAGCAAGCAGCAGACATCAGCTGTGACTCTGCAGCTGAAGCAAGACTGAACCAAATAGAATTTTGGAGCACTTTGCAGGTGACCATCCCAGTGCAAACTGCAATAAGTGTCAATTTCAGTTCCTTTATCTTCAGAAGGGTCCTTTTTGGTGCTATTCCCATCTTATGCCAAGAGTCAAGTCATTCCCTGTCCGACTGCACGTGCAAACGTGCTGTGCAGGTAGAGGTGCTGCAACTCCCTGTGCAGCTGCACCATGGTTCTGTGCAGCGTTGCAGCTCCGGCTGGAGATCACGCTGCGCAGCAGACATAGGAACAAGAGCTCTGTAGCTGCAGAGCGCTGCTTTAACTGCAAAAACACTTTCCTCTCCCAGCTGAAGCCCGGTACGATAAGCTAACTGGTCAAGTCACATACCTAGAGCTGTTTTCCTGCATTTCCCACTTCTGATGTTAAGCCACAGGGTTGATGCATTCATAACCGTGTATAAGCACACATATGTTTAAGTGTATTCATCTTTTTTCAAGATGAATCTTCATCTTTTGGGGCCTATTTGATTGTTTCAGCATGTTTTAAGCGTTACAGCTGTCCTTTCATTTAGCCACATTTTGTCCCTTGGTTTGGCTGTACTGACTAAATGGACTAAACACCACTTCAAACTTTCTTCCTACTATCGGGCACAGGGTCCCGAGGCACTTTAATGGCTGTGACTGCCAGCTGCTTCGGGAAAGGCTGTGCTCCTCTCTGCCCTGCCGCTGTTGGGTCACATCACGCCAGGGGCCAGGCTTGCCTTGGTGATGGTTGCTCTGTGCCCATCAGAGCTGTCCGACCCCGGTAAGACCTCAGAGTCCCATGTTCCCCTCACGCTACGTGTGCCTGGCATACCCACCAGCGCCGTACCTGGCATACCCACCAGTGCCGTACCTGGCCCAGACGCCCGCAGAGGGGTCCCCCACCCAAGAAGCATTAGAGCCACGATGGCTACGAATGGGAGCATCTCACTGGTGCGGCTGGAACTGGCACTGCAATGGCTACTCTTAGCCTGTGGCCATGGTTAAATCATAGAATCATAGAATCACAGAATGGTTTGGGTTGGAAGGGACCTTAAAGATCATCCAGTTCAAACCCCCCTGCCCTGGGCAGGGACAACTCCCACTAGACCAGGCTGCTCAAAGCCCCATCCAGCCTGGCCTTGAACACTTCCAGGGATGGGGCATCCACAACTTCTCTGGGCAACCTGTTCCAGTGCCTCACCACCCTCACAGGAAAGAATTTCTTCCTAGTATCGAATCTAAATCTACCCTCCTTCAGTTTGAAACCGTTACCCCTCATCCTATCATTACACTCCCTGATAAAGAGTCCCTCCCCATCCTTCCTGTAGGCCCCCTTTGAGGTACTGGAAGGCTGCTGTAAGGTCTCCCTGGAGCCTTCTCTTCTCCAGGCTGAACAGCCCCAATTCTCTCACCTGTCCTCACAGCAGAGGTGCTCCAACCCCCTGATCATCTTCATGGTCCTCTGCTGGACCTGTTCCAACAGGTCCATGTCCTTCTTGTGTTGAGGACTCCAGAGCTGGACACAGTACTCCAGGTGGGGTCTCACCAGAGCCGAGTAGAGGGGCAGAATCACCTCCCTCGACCTGCTGGCCATACTTCTTTTGATGTGACCCAGGATGCGGTTGGCTTTCTGGGCTGCAAGTGCACACTGACGGCTCATGTTGAGCTTCTCGTCCACCAGCACCCCCAAGTCATTCTCCTCAGGGCTGCTCTCAAGCCATTCTCCACCCAACCTGTATTTGTGCTTGGGATTGCCATGACCCAGGTGCAGGACCTTGCAGTTGGCCTGGTTGAACTTCATGAGGTTCATTTTCGTAGAAATCAATAAAGCCCATACTTAATGTGCAACCAAAAACTAGCGAGTGCTGCCCACATTCTTGATTTCTCCCTGGCACCTTGCTGAGAACAGATTCCCAGCTTAGCGTAGCCATACAACAAGAAACTAATGATCAGTTAGTTATTCCTCATTCTCTAACAGACTTCATAAACTAGTACCTGCTTTCAAGAGACTGCTCGAAAAAGAGAAAGCATGTGGCTGTGTGTCTGCCTGCGTGTGTGCGCAGGCCTGTCCCTGCCGAAAGGGGCAGCAAGGCTGTGTCACCACCATTCCCGTGCTGCTACTGACGGAGCTGGTACAACAGACCATTTTGAGCAGGGGTCTGCCTTCTTGCCCCCAAATCCTTGCGGCGTGACAGCGTGGCACAAAATCATGCTGAACAACACTCAGAGGGTTGCTGAGCTCCTGGATGGCCAGAAATAAATTGCATCACATAACATTACACTTGCAGAAGCAACATTACTTGCTTTATTGGCAACAGAAATATTTCTCTGCACTACCTGAGCAAGAAAACTACTAATTATGGAAATGCGCAAAAGTCTTCCCAATCCAGGGATCCCAAATTAGCCTTTTTTTCAGAGACTACTCCATATTATTTCAGTTGTTTGAGATACCTTTACAGCTCTAATCCCATATGTCCCTGCCCGATGGCTGCTGTGCAGCTCATCACCTGCAAGGGCTGGCACGTTCCGCTGTCACATCCCTCACTATTTTGTCAGGGCTATAAATAAGCAAAGCGCCCTCCTTATTGCAAAGGCAGCTGACTATAAATTACAGATTACAAATTATAAATTTCATATATTGTGTATCTAGACAGCTAGTGGTATAAACCATCCTTGGGTGAGGAAATTTAGGCAATACCTATCATCAACTGATGGGTGTACCTTCATTTTTTTAAATGCATTTTTTGCTTTTCCAAGCTTAGCATTCGCATCTAAAAGGTTTCCTCTGCGGTGCTTCATAATATCCATCCTCACTGAAATTATTTTTTTTTACCACTGTGTGGCACTAAATACAGCCTTATTACCCACTGAGCCCAAAATTCCATGTATCATTATTGACACAGAATGTACAGAATTTGTGTTATGATTTTAAATATTCAGAAGTGTTCTTAACATCGTGGCAATTTTATTTCTACACAAACACTCTATGTCCCATCGAGAGCATTTCACTGATCGCAGCGGAAGCAGCAGGAGCCGAGGGCCACGCAGAGGCTCCATCTCTTGGGGTTTGGGTAGGGTTTAGCTGCACCACCCCAGGCTCACCCTTGTGAAAGTTGTTTCCCCTTCTTTGTAAATTGCAAATCCCTTGTGCAATTTACTGTAGCATCATTCTACACCCCATTGTGATCGCTTTTAAAACACATCTTTTAAAGAGCTTGTTGGTGAAAAGCTCCTCTCTTGTCAGCCAGGGGATTCACCTTATTACTCCATTTTATCTATCGGGTTTTTAAACCACGCTGTTCAGCAGCGAGAGCTGTATGTCATTGTAAGCAATACTGTAATTTATCCCATATTTCACTCTTATTTCATGAATTTCCTGCCCCCGGTGTCCGATACCTACACAATTTCACTCACTCTCTAATGCCATTTTGCCCGTTTTCCTGGTTTTGTGCAGGTTTTATCTGTGCTTGTAGGGCATTTGAAGGTGTGGTTTTCTCCGCTTACCTGCAGTTCTGCTCTCATCAGCCTGAAGCTGCTTTGTAACTATTCCACCGCCAAAAAATGAGCACCAACCACCTGTGATGAGCTGAAGCAACCTTGCTCCCATGAAGGAATACCTGAGCCACCCCTCTCACCGCCAGCTCAAGCGTGCTATGAAACGAGTGGGATGTTATTTTTCACACTGTTCCTGCAGGGCCCAGCCCTGCAAACTCTTACGCTTGTGTTTCGCCCTCCTTAGGCCCCCTGCTCCCAGTGGGACCTGGCCCAGTGAGACACCTGGAGATCCCAAGGACGGTGCCCAGGAGCGCATGGATGCTGTGTGCTGCTTTGCTAACCAGAGGGAGCTGTGCACGTTCAGAGCTGCAGAAAGAGGGGGAAGAAAAGGGGTTGGGTTTGGGTTTTTTTTTTTATTTTTTTTTCTCCCTGCAGATCTTTCAAAAGCTGTAACTCACTGATGAATATTCATTTCAATGTAGTACTGAAAATTCAACTGATGACACCTCAGAGAGAAAATGATCCAAGAATAAAAGAAATTAACATATAGCTCCCACCTTATCATAGAACAAAAGTGACTTTTCAGAATATATTATTTAACCTAAAAGCATTTCAGCCGAGTTGCTTTAATATCTTTCAATCCACTAATTTTTTCCCCAGTATTATTAATTTTCACTATGAACCCACAGTTTACCCCAAATATACTGTGTATTTCCTTCCCTGGGTAAACTTTAGTCATTCAAGGTTGAAGTTGCAGAGATGCTAGACTTGGTTTTATACCTACCATTTAATCCCAGCTCTTAGGCCAAAGTGTATTGCGTAGAACGAGATAGTTTAAGAAACAGTATAAGGCAGATGTAAGAGAAGGCAAAAGACAGCATAAAGAGCAGCTCAGCAAATACGAGCTAACAGTTGTAAGCAGGACATGTTGACTTACATTAACAGTAAATAGGATATGGGAAAAGATATTGCTAGCAAATTAGGAAATCATCATCTGTGATGAGTTTCAAATTAGGCGAGTCTTAAAGGCAGAGGTCAGAAAGTCAGCTAAGCAGCAAACCAGCCAATAGGTGTTTTTGTTATCTTATACAGAACAAAATATAAATTTGTTTTAACAGTAGATACCTTCTATAGATGAAGATATTCTAGTATCTGTAGGTGCCATTTTGAAATTTGGTGGGGTACTGTCATGGCTTTTCAGTTTTTAAAATGACATATTGAAATCTTTTTTCTGAGTGTACATATAGGAGAAAATAGGCGTAATATTGTACCTAACCCTGAAGTCACTTGTGGTCACTTATGTTGTGGTTTTACCTAGGAAGGTTCCTCATTATTTTACCTTCAAGTTCACTGGGGCTCATGGAAAAAAAATAATTCACCCAGTCAAGCATAGAATTTATCTCCCCAGTAAACCCAGTTTGGGGATGGAAACTGGACATTTCTCTCCCCAGAGCCTCTGAGCATCCCATGCTAGCAACATTTGATTTTCTTCAACACTTGACCTCCAGTGCCAAGATCAAGCTCTTTGCAAAATACGTTTCAGCTGCTGGTTTCCTTATAAAAGGTGGGTAGAGGAGGAGGAGGCAGCGATGCTACCTATCTTTTATGCAGAAACTTCACCGTGAAATGCTCCTGTAGGAGCTGGGAAATTGTGTTCAAACCTTTTCTCGGCTGAAACCCACACACGCCAGCTGAGCGCACTAAACAGCAGGAGCCAGGGTGGCGGGAGGCCCAGGGCACCTTCCCCCTGCTCCCTCCAGCACGTCGGAGACCGGTGAGGCTGAGGAGGCCTGGAAAAGGGCACATGAGAAGTAGCACGTCTCTGTAGCCTGGTAGGTGGAGTATACAGTCGGCAGCGCAGGTGTCTGGGTCCCAGATAAACTATAATTCTGTATAGAATAAAATACAGAATTCTGTATTTTAATCAATGCCTACTTAATGCAAAATACACAGCCGGTATTTTGCATTAAGACACACTTTGCCAGTTAAGTTCCCAACCTATCGAATGGTAGAGCTATGGTCGCTGCTCCGGTCCTCTCTCTTGGACCACGTTCTCTGCAGCAGGCTGAAAAGGTCACAGCAGAGGATGGAAGGGAGCATCTCCTCCTCCTCCTCCTCGTTCTGCTCGAGCAGCCAGTCAGCCCTGTAAAAGCGTGTAAAACAGTGCGTGATGCTCAGCCCACCAGCAGCAGAGACAAAGTCCTGCCAGTCTGACCCCACTCTGACCACTCAGCAGTGCTCGGCGAAGCTCTTAAACGAAAAAAAACTGACTCCTGCTCAGATACCTGAAGGGAAGGATCAAGATACCTGTTTGGCTAAGGAGGATTCCCTTTTGGAGGGAGGTCTGGAGCTTGCCCGGTGTCTTCAGGGACATCACCTGCTGCCTGTGTGATGCAGCTCCCCAACGGATGGACTCACACTTTTGGGTCCCTTTCTGAGATCCCCTTCCCAGGTGCTGGGAGCAGAGCCCTGGGGCTTAACACAAGGTTCTGCAGCCTGCGCAGATCCACCCACCTGGAAATTAGTCATTCCAGCAGCTAATTGACTATGCTTTTGTACAGCTTTTTCAGGCCATTTTCTTCCCCAGACTCGTTCCTTTTTTTTTTTTTCCCCTAGTCAATCATTTTTTTTACTCCTCTACCAACCTGAAAGACTCTGGGTCACAGCTCCATTCTGGAAGCTGCTTATTGTCTGAAGGGAGAGAAAATCCTTATTTTTTTTTAAGGGCACAGCTCTGCTACACTCCAACAAGCGATCAATAGGTGCATACACCATATTATGCTGCAGGACTAGGCACCAGAATATTCTATAAACAGGTTTGATTTTGCCTTGTAAACCTTTCCATGATATCCAAATAAATGCACTGAATTTTTTTCCTCATGATTTTATAGCTTCCTATTTAGATGTAATTGCCGATAACATTTTCTTTTGTTTTATGACAGGCAGAAGTTGGTCTCTAAAGTATTAGGTAGCTATTGGCTGTTGCATTCAGAAAGAACAAAAGGACATCCTGAGAAGAAATGGAGAAGAAAGCTGAGCAGAGATGTGCCGAGAGAGCCAGGAACATCCTCTCCAGGATGTAAGCACAAGCACAGAGAGACTGAACCAACCTGCAGGTCGCTGCTGTGGTTTTAGCCTTGCTACCTAAAACAGTTTCAATCTGATGAAGGCTTGAAATCCCAGGATTGTGGGTTTGCTTTGGAAACATTTTAATGTTCAAATATTTGTTTTCCCTTAGTGCCTCTAAATCCTTGTCATAGTGATTATAACTCCCTTCTTCCTCATTTCCCAGCCCTACTCTGTAATTTAAGTCTGTGATGCTTTGACCAAGTAGTTTTGGATGAAGATGTTCTGGAAGCCACCGATACATCACAAAAGTCAATTTTGTGTTTCTGAATTAAGTTCCTCACCTGTGCTGACCTCAGCTAGTTCCGTCTCTCCATACTCTCCATGAGATTTCATATCCGTCAGTGTAAGTTAATGGGTTTAAAAGGCTGAACAGTAAAACCTGCAGAACAAGTAAAAGGCCAAAGACCCTGAGCCCTTTGCCGCTCTTTCTGCAGGTAGTGAGAGGGCTATCTGAAACGAATATTCAATCTCCCATGACAAAAAAACCCCTCTTCTTCCCCGTCACTGCCTTCCCAAATGAAAAAGCTGGGAGAAAGAGAAATCCCAGAGCTGCAGCTGTAGGGGAGCAGCAAAGGATCTAAAGTAAATGATAAATACGGAGTAAATCAGGGATGATGCTTGGTTTGTCCTCTGAGGGCCCTGTGGTCGGAGGCAAAGAAGCGTGCCTTGCCTGGGGCTCAGCCTGGGGCTAGGGCTGGGAGAAAGGGCGAGCCCAGGGCTGCAGTTTTAGGGTGCTGGAAAGCATCTTCCAGAGCTAACTCAGGGCTGCTGCTTGATTTCGCTACCGCAGAATACGTGATCTGAGCATGGAGCTGGGTGCCCGGCCACCTGCCACCTTACTGAAAGCCACACTCCTTGGGCTGGTATCATTCCCAGTCATCATATGAGAGGCAGGAGGATTTTAGTCTGGTTTTGGCAGGGACAAGTGCAATTCCTGCAAAGCCAGGTACTGCCCTACCGGTCTCTGGATAGGAAGGCTCTGTTGGCTTTCTCGCGTCACGAGGCAGCAGCAGATCCTCGCCGACAGCCTGCCCTTGCTCACAGCCTCTGGAGAGGCAGGGAAGATAACAAAGGGCAGGATAAAGCCAAGGCAGCGCAGCAGGGTGAGGCAGACGTGCAGGAAAGGACATTTTCCCCCAGCTGAATTTGAGCTGTGTCCTTGCTTTTCCCTGCTGTCCAGTTTCCTCCTTCTTTTCCTTTCTGTTTTCTTCCTGCCCAAATACGAAGGAGCCTTGCAGCGGAAAGCCGCACTGTGGTTTATTCTGTAAATAACAAGCCGAAGCTTTTCTCTCCTGCTAAATCCCCCAAAATCAAGCAAAAGATCTGTCCTCCTCTTGACAGCGGCGGCTGCTATTTTGGCTGCCAGGTCAGCCAGCACAACGTAGTCCTTTCCAGCGAGTCTCGCGCTGCTGCATGGCAGCTCAGCCTTTCAGCCCTCAGAGAATGAGCACATTGGGAGCTGAATATAAGCAATGTTTGCTTCCAATTTGCTCAGGCTATGCCCAATTACTTTATTAATGGACTGGTTTGCAGCAGGGTTCAGCTCAAACAAAGCTGTGCTTTAGGTTCGGCTTTGCAGTCCTCCCAGTTTTAGAGCAATAAAAACGAAGCAATGTTAACTTTCCTTCTGTGGGACATTGTCTACAGAAGCATGAAGGAAAGATCTCTCTATGGGCAGCCTGTCCTCTGCAGAGCTCAGTGCTAATGAAAGCAGAAGGACAAATAACTTTATTTTCCTGATACCTTTGGTTAGGACAGGATGGCTCTTCAAGAGACAGTTCAACAGCTTTAAATATCCATTCAATTATTCTTCTGGTGGTGCTTCCCTTCACCAAGCAAGTCCAGCATCCTCCTGCAATCCTACTTTTGGACTCCATTCTCCTCGATAGGAGTTGGGAAAGGCTTTTCAGAGAGATCCAGGAGACCTCTGGATCCGCTTTCTGGGGTATCAGGAACGCGGTTGCTGACAGCGGCGTGCAGGTACTGATAGCTGTGTGCTTCAGAAAACACTGAGCGAGGCTGCTAGGCCCTGAATGGGAAGGGAAGACAAGTATCACCCCCACCATCCGCATCACAGATGAGGCTTTGAGAGTCTGGACAAGACAATAGGAAGAGGAGGTAGCTCTACATGGGTTTCTACAATTGTAAAGCATAATTTTGGCCACTTTGCCTCTCAGAGATGAAAACATCCCATACATGTGCTTGGAAATGGTTTCTATAGAAGGAATCAGCGCAGGCAGAGCCATCTCCTACAAAGCAGAGCAAAACACTCTGGAAGGCTGCTGTCCTGTGAGTTGATGTCCGGAGTCTGCTATGAACTGGCCCCATGCCTGGGCCGAGACGCAGCAGTGCTGCTCACTGTCCCATCCACAGACTGCTCTGTAACCCGAGGAGGTCATCTTTAAACCAAAGGGTTTAGCGGTGGCTACTTGCCGCTTTTAACTGCTGGTGTGACCTCTGCCATTTTTAAAATCTACCTGTTCTTTGAAAGAATCATCTTCAAATAAATATAAATCGATTATTAGTATATTTGTTGTCCTGTGGAGCCTATTACTGTATTTCTTTTACAATTTTTTTCAAAGACTTGGGCTTTGTATAGCATTGTAAAAATAAACCAGAATATTTTTTTTGTACTGCCTGGGGAGGGCTAATAAGTCTAGATGTTTTGCAATAAATACCCACCTCCCATTGAAATTTTTATTTTAATATTTTAAAACGTATATAGTACTGAAGCACCTGTACTGAAGTGAAAAAAAATGTAAGAAGAAAAGGAGAACATACAGACCTGGTAGGGGTCACACTTTATAACCACACAATCTCTTCAAATGGCATCACATGTCAGCTACACTTGGGGACCAGAAGTGGTGGGCCTCCTCCTGCCAGGCTACAAGAATGCTGATATATTGTCATTAGACAAGATATCGACCTTGGCAGAAAGATGTGGGGATTAAGATTCTTGCTTGGAAAATCACTCAAAGCAATTTGGAAAAACTGCTGAGTCCCCCGTTGCAGTTGATAGCAGAGAACTAAGTTTTGCAATTGGTCAACAATATGGGGCGATAGAAGACAATTCACGATAACATACAAAAGAGCCTTAGATGCTTCGTTATAGGATATCGTTTGTTCTCTATTTATGTAGTGCCTTTGTTTCAAAGTACGAGGGAAGGATAACAGCAGTGAAACGGAAAGCAATACTTGACAATGAAAGCAAACAAGCCATCAGCTCTGGACCTCAAGTGAGAACAATAGATAGAGTTTACAGAGGAAAGGAAAATACCAAGACAGTGGGGGAAGCGTCATAAAAGAAAGAAAACAGATTCCTATGGCTATATTTAGAGATTAAATTGTGAATGATAAGGAAGTACTTTTTTGCTGCATTGCCTCGAGGTAAGGTGCAGAGACTATGTCCACTTTTGTTTTAGATCTTTTCTCATGTCCTCCTTTGCTGGTGATGGTGCCTGAGTCTGCAATACCACACTGCAATGGATGCTGGAAGTTTTAAATCTACCGCATATGTCTACATTGTACTGATGTGCCTGACCTTCTGAGAAGCACTGCAGTACTTAGCAAATCCATTTCTTTCCCTCAAATATCGGAATCACCCATGCGTTTTGCCCCCTCCTTCCCCAGAGAGATTCTGCCTCGCTTTTGTCATCACCTACCCTCTGCCAGGAGAACTGGTACCCCTTTTCTCCCCTACACACTATGTTGTCCAAGGCTTATCTGCTTCCACCCCAGGAACAATCAGCAGCTGGGCTAGGAATCACTGCAGCCCCCAGGACGACAGCATAAGATGATGGGGAGAAAAAAAAAAGGACTCTTCTAGAGAGAGCGTAAGGATGAGACAGGGATGGGGAGAATCACCTTTCAGGGCATTAAACCAAGACAGCAGTTATACTTTCTATGTAGGAATCATAGAATCATAGAACGTGTTGGGTTGGAAGGGACCCTTAAAGGTCACCTAGTCCAACCCCCCTGCAGTAAGCAGGGACATCTTCAACTAGACCAGGTTGCTCAGAGCCTCGTGAAGCCTGACCTTGAATGTCTCCAGGGATGGGGCCTCCACCACCTCTCTGGGTAACCTGTGCCAGTGTCTCACCACCCTCATTGTAAAGAAGGATCAAACCCCTTCATTGTTGGCGAAATAAAACCAAATGTATTCATTTCCATAAGCCATGGGCAAAGAAGTGCTACACACAGCCAGTAGCTGAAGGACTGAAGGCGGTGGCCTTGTTATCCTGCAACAGTTCTAGCCTGACGTGCCAGACAGGAGCAGACTGTCTTCCCAGTCCACCCTGGAAAATCCCAAAAGCAAATGCTTCAGGACATATGGAGTACGACAAAGCCTTGAGATAAGTGAGATATTCTGCAAAAGGCAGGCAGTGTTAACAGACACATGTCTGACTTTGGCCTTTTAAAAGCCCAGGAATTAAAATTATAATTAATAGTTGTGCCAACAGGTTTTGGCTCTACTTAACAAGATCCCGCCAACAAAGTCTTGAGCCTTTGCTTTCTCTTCAGACCGGCTTCTGCAAGATCAAGGACCATTTGCTGCAACAGGCTGGCCACTGACCTACATAGAACAGCAAAGCACAATGCGATAAAGGGCAAAGCTGAAGTTCCTTTTCAAAAATAATCTAAGT
Source organism: Larus michahellis (assembly GCF_964199755.1). Taxonomy (NCBI): domain Eukaryota; kingdom Metazoa; phylum Chordata; class Aves; order Charadriiformes; family Laridae; genus Larus; species Larus michahellis. The sequence goes on along the minus strand of NC_133900.1, from coordinate 58,650,054 downwards.
TTAGAAATAATTGAGATGCTGGTGTGGCTGTGTGACTCCAGAAGCTGCAGAGCCTAAAGCCGGTGGTTTAATCTGTACCTGATTCTTGGCAGACCTTGTGCTGCTGCTGATTTTGCATCTAAAAATCTCTGCTTAAGGTCTTTTTAGTTCTGAACGGCAGAGGCATAGATGAAGACACAGAGAAACCACATTTCTTATTATGTAACAGTCTCTAAGCATCGTATTTTGTATTAATTTAAAGAGGTCTGCTCTAATTTATGCATACTGCCCAGCCCAAAGGAGGCTGAAATTCCTGACCTAGGCCTCCAGGCAGCATGGCAAGATAAATAAAAAATGTTAATAATATCTCTCATTATATGTCTCTAGTTGCTTACATGTCTTTTAACAGTTTTCAGGGCTGGGATTTTCCAAACTGCTGGGTGCTGATCTAAGTCTGACCTTGTTGCTTTCAGGGATTGAGGCATCCGTTCAAAATAGATCCCAATGTGAATATGTAACTTGGGACATGGGGGCAATTATTTTTTTTCTACTCTTATGAAGTACTATTTTGCTTGTCAAATCACATCAACTCAGTCTTTTACCAGCCTTGAAATAATTTATCCTGGTTGATCCTATCTTCATCTTGCTGTTATGCAAAGTGGTTGATGTTTGATGACCCAAGCACAGTCAATCTTATAATTTCTTAATTTGTATCAGGAGATTTTAAAAGTGCAACTTATATCATATCTGAGCAAAACCCCTTTACATGTGAGAAATTACTGGCCATCCATTTTGTGATCGAACGCATACAGCAAGATTAGTGATCATCTGTAGCTCAGCTGTTATTTTTACTGGGTTATCAAAGCTCTGGGGAGGATTTTGTAAAGCTATTTAGCCTGAAGGAAGGGATTAAAGAGGTTTCGCCCCATGAAACATCTGTTGCAAATGTACTTTCTCATATCCAGAGCAGAATGTTAAAGTTAGTCAGAAAGGGGCAGAGTCTCTTTCCTGTTCAGCAGTCGTACCCTCTGCTGGGCCATCCCATGGGTCAACCCACTCTTTCTCTCCCAGCCCAAAGCAGAAGCTGCCCCCACCACTACAGAAGAGAGGACTTCTTTGGATTCTGAGTCCCTCAACACCCTGGTGGGATACTCCAACTTCTTCCTCAAGCTCTCCTCCCTTTTGTCAATTAACGAGAAACTAGGACTTAAAGTGACTGTTAGAGTCAGAAAGGCCAGCCATCCATGATCTCCTGCTCTTCTTGCCCTAATTCCCAGAATCTACCCTCATGCTTTTGTGGTATATGCACTTGCGCACACTTTTTTTTCTTTTTTTTGTTTTCCAAATAGGTACCTGCTGGAAGAGTGCATAATCATGCCTACTTTGAGCAATAACTGATTCTTTTCCCAAATGGAGACCATTATCTACAATCCTTCTATTTGTGTGATTTTTTTTTAAAAAAAAAAAGCTGTGCTGGCTAAAAAACAAAACAAAACAAAACAAAAGAATAGACTATTAAACAAACTTGGGTACTAGCAGTTCTGATACTGATATGGCCCAAGAGCTGTTTTCTGTACCTTTCTTCTCCTCTCACAGGGCTCTCTCAAGCCCACTTATCCCAGCCCCAGGATAAAGCTTGTACTCTAGGGGCAAGGATAACTTTTTTTCTCCAGTAGCAGATAGGACTAGGTTGTGCTATGCTTTTAGTGCTTATAGTATTGCTTTCTATAATATTTGGGGAGAAAGGAGATATGCAGTAATAAGCAGGCATATCCACCACAGAGCAATATACACTGTGCAAACTTAAGTGCTGAAAGAAGTTGGATAGAAACAAACTCTCAGCTTATTCTCCTGCTTCGTGCATAGGAGATTTTCAGAGAAATTGAGGAGACTAGACTCGATGTTCCTCATTCTTAGTGCTTTTTTTATTATTGAGTTTAGGAAAACAGCCTGATTTTTTCTTTTCACGGCAAAAGGAGAATTTAATTCTTCCCCTCTATATGAGAAGGGGAAGAATTATATACTCATGCTTATAAATGCTGGTCTTAGTAAACTGAAGCTTCAGAAGGGTGGGGAAATGGCTTACTGTAGCATGACAGCAGTATCTTAATAAGAGCCATAAGTGACACTGCTCACACTGCATGTCTGTCCTCAGTTCAGCCACAGACAAGTGACAGACCCCTTAAAAACACATCATCATTGTTGCTGACGATGATATCCCGTCGAACACAACGATGGTGGCTGCTGAGTGCTTAGTAGGACGTACCTGTCCTCGTCAGTCCATGCTCATAACACATGAGCACAGAAGCAGTGGTGAGGCAATGATGTACCTACTATGCATGTGTTAAGAAATAACGAAGCAAGGATACTAAGGTGAAAAATTCCTAGATCTGGATACCTGGGGAGCTGCCGGGAGGGCCCAGGACTTATACCCTGTAGTCTTCCAGGAATGGAAGAGATTTCTTCCTGCAGAGCCGGGTTGTGGCAACACAAAATAGAACAGAAATTTTTAAAAGACTGTTTCAGGCTGATATATAGAAGAATTAGAATACAGTTTCTAGTGCTGAGTATGAGGACAAGGTCATAAATAAGAAGGCAGACAGTAAAACAACAGCAAATGCTTGTGCCTACTGCTATAAATTGCATCTCAAAGATTAACTGGTTGATGTACACCAGCCAAGCTTTTCCATTATGGCATGGGTTTTAAAAAGTCCTTAAGCACTTCAGTTGGTTAAAGTTGTACTGGAAATCCTGGCGAATACATCCTGAAACCTTACAATGGATACAGTGGTCCAATGACCAGGACTTCTTTCCGAGGCAGTGAGGATGGGGCAACCAGACTTCTCCCATCACTGGTATGCACAGACCATGCCGCAGTCCTATTTGGGAGTCCACCTTCAGTGCCTTTTCAGACCTTTTGGTTGAGAACAACAAAACAGTGAAACATGTGAGCTCTTGTCTACTAAAAGCTGGAGTAAATCCAGAGTAATGTCACGGGGGTCATAAAACAGCCTGTAAATAACCACTGAAAACCTGGGCTATATTAAAACTGGTGATATGTGATTTAAAAAAGCTATCATTCCCCTCAGCCTCTGTGCCCACATCCAGGTGACACGCTGCCCCCTCCGCGGGGATGGCTGGGACGCAGCAGTTGACTTGGCAACTGCTACTGTAATCAAATATTTTCCCTCCGAATCAGAAAGTATTAAAAACATACTGACAAAATGCACCCTGCATTTTTCTCATGTAATAAATCTGCTTTCATATTTAAAGACCTTACTTCTTCCCCTGGCAGGACATAACTGTGGAATATTTCTTTCCTCAGAAGGCGCTGTACCAGCCCAGTTTCTGGAGGGCCTGTGAAGGGGCGATGCAGAAGTGCAAAAGAGGAGCTTTGTGCAGGTTGCTGCTGGTGGAGGCACAGGAGGTGTTCAAGGGACATCCATGGGCTTTGCTGAAGATACTGCAAGGAGCAAACCATTACAGGGCTCGCAGACCCAGCTGGCTAATGCAGGACAGGAGGCTGCCAAAGCCCTCCCTACCCTGGGAAAAGGACTGTCACTCAGTCACATCAAAAATTTCCTGCATTCCCCATAGTACATGGGCTCCCACTCCAACACATTTCTGAGCATGGCCTAAGCAGGCGAGAGCATTTGCTCATGCTATAAGACCCCTACAGAATCCGTACAGGCTGTTGTAACCTGTTCTTAAAGCCATTTTGACTCAAGCTATTCAGATAATATCTTCTGGTTTGGGGTGGGCGCATGAGAAAGAAGCTAAGACAATTTCCAGGTACACCCTGCCTTTGGGGGCTGCTGCTTGGCTTTAGAGGACATGGAGCCGTTCCCTGAAAGAAGTAAGCAGAAATAACTGCGGCCTTATGGGACATCTGCAGCCAAGTCTCAAACACAGATGACAAATATCTTGCCTTGAATATAATCTTGGCTATTCTATTTAGTAAAGGCAACTATTAACTAATTATCAGCCAGTGGTTATACAGCACTCTCAAGTACAGCAGATTCATGATGTGAAGGGTAGCCGCTCCTTCTTCCTATATTTTTTTATTTATTTTTTGCAAAATAACTCTGGGGAGGCATGCAGAGAAGCAAAGCCTCTGAAACACATTTAATTAGATAAGCTGAATCTGCAATGTAGAATTTGGAAACCGTCCAGGTTCAGGATGGATAATTCAGTAATCTGGCTGGGTGATAGCGGACTCTGCTGATTTATGTGGGAATCAACTGCTGCTCTTCTGGGTTTCCCTTTCGCCTCCAGCCCAGTAATTCATCTGACCACCCCCTCTCCCATCTAAAGCTTCCGGGGTTTCTCACATCGCCATCCCTCTGCCCTGAAACACACACATACGCATGCTTTTTCAGGACCGGTTTTGCACGTGTAGAGAAATGGAGGGGCACGGATTAGCGAAACCATTGCAGTCGATGGGTAATGGGGCCATGGAGGAGAGGACCTCCCAGGTCCCTGGTCCTATGGGATTTCTGCTGTATCTTCTTCCTAACCAAGAAGCTCCCTCTTCAAGGGAGGGAAGAGGGCTCTGTATATCTCCTGCTGTGCCCTCACTGATATTTATTTCCCTGGAAGCAGGCTGTAGAAATAAAGAAATCAAAGAGACAAGACTACAACTTGCACAAGGACTGAGAAGCTTCTTAAAGCAGCTCCAGGGCCAATCACAGTCATTGAGACATCCTGAATTAGCAGCACTCTGTGTGTGTCGAAGGGCACCCTGATGAAGAAACACAGATTATCCTTCATATTGGCAAAGTGATATCTGGGACAAGCTTGCACAATATTATAATCTAGAACTCAAGGTGTCCGTGGCCCTTGCCCAGGTAACTGCACCTGAATTGTTGACTCCTCACAGGTTGAACTTTATTTACCAAAGTCCTAGTCACCATCTTTTAACATTGTCTGAAAAGTGCTGGAAGTGTGTCCCATCCCTGGCATGCTCATATCTGGGGGCCAGAGACAAAACCCTGAGCTGGTCCGTGGAGCTGAGGGCAGCAGGGAAAGGGCAGAGCAGCCAGTGAGCAGAGCGATGGCTTCTGCTGCTGCAGAAGAGAGGGAGATGGGGAGCTGTGGAGGAACTTGTCGGTGGAGGATGGAAAGCAGAGTCTTCAATTCTTTAAATCGCACAGCAGATTAAAAAGAGGAGTCTCTGCCTGGCATTTTCTCTCTCAAAAGCAAACTGCTGGCCAGCCGCTTTGGAAGGAAACTCATCAGTTTGTTTACAGTGTCACCTGGAGCTGTAAAATAATTTTTCTGTCGCTAGAAAATATTTGGGCTTAACTGACACTGCTGCAACCCTGGGGAAAAATATGATGAGGGAGAAGGAGGCAAGGCTGCAAATGCAGGAGACGTGCTGTGTGTGCACAGCAGGCTGCCGGTCCCCGAGCAGCCTGTCATCACTCCTGCCCGCCTGGCAGAGCAGGTACGCCGTGCGTGCCGGCAGAATACGGCTGACTAACACATCTGCGCTCCAGAGGATGCTTCATCTTCATCGGCCTGCAAGCAAGAATCAAGGCATGTCTTACAAATAAATAATTTTTGAATGACAGGACATGTGAAGGCTGATTTCAGAGGGCTTTGTGTGCCGGGTTGGGTTGTTATGTGTGTAATAAAGTGCAGGCAGTGACTGAAGCATTTCCTGCAGCTCTCTCCTCCCTCATGTGAGTTCCCTGGTACTCACTCACACATTTGCTTTCACAGTGTAATCTGGCTTTCTGCAAGAAGCCCTCGTTTTCCTCTATCCTTCTGCCTGAGTTTTGCAAAGCTGTGAAAACAGACTATCTTTGAGATACCTAACACGCGATTCCTTTTGGTTAAAAAGTTTGGGTTTCCATTTTGGGAAAACAGTTGTGGTGTAGCTCCATTGCAGGGGGACTTCTTAAAAGCCTGATGTCTGATGTCCCTTCAATTAATCATTCTTTCCAAAAAAAAAGTTTATTTAATATGTCAGAGCTAAACAAAACTGCAAGTATGTCATGCATGTGAAACATGAATTACTTATTCAATTCTGATAGCATTCAAGCCTCACAAAATTCCTTTGCTGATCCCTGGACCTATTAGCTGAGAACATTCTGCATAAATCTAGTCTCTTCAGTCTCAGAACCGAACCCATTTTTTTGGTAAGAGAACAGGGAAGGGAGTCCGTGCTTTACTATTTTTAATAACAGAACAAGAAGTAACAGAGTTTTCTTTTTCCATGATTCTCCAGTGAGTATTATTTTTCACAACCAGTATCTTTTCTTCTTTCGAGGTAAATATATTGCTCTTTTGCTGGTTCAAATATGAAGCCAAGGAATCTATACTAATCTCATCATTTTAAGCTGAAAAAACCACATGTACTCTAAGAAGCTAACAAGAATAGATAGGTGACCACCATCAAGGTTTCCACTGTGGTTTCACTCTTGCTGTGTGCCTGCTGTCCAGACAATTCTTTGACTATGGAGGCCAGAGTGAAAGCATTGTCTTTAGACTGTATACGTGCAATTTAGCTCAGGGGAGTTTAGCTGTGGACACGTACTGACTCAATTTCTTCTAACAAAACTCTCACTATTTGTCTCATGCTTACCCACAGACACATACCAGCATCTTTTCTGCAGAACAGTCACTACCATTGCTGGTCCTGCATGCAACCCAAAGCAAGAAACACCCCAAAGCAATAAACTGACGAAGTAGTAAGCCAAAATAAATGGCCTAAGACCCAGGTACTGTAGGAATACGGTGAGATTGGAATAATCTAATTTACAGTTGACAACCCAATTCTGGCTAATTTCAATCAAATCTGATAAACAGCTCCAGATGTCACTGGTGGGACTGACAGAGAGGTGAACAAGCAGCCGGAAGGATCCTTACAAAACCAGAGCAAAAATAAATTCGTCCAGGGACTGCTTTGTCCTTTTAGGACTCAGCTTAGAAAACATATACCCTCTGACGTGCAAATTTGGATAAGGGCAGGTAAAACTCCTCTAGCAGGTGGGAAGTCATGCTGATATATTGCCCTACTTACTACTGCATGCCCAAATCTTTTCCAAAACAAACCCTCTACCTGTGCTCCCATTTCTATGTGGGACAGATGCTTGGTCAATGCAGTATCTTTTGTACAAAAGTCCTGTTTTCACCCCACTGAACTTACAAAGGCTTAGAGTGTCAAAAGTGCATAGGGGTACTGGCTCTGGCTGCCTAAGACTGTGTTATGGCCGTTTCGCTCCTTTGGGGCTCCTTTGAAAACAGCTGACTGTATAGACAGAATGGTCAGAAACATAAACTCCATGGGAGGTGCTACAGATGTTTTTTACTGCTTACTCAGGGAGCGTGACTTATAAAGCAAACATTCAGGACTTTGCAGGTCACAAAAGGTGAGCATTAAAGACAAATTAAATATTATTGAACAGTTTTTTACATTTCTTAAATCCTTCCCACAGTCTCTTCTGCACTGAGACTAGTCTAGTAGTGTCAGGCCCAAAATCTATTTCCCATGAAGTCCAGAGGAAAATCCTTACATCGCATCCAATGTAAAGGTGTAAATCAGGGCAACGTGTTGTCCTAGATGTCTTCAGTCTCATTTACACTAAGATACTGCTCAGTGTCTCAGGGTTGCACCTCTAGCAGTGGCATATTCACTGTATTTGAATAGGTTAGCATGATTTTAGAGAAATCACAAAGCTTTTCATGAATATCAGCAAACCCATATAATGGTAAAGGTTGTGTGGCCCAAAGAGGCAATGGTGGAATTCAGCCATCAGAGGATCATCCTGGTCATGGACAGCCTACAAGAGACACAAGACCCATCATAATGAAATTCAAAGAAAGATGTACTTCAGAGGAGTGAAGAACTTAATATCAAAAAATAACGCAAATTCTATCCTGGTACCATGAATAAAAGGATATTAAGACTTTCAAGAGCTCTCTATTAAGAAGTACAAAGTTGCTGTAGTCTGAGGAGCACCAAACTAACATGTGTAAATAGTAGTTGGATGGTTATTATGTGTTTCCACAACAGGGTAAAATTATGTTGGAAAGTTTCCAACACTGTTTACTCATCTATTAGGATGTTGTTTAGAAGGAATAATTTATTTTAAAAAGCATGCAATGGAGTGGCAGAGCCACAAGGCAAGGTGATAATCAGCCCCCTGCTATGTGACCCTTCCTTTGGGTACCCTACCAGGATAGCCTTATGATTACAGCCTTTCCTCCTAGATTAAAGATGGACTGATGACGGTCAGATTAGGCCTACCCCTGTGCAGATTTGCCCTTCCCTTTTATCTCCCGCTTTCACTGCCTTCTGCCTTTGTCCATCTGATCAGACGAATTATCAAACCATATTTTTCTGCTGAGCAGAAAACCCCATCCCAGCGCATGGATGGATTTTCAAAGGAACCTAGTCATAGAATCATAGGGTCGGAAGGGACCTCTGGAGATCATCTAGTCCAAGGCCCCTGCCAGAGCAGGGTCACCTAGAGCAGGTTGCACAGGAATGCGTCCAGGCGGGTTTTGAATGTCTCCAGGGAAGGAGACTCTACCACCTCCCTGGGCAGCCTGTTCCAGTGCTCCGCCACCCTCAAAGTAAAGAAGTTCCTCCTCATGTTTAGGTGGAACTTCCTATGCTCAAGTTTGTGCCCTTTACCTCTTGCCCTGTTGCTGGGCACCACTGAAAAGAGCCTGGCCCCATCCTCCCGACACCCACCCTTTAAGTATTTGTAAGTGTTGATAAGGTCCCCCCTCAGCCATCTTTTTTCCAGACTGAAGAGACCAAATCCCTCAGCCTTTCTTCCTAAGAGAGGTGTTCCAGTCCCCTAATCATCTTGGTAGCTCTCTGCTGCACCCTCTTCAGGGGAAGATGTTGGTTTTGATGAGGCTTTTGATGGACAGAGGAGACAAAGCCTGCCAGTCCGTGATAGGAGTCCACCAGGTACTCCTGGAGGTTAACCGATGGGTTTTCATTGCTCTGAAAGGCCTCCAAGATTTCACTTTTAAAACTCAGGCTCCATCGTTATCACCTCTCTGTCTTCACTCCCCACCACCGCCTTGTCCCACACCTCTCCTGCTCCTGCCTGGATCTCCTGCAGTCAGGGCTGGAGCCAAGCCAAGCAGCCTTGGTGGAGTTTATCAGCTCAGAATCTGCCAGCAATAGGTCCTGGCCCCTGCTGGGGCTGGCATACCAAGGTGTGCCTCTGCTGTCTGAGGCAATGTGGGCATCGAGGAACCACAATGTCACCCAAAGACAACAGGGACCCGCGGCACTGTTCCCTCCAGCTAAGCCATGGCAGGTCAGGAGGCTCTGCACAAATTACTATGTCTACATATCGCAGCAATCTGCCTGTCAAAAATAGTAGCTTCGGTCTTGAAGTTGATATGAGGATGATGCTGCACCCAGATTAATGAGCACACTCACTCTCAGCAGGCCAAATTAGCCAGGGCAGGCTGGTGGGTTAATTCAGTTCCAGAGCTGGCTTGTTTTCTAGTTGTGACCTTGTTTGCCTCTAATTTGGGTATCTTTGCATGCACTCACACTACATCTTGAGACCCGGCAGCATCTATGACACTTCTGAAACGCCGCTTAGTCATTTAGTTCATATAAGCCTTGACACGCTCAGCAGAGCTATACATAAATATGTTTTAAATATCTAGGCACCAGCACACTTCTCAGGTGGTTTCAGGAATCCAGCCCACACAGCCGTTTAATGCCAACCCGAGAGATGCTGGTTGCTGCTTCATGCAAAACCTGGACTGACTCTCACAAAAGTAAATCAAATTGCAGCACAAAATACAAGAATCAAATTAAAATACTAGTGATCACCGTACTAGTAGTTCACATGATGAGGGGACAGCTGGAATGGGCACCAGAAAATGTAAGTGCGGTGACTAGCCCTGAGAACTGCCTACATTTATTTGAAGAATAAAATCTGGTCTGTCTCCTTCGTTTGCTCATGAGGGAGGAAACTAACACTTAAAAGATGTACATAAAATCTTCAAGAAAACATTTTAAATGAAATGACTGTTTTCAGATTTACTTTCAAAAGAAATTCCCTTATGCTGGGCTCATATTCACAAGGCTCAAGGCAGTGGTAGCAAAAAATTTAGTAGGCCTTTACTGTAAAGACACAACCTGAGTCAAAAAAGAGTTAAAATTTTTTAAAGTCAGGAGAAAATTGCTCATTACACCTGCAATAATCTGAATTACTGTACCATATCCGTATTTTAGCATTACCTAGTCACCCAGGTTGAAATATCCTGTTATTGCCAAAATTCTCCAAGAAGCAATTGTATTACTAGACATTATGAAAAAAAATGGAATTCTCATGATTAGTAGGAACAATGTAGCAGGACCAAAAAAAAAATAATTTTTTATTCAGTATCTTGGAGCGATAGACAGAACCAAATTTCTGAAAAATTGCCTCTTTCATCTCTCAGAAAATTGAGCCTGTAATTATATTCCAGATCTTGGTAGAGACTTAGTTTTTTATATCATTGTTATGCACTTGTTCTTTATATGCATGTTAATGTGCCTTTTTGAAGTTTCCGTAATTTTTATGTATAGATGATTCATTTTGAGCAGCAGTAAAGGAATCTTGAAAATTTTCACCTTTTCTCCACACTTTTTGCAAATCCCCTCACAGCTTCGCATCGACGGGAGTTTGTAACCGCGTGTTTTCAGCCTACGTATTTACAGAAACGCTTCGGAGTTAATACGCGGTAACCACGGGAAGCTGCGACAACTTTCATACCGGAGCGAAACTGTAAGGAGATATTGAAAGCGAGCTGCTGGGAAGAATAACTCCGTTAAATTGCAAATACAGATGTCCCGGTTGAGCCGGGAGGGTTCTGTGGGAGGCTTGCCGGGGGAAGGCAGGCAGGGTGGGGAGGTGCGATTAGCCGGGGCCCCCGGCAGGGACGGGGTTATCACCGGCAGGGACTCCTGCCAGGTCACGGGGCAGTATTTCTCTGAAGCGGACAATCTGCAGGAGTTTAGTCATAATAAAACAGGATAAAGTGTGTTTTCGTAAACATGGAAAGGACGCAGGCTCATGCTGCGAAAACAGCTGCGAAAACGGTCGGTGTTTCGGAGTCTGACCTTCCCAGCTTCAACTTTTAAGAGATTTAATTCTTCATAGAATATTTAAACAGGAAACACTGACCATGAGTAGAAAGTCAAGAGTGGGAGGAAAAGAAAGTATTTTCAAGCAAATATTGTGTTTGGGATTTCGCTTTTGCAAAACCTGGTAAAAACAGAGGGAATTGAGGGGAAAAAAAGGAAGTACAATTTTTTTCTCAGACATATTTCCCCACAGAATGATCAGTGAAGGAGAGACGCTCGTTTCAATTTGTGCAAATCTCCAGTTTAGGGAAGTATGTGAATATCACAGGGAGAGTTTCAGAATTAAATGTCCGGATCTCTCAGGCCCCGCCTCTGCGCAGAGAAACCAAAAGGGAAACCTCGGGCACTGCTGGCACTTCCAAGATTACACCAAGAACTGCGTTGCTTCACTCGCCTTATACCCACTGTAGCATGGCTGGTTTTGCCAGCAGTTGTTAATGCCGCAGCACAGTGATACCTCACCTTCAGAGCGTGGTTTCATCTGTGCTTGGGCTGATCTTTCAGCCTGGGCCTCCCCAGCTGCCTTGGCAGGGCTCTGGGTAGCAAAGGGGCACCGTCACTTCCAAAGCTCTGTTTCATACTATGTCGATGCCTTCTTTTTTTTTTTTTTTGGCTTATAAAAGGGTTTCCATTTTTTAATGTTTTAATTTCTGCTCAAATTTTAAAGGTTTGTCAACAGATAAAAAAATTGCAGGAGGGCACCTAAATGTTTAATCCAGCTCCGTGTCTACTACTAGATGACTTAGGCGTTACTCATGTCCTCTTGCACAGGTCAGAAAGCTCATGCTCGCAGACCCCTTGCAGGACTAGGACCGTACCTCACGAGTTAAGAACATCTCAGCATGCTCAGCCATGTTTGGCTTTGGCACGTTGCGGATGACAAGGCCAGCTGTACGGGTAGGGGTCTGGACATCTAATCAACCAGAAGGAGCAAGCAGCTATCTCTGGCGTCCTCCCCCATTCCCCAGCAGAACACATTTTTCCAGAGCCACTGATATTCTTGTAGCACAGACTTGATTTATCACTTGTGCCTTCAGGAGCTACTGCAATGCACACACTTAATTTGATAGCAATAGTTACAGTAGCACAAACTGTTAACGTTTACAGAGGATCTTTCTGCAAATGACTTGTATTTACAAAAATAAATTGCATTTCCTATTTTCAAACATTCAAATCTGTGAATATGAATGCTCCTGCATTTGTATAAAAATATCCTCAAGATGCTCATACTAAAACATTATTGAAACATGCACAAATATATATATATTTATGTGAGAAACACAGTATGAGAATTAAAGAAAAGAAATACGCTAAATATGCCCTATCAGAGAAACACATTAAATAAATACCTGTTTTTAAATTGCCTTTTCAGCCCATATAAGACTCCAACAACTACGTTGCTCAGGCAGATGGTCCCCTCAGCAACTTCTACAGAAGTACACAGAGCGGAATTTAGCAATTAGATAAAAAAGTTGAGCTACTTTCTAATTTCCAAGTACATTAAGCAATTAGCAGGAACACTTTGTGGATTAGCTTTTGCAAGCCCTGCTAGAGGGGCCTCATGTCCTCAGCCTTGCTGGACCCGCGGGCCGCTGGGCTAATATGCGAGTTAAACCTGCACAGCCACGTGCCATTTGCTGCAAAACACTTTGCGTGTGGTAGCGGGGTCTCTTCTATTACCTCCAAATGTTTTTAACATCTCTAAGTTATTTGTCTGATAGAGGGCAGTAAATAAAGGCGCAAAGGGCTGTCCCTTTGACCCGCAGTGTAGAGCTCTGCAGCAGCACGCAGCAGCCTGGGGTGGTTTTTATGCCCAGGATTAACAGGGATTGGGAACGGTGCAGAAGCAGCATGCTGAATCAAGGGCCGGAAATCGCTTTGCGGGGCAATTTCTCCGGTAAGATTCAAAAACAATGATTTCCAAGTACAAACAAACACCCTAATGCCCTATATTCAGAATTTGTTTATTTAATCTCAATTTTTGTACAGTAAATGGTGCAGCTCAGAGCTTGTTTGGATGAGCTGACAATGCTGCGTTTCATGGCACGAAGTTTTGGCTGCAAATGACAAAGCTATCAGAATATTTGGGAGAAGTGCATGCAAATAAGTTTGTTAAACTTTGACAGCAAAAGAGAGAAAAAAGAGAACGTTTGCCATCAGAGACATTGCGTCATGCCCTTTTTCCCTTATTAGGGAAGGCAATGAAGCATTTCTGTTTATGCTGAACTTACTCCTGGTAGTTGTGGATACGATTAGTTCCAAATGTGTATTATTTTTAAAAATCTTTATCTCCCAAGTACATATTGAACTTTGACGAATAAAAGATTCTCTTGGATCCACTCTCAGTCAGATGGATCTAGATGATCTTTAAGGTCCCTTTCAACTCTAACAACCATTCTATGATTCCATGATTCTGTGGGTTTATTTTTTTCCTCATGTTCATTTTGACCTTATGAAGGATTCAGAATTAGGGAAAGTGAAACATTTATTTTCCTTCAAAGTCCTCTCCTTGTAAAAGCAGCATGCCTGCTTTTTTTCCTCATCCTTGATTCTCGGTCCCTTTGGTCCACTTCTTCTCCATAGTCTTCAAGCATCATAAAAGCTGCAGCTCTCTTTTCCCTAGGTTTCTAATAATTCTCTCTTACTTGTTTCTACAGCCTCTCTCCTATTCCCTTTAAGAACATTGCCAGCACTCTACAAACTGCATAATGAATAATAATGAAGTATTTTATTGCATGCTTAGCTGTAAGCACACTCATGAATCATCTAAGTTTGATTATGAATGAAGATTTACACTTAACCTTGCCTCAGATGTATAGGTGCATTAAGAATATGAGTAATATCTGCGACAGACAGACATGTCTCCAAGTTTTCTGTAATAAGCAAGAAAATCCCTTCTTGATTTGCTCTTCAGTGGTCTCAAGAATATGTCTGTGGAATAAAAGTATTTTTTTCTCTCTTAGCTGAAGGACAGAGCTGCATAGTTCATCATGCCAAGCTAATGTATTTATGGTCCAAAGAGCTCTCCTCACCCCCAGACTTCAGGCTTACAGTGGAATCCAAGGTATGTAATGATGATATGAACATGATATACTTTACTGTAACCTGTGCTTCAGGCAGCTGTTAATGCCAGTCTAGCTTTTTGTAGTCTGCAGCCAAAGGAAAGTTGTCTGCAGCATATGTATAGCTTCAGCCCCCAGCATACTTACTGTGAAGTCAATGGCATGCTGAAGTAGATGCCACAGAACCAAAGAGCCATTTGTTAAAATTCAAGTCTCAGATGTTAATGTATATTTGGGATCATTTCTCTGCCTATGAGAGAAATTAATTTCCTCCCTGCTAAATTACTCTGTGGTAGCACCTAAAGTCTCACACAAAGATACACAGACACATTGTACTAAACTTTACAGAAACACTCCAAAAGATGGTCCGGCTCCAAAGAGATAAAAGTCAAAGGTAGCAAAAAGGTCAAAACACATAAAGGAGAAACCAAGAAGTACGGTGGGAAGGGAAACAGAGAGATACACCAACTCCCCACAACAGCTCAGCAGATCAGTAACAGGAGGATTTGAACTCAGTCTGTTGGCCCCTAGTCTAATCTTCTATTGTATGCTGCTGCTTCTGACAATCTTGGTCAGGGGAGAGATGCCTTACTATTTCAATATTGCCCCAAATAATCTCTTTTTAAGTTGCTCTTGTTATGCAGACCCCTAAATTTTCAGCCCCAGTTGATATAAGTCATATGCCGCTTTGTTAACCGGAAGTTCATTATATTTTTCACTGAGTGTGAATGCTTTCAGTGGCATGCAGGTCAATAATATCCTACTCCCTGCTTAGTTTATGAACACGGAACCCTTATGCACATGACGTAGATCCAAAAATGTACACAGTGAGTTTCTCTGCAGCATGTCAGTTAGTGGTTCTGGTCCTGAACAGTCAGGGAAGGGAATCAATCAATCACTGCTTCTCCTTGGACTCTTGCTCTCATTGATCTGCAAAAAAGAACATGAGTAATTTTTAAGTTCAGACCTTCAAAAAGCTAAGTAATGTGGAAGGATTGCTTGGTTTTATTTACATGCAACGCTCCTCCTAAGACATCCTCATAGAATTTTTAATTATTAATGTTAAATTATGTTTATCAGTACCTAAATGTGCCTCAACGATGAAAATACCAGATGAAGTATTACCAAAGGCTTCATCGACCTCATCACATACACTTTTAGCTTCTCCCTGTGCTCTTATTTATGTGTAAACAGTAGTGAAGGCAATGGCAACACGTATTGATGGTACTGTGGATTAGATTTTAATTATTACAGTACGTAGAACAAAGACATAATTAAGTTCATGCAATATACAACTGCTGTAGGATAAATTTACCTTCTTTGCAACATTTTCTAGAAAACCATTTCGCTACGAACTGACGCTGTTTTTAATCACACTGCCAAAATATAAAACTGCGTTCAAAATTCAAGTGCTGTACACCAAGTACATCTTCAGCTTGGAGGTCTCCAGACCTTTTTGGAGTGCAGGGGCATGACCCGTGCTTACAAAGAGGTGGAGCTCAGGTATGGGCCCAGCTATCACCTACATCTGCATTTCCCATCTGCAGAGCCAGCTATCAGGTGCCAGACTGAATTTGCAAGCGCACTGTGACAGGCAGGCTTTGTGGACGAGGGAAGATAAGAAGTAGGTGCAAAATTTGCAGCAGATCAATGTGGACAGCACAGACATGCTATTTATCTTCCCAGAGCTCCTTGGAAAGGGCTCAAGGCACCTTCAAGGGCATTTCCTCTTACAAGCGAAAGTGAGCACCTCCGTGGCTAAACTCCTTAGTGATCTATAAAGGATTAAGCGTTAGAGGGAAACAAAAAGAGTCAAAGTTCTGGAATTGATTTTTGGCAGAGAGGAGCACTCAAAAAAGCCCACAGATTTGGTAGTAGCAGGCAAAACTGATTTCTTGGATCTGAGTGCTGTACAGAAGTATGAAAAGGGTGCAGACAGGAAAAGATGACAGCAAGACCACAGGGCAAACACGGAGAGCAGGAGCTGCCTGCATGTTAAAAGAAGGAGAGGGAAAAGAAGGCAAAAAAGAGATTAATATAAATTTTCTTTCCATAAAAGCCCTGTTTTCTACTCAATTTTTTTTCCATTTTACCTTAGCCTTTGTCGTCAGTGAACGGTGTCTGTTCGTTCTAGCAATAAATCCAACCTACAGTTTCTAGATTCCACTATTTGACAAGATGTTGGAACTTTGTCATTTGATTATTTGCACATTTCTATCCGATTATTTGCACATTTCTACTGAAGTACTTGCCTGCGTGACATTCAGACCGCCACACCCATCACAAAATACACCTTGGAGTAAGTGTAAGAGTGGGGTTTGCTTGCCTGAGCTTTTTTAGAACTGAAATACAATTCCAAAAGAAGAGCTAAGCTGCACATGTAGAATCGCGGGACTACTTTAGCATCCTGCAAACACATTTGGAGAGAGCAAAATTAAACATTTAAGCATGCTGATTAAGGCACTGATTCTGCAAATACTTACTACCAGGCTTAATCCCTTTCAAAGCAGGGGGACTATTCACGGTCAGAAAAGCTGTGCCGGTGAGTAAACATTTGCCTCCCTCAGCCCTTGAAAGCGATTGCAGGCGATATTTTTCTTCTAGATGGACAGTGCTCACTTGTCGGCAGTCCACAATGATGAAATTACAGTTATTGTAATCGTGAAAATTATATAGGACCGCCCCTAATAGCAGCCTGTAGTCAGTAATTGGCTCGGTGGTGAGATGAGAAGCGCTTAGTCATTCCGTGAGAGGCACACAGGAAATGCCGAGGTGAACTGTCGCAATTAGACACGTATTATTAGTATTGATTAAAACACAACTAGTTACACTGGTTGTGCATATTCTGTAGGCAGACCTTTTGAAAAACTGAGTAATCTAGCCTTAGCCCTGCAATATAGGCCTTGTTTACAATAGAAAGTTGTGCTGACCTAACCGTATTACTACAGTTAAAGCTGTACCTCTCCCATTTAGGAGGACTTGTATCAGAATAGCTTATTTTTCCTTAGCAGAAGGAAAGCCAATGGCAGTGTAAAACACCTCCGTACCAGTATAAGCATGCATTAATTGAAATAGTACAATTAAACAGGTTGTAAAAATTCACACAGATCAGATAATGTAGTTAAATTGGTACCTGATGTACAAAGAGAGCAGACTCTCTATTTCACAAATAAATGTCAATCAGTGAATCTCAACCCTCTTGCACACGAGAAGGAGAAGAGAGAAGTGAAAACGCCCAGTGTTTAGAACAGACCCTTTTATGCCTGAGCATCTTGTGACTTAACCAGCATTTGCAATTCAGTGAAATGCAATGTATACACTTGGCGGCTGCCTGTAAAAGTACTTGAATCAGTCTGAACTGATTCTTTGAACAGGAGCAAAGAGGGAATCACTACGGCTGGAGGGAGAGAAGATGCTCATTTAAGAAAACACTAAAAGGTCACAGAGGAAGAAATGTTTCTGCCAACATTAATTTTACTATAATGTTGCAGTTTCTCATCTAGAAAATTGAAGGGATTTTTCCTCATTCTTGCAGTCAGAGAAAGTAATGCATATACGTGAATGAGAAACGTACTGCGTTATGGTGGAAGCTGGTTCATACTTTCTGAAGAAGGTTTTTGTTTTCCAGTGATCACTGATGAGCACCACGCTGCTGAGGGACAGACGGCAGGACCAGGCGGCACAAACTGGGCTTCTGTATGGGACCCTTCTGAGTGGGACCCTGCCTCTGGCCTGATGTAAAACCTCTGGTAAATCACCTTCTCTCCCTGTGTCTCAGTTTCTTCCTTTACAAAAGGTCAATTTGCAAAGCACTTTGAGAAATAACAATGACAAACAAGTACTATATATTAGTTGGGTGGAATTGTTATTAGCTTCTACACCTTCTTTTCTTGTGCAATAGCCACCATTAAAGGCAGAAAATTCAGCTTTGATTGCTTATTAGATAATGTACTAGTTTTGGATCCAAATCTGAATTCAGATTTCAAATGAAGTTCAAAGCTTCAACTTATTAAATGTGATTTTTCAGTGTGAGGCATTTATTTCTTAAAAATCCATGTTATAGAAAATGCAAATTTTCATACAAAATACCTCAGTAAAGCACATTTTGTTCCTATTTATTATCTTGAATATCCAAATGGACACAATCAATCTGCTCAGCAACGTTAACCTGTTTTTGAAGATTCCCCTCGTTATGTATTTATAGAGAAATTGCTACAAGTAATTCCATTACCAATTGCTACCAGTAATTCCATTAGGCTGAATCCCTGAGTAACCTTGTTTCTGACACTATAACCAGATATATCGCATGAAGTAGTGAGCTGAATGCATCATGCACTGGGTGGCTGCTGGGAAGGATATACTGAAAGTTAGGAAAAGAGAAAATAGCACACAGATGTGGGATCTAACAAATCCAGCCAGGATTTGGGGTGGATTGGTCCTCGCTATATCTTACTAGTAAACTTACTACAATTAAAATGAAAAAAAAAGAAGTTTTTATTTGCATAATTGCCTGGCATGTGGCACATCTTTTATGTAAAGTCTCGATTATAGAAATAAAAATATTCACATGTGAAAACATTTTCAGGATCAGAATCAATATCATAGAATCATAGAATAACTTGGGTTGGAAGGGACCTTTAAAGGTCATCTAGTCCGATCCCCCTTCAATGAGCAGGGACATCTTCAACTGGATCAAGCTGCTCAGAGTTTCGTCCAACCTGACCTTGAATGTTTCCAGGGATGGGGCATCTACCACCTCTCTGGGTGACCTGTGCCAGTGTTTCACCACCCTCAGTGTAAAAAATGTCTTCCTTATAGCTAGTCTGAGTCCACCCTCCTTTAGTTTAAAACCATGTTCTATCACAACAGGCCCTACCAAAAGTCTGTCCCCATCTTTCTTAAAAACACCCTTTAAGTACTGAAAGGCTGCAGTAAGGTGTCCCTGGAGTCTTCTCCAGGCTGAACAATCCCAACTCTGTCAGCCTGTCCTCAAAGGAGAGGTGCTCTATCCCTCTGATAGATGGGTCTTTCCTGTGCTGAGGGCTCCAGAACTGGACACAGTGCTCCAGGTGGGGTCTCACCAGAGCGGAGTAGAGGGGCAGAATCACCTCCCTCGACCTGCTGGCCATGATTCTTTTGATGCAGCCCAGCTCATATCCCTGAGGGATACCACTTGTCACCAATCTCCATCTGGATATTGAGACATTGACCACTGCTCTCTGGATATGACCAGCCAACCAATTCCTCATCCACCGAACAGTCCACCCATCAAATCCATACCTCTCCAATTTAGAGAGAAGGATGTTGTGGGGACGATGTCAAAGGTGTTACAGAAGTCCAGACAGATGACATCCATAGCTCTTCCCTTGTCAACAGATATAGTTACTCCATCACAGAAGGCCACCAGGTTGATCAGGCATGACTTGTCCTTGGATATTGTCAGTGTTTCCATATGTAAGTTCCAGGCATGTTCTGTAACTGCAAGATCACATTTGGTCTCATTTTTTCTGCTTCAGTTCTGTAAAGGATCAAATATAAATAAAGTTAAACTGGAATAAAGAAAACAGAAGCTAGTCCCAGCTGCTTGTATAGTAAGTGTGGGAGAATAGCTACTCTTGCTTAATTCAAATTATCTCTATTTCTGTTTTACAGTTGTCTCTATTTTGCATATACTAGCTAAATTTATGCTTATTAAGTAAATTGTTTTATATCTGAAATGTTTATATTATGCCGGTTTTGTTGATATAGCACAGAAAAGAATCTAAAAGATATATTTCAATAATACTCTGTCTAATTATTTAATCCATTGCATAATGAACTACTTTCCTTCTTTTGTATTTTCTGTATTCTTGGTATATGTAAGAAATTCTCTTTACATGGCACTGAATCTTTGAATTGCAATAACACATTATTTTCTTTGAGACAGAAACTTCCTCAGTATCGAAATGGTTCGTTCCTCAAGTCCTGAAAAATCTTTCCAATATTTAAAGGTATAGTCTTGAATATCAGTGGCCCAGGCCCCACTGGCTTTATCAATATCAATTTTACTGAGCTGTTTGCCAGGATGCGCATCATGAAATACATGAATAGCTTGTGTTTTATTAATTGTCTTTTGGATATCATCCCAGCATCTTCTGGCCATTCCAAATCATGTTTGCTGTAGAGATGGGTTTGAATTAATTCTCCAAATTCAGTTCAAGGCAGTTCAGACACAGGCTCTCATGTATTCCTTTCTCTTACAAATTTCCAGCCTGTGTCTCCTAGTCTTGTCCCATGCTGTTATCTGAAAATCTATGCAAATTATGAACACTTATTAAAAAGCTTTAATTTTGCCCAGAGTTGTATGAAAATGATATGGTAAACATGTATCTATGGAGGAGGAGAATAGTCTAGGATCATAACAGGCTGTGTTCTTCCTGCTCAATTAGTTGTAAATTGTGTATCTTTCTGGCCTTAACTTAGGAAACCACTTTAACCTGTGATTAAATCCCAGTGAAATTAAGATCTCAGCACACATTTAAGGCTTAGCCTACACTTCGGTGTTTAAAAGAGTAGCTTAACAACATGCATTCCTGAAGGAATATTTATCATGGTAAACCAGCATTTCCCTATGAGTGGGACACAGACTCCAGGCAATCCACCAAAAGAGATCTAAGAGAACACGAGACACTGAAAAATTAATTAAATAACACTGAGACTACTTAAATATTCAACTTTTGTGAGGTCTGACGTAGTAAGTTTGGTAGCTCCACCCTTTCCATGCCCTGCAGGTGACTCTTGGCATTATCTCAGTGCTCCACAACCCACACTCCCTTATCATTCACCTTCAAGAATTCAGTCAATCTCTTGAAACACGCATGGAAATGATGTATGCTTATACTGAGAAATGCAGAGATGCACCATTCAGCACTCCTATCTGAAAAAAACAGTATAATTTGTAGACATGAATATATATTAACATATACATGCATATTTGTGGATTTCTGCTTTTACTTTTATGAACCTGTGGAACAAACTTTGCGACACCAGTATTTTCTTCTTCCCAGGGGAGTAAGGGTGTATATTAACCAGGTAAACATAGATTAATCTCTGTATAGCGTCTTCTCTGACATTTTGCTAAACTGAAAAATTGGCTGCATCATTGTTATTCTGTGCTTTCTAGCCATCCATAACTGAACTGACTGCATGCTGGAGGGGGGAAACTATTAGAACCTTATATATGCGCTATACCCTGTCAAAGCGTGATACAGCTCACGTGGTTCTTCCCCGGTGCCCTTCCAGGCATTGGGGCTTACAGGGTATGTTCCCTTCTGGAAAACTAAATATACTCCACATTGTTTAACTAATGCTTTATCTTCAGAAGCAGGTTTTCCAATAAAATAGAAATATAAATATTCTGCTGTGAATTCCTGTGAGCTCCCTTATACCATAGCGTACAAATGGCTCTTTTCATTATCTGATGTCACGTGGAAAAGGGACTGAAAGAAAGAACACTTATGCAAGATGAAAGGAGTGTTCATAGTTGCATGTGATAAAACTTTCCCAAAGAGATAACTTAAATTATGAAGCTTATTTTTTTCATTGGCATTATGTTCATCTCTTACCGAGACATTTAGCCACTGCAAACAGTAACTGATACTGTCTGCAAATATGATACACTACCGTGGGTGTTGTGCAAACCAAATACAGCCCACAAGACAATTCCTCTCATACCATCATTACCATCTTGTACAATCTTGGAGTGGAGATAAAAGGAAATGACTAATTCAGGAGGTGCATGAATCTCAGCAGAAGTTGTTGCTTCCGAATGAAGGAGTGGTTTGCCATCGCTTGGCAAGAAGAGACTGGCACATCTGTCCAACAGCAGCTCCAGGGTTAAAAAAGTGGAGAATGAAGGTGCACGAACCTCTGATAAACCTTCTTTGCTCCTTCTGGGAATGGGTTGCTGCTGCAATAATATTATCGCAAGAGCTTGTCCATAGAGAGTTCTGCCACTGCTGCATGTGAGTGCAGAAACACGTTGGTGCAACCTCTCCCTTCAGCCCTGGGAAGGCTAAGAGCCTGGTGAGACCAGCGGAAAGACGGAGCTTCTACTGAATGGAACAGCACGGTACTGTCCACTATGCCAATGATGATGTACTCTTGGCAGGTGATAAATCATGTCAGCCTCCATAACGTTTCCATTGCGATTATATCTATGTATCTATTTATTGTGATATTTTATCTTGCGGGTTTTAACTATGATGTATTAAAACACGGTGCAGTGTAATCCAAAAGCAATGAGGCAAGTAACTGTAAAAGCCAAAATTAGGATAAAGAGAACAATGTATTTCAAATTAAGTGGGAACAAGATTACTTGTTAGCTGAAAATAATGAGCACCTTCAGTGCCTTATGTGCATGCAAATGATAGGTGTGCCAAAGGAATATAATATCAGCTGACATTACAAAACCTAACACCACGGAAAACAAGAGAAATGCACTGGAGAACCTAATCATTACGGAATTAAAAGAAAATCCCCCCAAAATCAACATCACAAGCAAAGAAGTCTGCTGACTGAACCTGCCGCTGCATAAACTCAAAACCTGGCAGCGTCCTATAAGATGTCCCTTAGGTGAGCCCCTGGAATGGGATGGCGAGCCAGAAAAAGGCATGTAGTTAAAATGTTCCTTACAACTACAGGTTAAAAAAAAAAAAGTAACAAATCTCAGAAGTTGATTATAATCTCATTAACTACAGAAAGCAGAGTAGTTGACGGAAACAATCACACGCTGAAAATTTGAGACCAATCACAGAAAAATGTAAGCGCTTGTCATTGACTTTGGATGAGACCATTAACAGCAGGAAATCAGGCAGGTATTAAATTTCAGCTGAGCTATTATTGCTAAGGTTTTCTTTGTAAAACAAATGGGGCAGTACTTTTAACGTACATCAGAAGTACTTCTTCCTACCACTGGCTCGTGTAGCAGTTTTCAAAACTCCCTTGTCACAAATAATGACAAGCAGTGACTGTCAAGAAAAGTCAGTTAATGAGTTTGCTGAAAAGAAACTGCAGCTGAATGCCTCACTTTCACTGCACGATACATTACCAGACAGTTGGTGGTAAATCTATGAAACAAGAAACATGAAGACTAGTATCATACATACGGTTAACCTCACTCACAGAAAAAATACTGCACGTATGTACAGAAAATGGACCAAATCTTAAGGATCTGAATCCAAACTATGGGAATTTACCCCCTCATTCAAAAGCTGGGTGACTGTAAGCAGGTAACCTGCTTTCTTAACTTTTCCAAATGTGCATGTCTTGAAGTTGAGAGAGCAAATAACACATTTCAGTTATAAGAGCCTATCTCTGCTCATTGGTCTTCCTACCAGCTTTGTAATAGCTCCAGACTGCATGGTGCCTAAAATCCAAGAGAACTATTCAGGTCACCTATTATCCATGGAAGAGCTTAAAATTTACTAGAGTTTCCACGTCGGACTGCAAAATTTTCTACAAAGAACCACACACATATTTAAAAGTATCCCAAACTGAAGTCTTAAAGCTGTAATTGAGAAAGAAGTGCCTGAAGTCATCCCCTGAGAGCCCATTCCCCCACCTAGCATCCACGAATAGCACTGAATTTAGCTCAAAATCCATTTAGTACTCCCAGCTGACATTAGCACTTTTATCCTGCCTGTGGAGACAGCTCTTCCAGAAGACTGCTCTAACCAGCAGTCTAGAGAATATCTTAGGATGAGGTCCATATCCTCCCTCCTCATACCTCTCAGTAACTCACTCATGAGATAGGGAGGGTATTTACATTTTGCATTACAGGGTTAGGTAAACTGCATACATATAAATGGAAACAGAGTTTTATTTGCAAGACTTTTAGACTTTTCATTTCTAAAGAGTATCTTCAGCAACGAGATAGAGGGAATTTGGGTCTGTTTTTGTATTCTTCTTAGTTCCGCCTTTCCTTTCCAAACAATAACCTAGTTGCAACAAGAGGGATGGAGAGTGCCCTGTATCCCAGGGCGTTCTGCCATTTGCTCATTCCTTTGGAAAATTAGAATCAGTCGGTTCAGCTTACTCAAGACTGAATAGGTCCTAGAAGAAATATCTCCATCTTCCAAGGCAAATGCATGAATCGTTAGATTACTGTGCACAAGGCTGCCACTGCTATGTCCTCCACTGGTAGCTGCCTTGTTCTGAAGACACAAAACATTATTTTGAACTTTGAAGTTATGCCTACAGCATCATAAAACACAAGACCAAGGAATGGACTTGAACACAGCACTACATAGTACTTCACTGTTAGCACAGGCTTGGCCAATAACAGCTGTCTAGCATCATCTGGAGAGGGCACATGCCAAGAACCACCCCCGATAGGAAACCTGGGTGCAGACACACTGGTTTTTGGGAGTGAGGAGAGAAGAAAATGTAGTCATGTGAACGTGAAGCAGGGGCCCTTTATGGCCCCTACTTACTCGTAAAAATGTCTTGGTGGCCAGAGATATTGCGGGCAAAGGCAAATCTGCTGAATTTTCGGATGTTTTTTTAATAGTGTTTTCTACTGATGAGTTCTAAGTACTTTTCCATTTCAGCATATGGGAGTCCTGGATCAGGTGGCAGCCCTAAGCAGTTGGGGCAGAGAAGTCAGTGCCTCATACAGGTGCCCTCAATCCCTTTTTACAGGGGCTTATAGTTTTTCACTGACTGCGGAAGAAATGTTGCAATATTTTTTGGCACAGCAGTGCTTCAGTTCCAGATATGGAAATCACTTTTATGTACAACAGTGAAGCATGGAGTTTTCAGCTTGTCTCTTAAAGATATAATTTCCTACCTGAAAAACTTTGCAATGAAGTACTCTTCAATGTACAGAAGCATACACATCTGTGAAAGTATGCTCCCAGGAATAAAAATCTATAAAATCAAAATATTGCAACAAGCTAGAAAGCAGTGCCCTTGGCTGCCAATTCTTTTTCACCACTGTGAATATTGACACCAACATTTAGGAAGAAAATATTTGTTCTGTGAAATAAACTATTCTCTTATTTAATGATACTGCATTCATTTTACCCCTTTAACAGATAAAGTCCAAGCGATCCATCTTGTAGGATTATGCTCCCATCTGTGATCTGTAGTGATGACCCAAACCTGGCATCTAATATTCTCCTCTGATACACCACCACTGCATTAGTTTGGTCTTTACTGCCTCCCCCTTGTGTGATCTGATGTCAGTAGGTTCATGATTTAGCTCTATCTGGGCCTACAATCAGCCTCAGAGAAAAAAAATATGTCGCTTTCTTAGGGAAAATGACCTCTGTCTTCCCTACACCTGGAAAAGCTGTCTGGGTCTAGACATTTAACCATTCCTTTATTTCATGACCTCTTCAACTGCTGAAATATGTGGGTTTTTAACATCAAGACAGCAATTTCCATTCAGCCAGTTAAAGCTATGCCTTCTTTTTTTGTCTCTGGGGAGTTGATATTGAAATAGTATCAAACTCAAAAGACACACCAATTTGAACACAAAATCCTAATGAAACCAGAAAACAAGCGGTTTTCATCTCATTGGAAATAGCTGTCTCCAGAGAAAACACCTTTATATATATACAAAATCTAAACTGGCCTTGGGAAGTCAGATAGTTTTATTCCAGTTCCAACAAGTAACTCTTCAAATGAGCGTTTAAATATCATGCAGTTAGAATTACAAGCCAAAATATCATGAAAGATACTTCAGAGACCGTATCAGCACAGTTGCAAAGTATTGAAATATTAGCTACTTCTTGACAGAAAAATATCCTTTCCTTCTCTCGTGCTGCTCATTTTTTTCTCTTTCAGGCTGACAGCCCTGTAGTCAACCACACAAGCTAGAAATCTCTCCTCGGTGCAGTTACAGGTTTGGAAATGCAGGTACTAGATGTCAGCACGTATTTCGAAACAATTTTTTTCTAAGATGAAAATAGTAATACTCTTGTTGGGATTCAATACGCTTTTTCAAATGCTGCTTTTGTCACACTTGGCTTTTTTTTTCCTATTCTATATGAACCCTTTGTAATGGCTGCTGGTATTATTCAGGCACTCTTAATAGTTCTTCAGTATCTATGGAATTACTTATTTTTAATGGCAGCACTTCCTAGGTTATCAGTTCTATCAGAAAGCAGCAATGGCCATTCTCCCTCCCACTCCCACACAGAGAAAACAGTTCACACACTAAAAAATATACAGAATAAACATAGGTTTATTACAGCCTATAAGTCATACATACAGATTCACTTACATGCCACAGCTTTCAAAACATGTATTTCCTTTTTTTTTTTAGGCATCTGAAAACATGCACTGTTTTTGCTTTGCAGTTTTTACCATGGGATAAGAAAGCTTTTTTGATCGGTCAAAACATAGTGTCAAAGTACCGGGACAATAAGCCATTAATACACAAAGGACCTTTTCTTTTACTAGGGTCTGCAACAGAGTATCATGTTAAGAAAATGCTGATGCATTGGATGAAAAGAGTAATACTTGTGATGCAATTACTTTAAGAAATCAATGTATTTTCATGTGTTTCTTTCACTTTTCATTTCATATAGATGATCAATAAAGATGGAATGACTCTTTTAGTATATTCATTCCAAAATCTGTGGCTGGATCGTCAGCTAGTATAACGCGATCTGCTCTGTCTTCAGCCTTTTCACTGACTGAGAATATGGCCAATATCTGAAAAAAATGTTTGGTGGAATTAGTGTAGAACAATAATTGTATTTCTGACGAGTAAGGCAAGGATTGGATGCTGATGCTGCAGGCTACTCAAGGATGGTTAATTGTATTCATGAACTATTTGTAAGACAGCAAGCTGCCAAAACCTCAGACATTTCCAACATGGTAATTCTGGAATGCTGTAGTAAATAGGAAAAAACAGATGTCATAATGTGTTTCATCTAGTTTAAAACTTAACATGTAATTAACTTAATGGTTTGACAATAGCTGATGTAGCAACAAATATAATGCAATTAAATTAGTACCTCATTATGACAAGAAATTCTTCTACATATGCATTACCAAAAAAAGATCAGATTTTGAGACATTGGTATATTTTATGGTGACTAACTGTCCTTAAAACGCAATCACATGTAATACCTGCTTTGTGTTTCATCACTTGTGGAAATTATTTTATTTTTGTAACACTGAACTTTCTGTAGCCTTTTCATTACACCACTAGTGAAACCTGTTCCTTGGTTTATTGTTTCCAATGCCGTACCTAGGTGCTTGGACTTTCACATTCGTTATGTAGTAGAAAGCTTTCATTTTCTTTATCTTTTGTACTGCTTGGCTGTTTGTCCGAAGTGGTGTAGGCAATTATCACCTTTTTTTCACATGTTCTGTGAGTATTTTTTACGGTAGACTTCAGGTGGTCTGTTTTATGCGCACGGCAGCATGTTGAGACAGAGTCCTGTTCATTTATTATTTTGGACTTCCCAAAGGTTTCTCAAGGTATTATTAGGGTTTCCCAATTGTTAGTGCTGCAGGATGAAAAAGGGCAAGAGTACACCGAAGCACAATAAGCTAAAAAAAAAAAAAAATAAAAATAGAGTCCCAAAGAAAGACCAACACCAAACCCAGACATCCTTATCACAAAACAGTACTGCCTGACCTGCAATTTCTGTGACAGTTTCCTATGGGCAGTTTGTTTTCAAAGAAAGCAAAAATACATTTTGAGGTTATAGTAATACAGTCGTATTAAACAGAAAATAATTTTACTTCAAATTACGTAATTGATATTTTAAGTGACTCAAATCTTCCAAGCTCACCATGCCAGCACGTTCCCATTAAAGATACCGAAACTTGTTAGAGAGAAGTCTAAAAGGAAAAAGGAACTGCGGCCTAATGCAGATCCTACTAAAATTTAATGTGACTTTCCATTCACTGCCATAGATGAGGTCCTTGATGCTGACGACAAAGTGGCCTTCTGATGCTGTGGATATCTACAGCTTGGTTTTTCACTGTGCAGGGATATTATTAGGAAAGAGGGTTCAGTAAAAAGGAATCTGAAAACTGATCTAGTGCTGAGGAATGCCTTTTAAATGTGTCATTTGAACCTAGTTATTACTTCTGGGAG
This sequence comes from Larus michahellis, assembly GCF_964199755.1. Lineage (NCBI taxonomy): Eukaryota > Metazoa > Chordata > Aves > Charadriiformes > Laridae > Larus > Larus michahellis. The sequence continues at coordinate 58,621,796 of NC_133900.1, read as the reverse complement.
GTGTGAACGTTTTGCATGTGTCTGCTCAAAACCTGAAATTGACCATGAAAAGTAGTAAAAAAGTTACGCAAGCCTTCATGCAATTAAGCAAAGTAGTTTCAAAGATAATTATATACTTTGGAAGCTGTACATCAAGATATCCAATAAAATGCATCATGTATCTGTGGGATGTTCCTTGTTTCACCTTACATTAAGGTCTGTCCATTTTCTGGATTTAAAAAATATCTATGAATTTATGTATATATTTAGATTCTGCACACTTAGATGATCTTTTTCGTCTCAAACTACATTTATTCCCTCATGAATGTTGCTCTATCTCCATTTCCAAAATGCTGAATGGGCAGATTGTTTCCAGCGAGCATTTCATATGAAGAGTTTATGAAGTGTGAACAATAGAGGACTGTCTAATGATTGGTTATCATGACTTTCAAAGTTAACTGATACAGAACCCCTGCTCAGGGAAAATCAGGGGTTTTTTTATGGCACCTAGCAGGAAATTTTAGGGAATACTATAAACTGACCAGTTTTAAGGAAGTAAGATGGATGGCCAACAGTAAAATGCTTACAAGCCGTGGCTATGTAATACTGAAGTGCTGTGCAATGCCTCCTTCAGTATGTTCCTTAATAGGGAAAAAAGTATTATATGGTGAAACTGATACATTTTTTCAAAATTTATTGGAGACCCTTTCCAGCAGGGGTCAGAATGAAAAAGGGAAAAAGTGGTACTTGCTGAGGCTGACAGCTAAAAGCACAAATCTATCAGTCACTCAGATGTGGTTTAGCATTCTTTTCAATGCAGATCATTTAGCCTCGATTTTCCAAACAAGTGCTGTCACCTACAATACACACCCACCTCGTCATTCTCGCTGTGTGTAGGCTGTCACACAGGGGCAACAAACACAGTTCCCATAAAGAACTTCCATCTTTGATAGCAGTTCAGAAAGGAAAAGCCACTGATCGGTGTTAGCACGCTCTATCCCCATGGCTTTTTGGAGGAAAAGTTCATTAGCTGCTTCGCATGCCAAGGGACCAGCTGTCCTCCAGCACATGGAGCAGCTCTGATTGACCAGGAGGACAAGTGGGAAATAAGCTCACAGCGGTGCCAGCACGGCATATGGTCATGTACCAGCTGTTTCTGAAATGCTTGCCAAATGGAGACCAGAATCGGCTTGGCTGTTAGGAAAATAAAACCCAACAAAAAACAACAAGCAAACAAAAAATTCCACCGTCGGGATTCCTAAGATCTGACCACAAAACCACAACTGTCAATTTGAAATGTCACACAGCAACTACGTGAATATTCAGAATAATCTGTCATTGGCTTGCATGCTCTGACTTGCTCCATTCAGAGAACACTGAAGTTCTGAGCATTTGACCCTTCTACAGAGCTTTCGGAGAAAAAAAAATATTATAGAAAGGGTGAAATAAGGTAAATGGATTCGTATTAGTGATATACATTACCAGCACGTTGAGAATACATTCAAAAACTGAATGGAGATTGATTTAAATTGGTGTCAATTGTTATTACAGACAAATCCCAGGTGTCCTGCATTTTACTATATTTTATTTCTACCTTGAAAAGGGGAATTCAGATTCTGAGCTCATGAACAAAAGGAGATTTGATTGCGATTGGCGCAGGTCGTATTACAGCATTGGTGAAATGCTTCTGATAAACCAGTGCAATGACTCAGCAGAAAACAGTCAGCAGGATTTTTCCCCCAAAGCTTTTCAGTTTCATCTTTTCATAACAAGAAAACAACTTAAACAGTAATTAAACAGTTCAGAGAACGACACTGTCCTTCCATCACGGGGTTTAAAGCACTACTTTCTCTTTAGAGCTTTCCTTCGCTCCTTCAGGGTTTGGGGGACGCTGAACTGATTAACTCCACGTTCACATGACATCAATTACTGCCTCATCAGCATTTAAGAGAACATCAGTAGCTCATGTAACTACACAATCCCGCACAATATTTAACTTCAAAAACTTGAGCTTTTTGGCTAGCCTAATCAAATTTATGACTAAATTAGGTGCAAAGGATGTTCAAAAAAGGCGAAGCCTAGCTGAAACAAAAATAAGAGTAATGCTGCTCCTGTACCAGGAAATTAGTATATAGGCTGGGAGGCAGTGGTTACTATCTTGGCTTGCGTTCATGTTTCTTATGAGATGTATTTTTGTATACAGGCTTAACCTGTCAAAAGGCCTAAACGGGACAACATCCGGGGTGGGGGGGATCATCTTTTCAAAGATGAACTTGGTTCCAGGGACTGGAGATGTTTGCACAAAAGAAACTGTGTTAGCCAACATAGATGACATACTGCATTTTGGAACTCTAGGAACCACACGTTTAGCAGTGAGTAAAAGGAAGAAAACCCTGAGGATTACACACAGACAGAAGACCATCTTTGACGTTTTACATAACATTGACTTTCCTTAGACCCGTATGTATTCATACCTTTGAGAAATGTGAGGTGTTACTGTACACCTGAAAAGGGCATTATTATTTTCCCAATTAAGAAGCTTAATTAGTACTTTGGTGTGTCATCTTTGTCATATTTTCAGTCTTAGAGTGGCCCATTTTCACCCATCTACTATGCTAAAAATGTTGCTCTTTCATTACTCTATGGTTGTGTAAACAGTTCTGATTAAGCTGGCATTTAATCAATTGGAATAAAATTTTCCTGGCTCCCGAGGAGGTCACCTACTGACACCGACTTTCAACAGCATCAATCTCCTAAAAGATGACTTTCATTTCCAGACGGCCCCTCATTTGCCAGGAAAAAATAAACTTTTATTTGCCAACCTTGCCCTCAAGAGGCGCGAAGGATTTCAAAAGGCCCTCGCATGACAAACACCGCCACCGCGCTCCATCATTATCCCCCACTTCCTCCTTCGCATTCCCGCCCCGGCCCTGGGTGTTTCCCCTCTCCCTCGCTGCCAGGCCGCCCGCCCTCCCGAGGGGCGAGGCCGGATCCCGCCGGCAGCTCCCTCAGAGAGGTGAGGTGAGGTGAGGGGCCGCCGCCCGCCTCAGGGGCACCCCGCGGGCCGGCGCCGCTCCCCTCGCCCACCGCCGAAGCGGCCCTCACAGGCACTCTCCCCGCCGGCCGCCCCGGTGACTTTCAAACGCCTCGCCCGCCCCTTTTCTCCTCAGGCGTCCGGCGGACAGCGCGGCGCTCTCCCGGCGGCGGGCGGGGCCGGGCCGCGGCTGTACAACCAGGGCAAAGGCATACTACCCCTCCTTCCCCCCGCCCGCCCTGCGCGGCCTCCCGCTATGGAGCCGGCTCGCCAGCGCCCGGGCACTACGGGAGGGGGACAGAGGGACCAAGCCCTCCCGCTCGGAGCGCCCCCGGCCGCCCCGCCAGGTCGGGCGCGGCCCCGCAAGCCGGTGGGATGCGGGCCGCCCTCTGGGCGGAAGGATACGGGGAGGAGCCTGCGGCGCGGTCCGCCGGGGCGCTGAGTCCTGTTGCCGGGTGACGGAGCGACCGGCCCCCCTCCCTCCCCGTGGCGCTGGGAGCCGCCGCCGCCGCCGGTTTACGTAACGCCTCCCAGGGCAGGTCCCGGCTCCGTCCCGCCCGCCTCACTCGGGGACGGCAGCAGCGGGACGGAGTCCGCCGCCTCCTCCGGCTGCCAGAGGCCCCAGGGCCCCGCTCTGCGCCGTCACGGCAGGTAAATACCCGCCGCGGGCCCGGGGAGCAGAGGGAGGGACAGGGCGGGAGGGAAGAAGGGAGGGTGGCTGCCGCCCTCCCCGTGGCAACGGGAGGACGGAGCCGGGAGGCGGCAGCGGCGGGCGCCCCCCCGGCCCCTCCACCCCGTTCCTTCCTGCCGCTGCGCTGAGGGACGGGCGGGCTCGACCCCCGGGGCCCGGCCGAGGAGGCCCGCGCCGGCCCGCTTCCCCCCTCCGCTAACAGCCCGGGAAGAGGAGGAGTTGCGGGGCCGGGCCTGGCCGGCGCTGGGAGGACGGTTTCCCGGGACGGCGCGTCCCGCTTCTGGGCTGCGCCTGCCGCAGCGCGGCGGGAGCGTGCCGGGCAGGCCGGGGGCAGGGCGGGGGGGAGAGGGGAGGAAGCGCGGCGACGGGAGAGAGGGGCCGGGGAGGGGGTGACAGGGAGGCGAGGGGCCGGGCCGGGGGGGGGGGGGGCTGGCTGCAGGCCGGCGGCGAGGCAGGGCTCGGGGGCGGGGCCGGGGGGCCCGGCCGGGGTGCCCCGGTCCCAGCGCCTGCCTGGGAGCTGAGCCCTCGCCGGCACCCCACCCCTCCCTCCATCCCACCCGGCCCCTGGGGTCCCAACCTCAGGTAAGCGGCTTGGGTCGGGAGGGAGGTGGCGGCCTGGAGCGGGAGCCGGGGCTGCAGTGCCTTCGGGCCGGGTCACGCCCGGGAGGAGAGGAGGAGGAGGGAGGAGGAGGAAGGCGGCACCCAGCAGCCACCCGTGGCGGGTGCCGGCCTGCGCCGATGTCACCCGGCACAGTGGGACGGGGAAACCGGAGGATGCGGCGCTTCGGGTGAGGGTAGCGGGAGCCGGAGGCGGGCAGCCCCTTCCCTGCCCGGCCTGACCGTGCGGTGGAAGTGACAGGGCTTTCCGCAGCCACCTCCATCCCCCTCCCCGGAGCTGCCGGCCCGGCCGGTGCTGGGTATGGCTCACGCCGTGACCTTTCATCCTGTGCGTGACTGTACAATGCGCCGGCAGCGGCTGCGGGGCGGGCAGGGGCAGCCGGGGCTGGACGCCTGGGGTCGGGGTGGGTGGAAACCACCCCTGGCCTTACAGGGTCTGGTGGGACTCGCTCCCCTCTTTTTTTCCTTTATTCCCCCCTTCGCCCTCCCCCTTCCAACAGCATTGTCCTTTAGGGGCCTATTGAAGGCAAAAGGCGGATAGAAAGGCTAGGGCTGCCGCTGTTCCAGGAGGAGGAGCTGGGCTGATAGGAGACTGATGGGAACCGCATCCTATGGCCGCTCGGAGCTGGGCGCCGCCGGGGCGGGCCCGGCAGGGCCGCAGCCTCTCGTTGGCAATGGGCGGGGTGGGGATGGGGGGGGGTGGGGGGACACACAGACGACAAGGTTTGGCGAAGGTTACAGCTGAATGCAGAAGTGACACGAACTGACACTTCATTCCAGCAAACTCATTGCTATCTTCTCCTCGCGTTGACTCGGTTACAAGTATGCAGTTACTGAGTCGCGTTATGAAACTTTGGGAAAAGAGAAAGTGCGGAGCTTTTTTCCCCCGTTTTGCCATTGTTTTAATTGCTCATTGCAGTACCTGGTACTGATCTGAAGGGTGAAAATAGTATGATTTCCTTGGCCTTTCAAAGAAAAGGCATTCCTATATTGCAGTGTTTTCCGTATGTTAGTAATTTGGGTTGTACTTTATAGGCCTGGGATCAGAGGACACTGGTACGGGTACTTGGTGTTCCTCATGCAGACCCTTTTAGATGTTTAGGTTTCTACCCTTCTGTTGCACAGTGTATATTCCGTGTTCCTGGGATAAGTGAGATATGCTGATCAAATGTGGTTTCTTAGCTGTCAAAAGTGAGCTCGTGGTGATTCAGTAGATAATTGGGTAAAACAAACTACTTCACTGCAGTGCTTAAAACCCAAGTATTGTGGGCTTCTCGCAATCCATGGGAGTCTGAAATTGACATTTTTCTTTATTGTTTAAGACAAAAATGTGCCTTTTAAAAGTAAATGACATGGAACTTGATCGTTACTTGACATGTAACTACAGATTTTATTTTGTACTAATCCTCCATCTGCTGTTTCTTGTCAGCATGGATATGCTAAAACGGTAGCGTGCAACCCCTCCCTTCCAATCAATAAAGCATATAATATAGGTATCAGAATCTTCTGTTTTGATCATTGAGATGTAAGAGGGGATGTAGATAACTTGAATAAAATGAGTAGTACGCTATATATTTATAATGTTCTCAATTTTCAAAGACTAAGAATTATAGGGGAAATCCTGATTTGTACAGTCCGTTGAAAGCATCAGCAGTTTATATCCCCGCCATATTCTGCTTAGCAGATATTCCCGCATGTACAGTCACAGAACTTTTATCAGTTCATTTGTTTTGTGCACAGCAAGGGTAATGGTTCTTTGAGAGCACAGATTCCGCAAATCTGTGTTGGATGCATGACCCTCTAGCTTTTCTGCTCATCAGCAGGGGAATCAGAAGGACGGGAAGGGGCAAACAGATTCTATGTGACCCAAGAGGAAAAATTGGAGGCCTCAGATTCTATGTGACCCAAGAGGAAAAATTGGAGGCCTCAAACTTCTCTTGTTATCTTAATATGCTGATTTCATAGCCAGCGTTCCCCACTGCTTTTGTTGTTGTTGCTGCTATTCGTTATTCTTCCAAGTAAGAGAAATTCCATAAGGGTAAGATGATGTCAGCATTTTCCTTTGCTCATTTGCTGTGCATTCTAACAGGAATAGGGACAGTGGAAGATCTAGATACTGCTAATAACTTCATTATTTGTCCTTCTTGAGAATCTTGTTTCTAGGTGAATAGGGGGAATGAAGGAAGCCGAGAGGTTGGTTTTATACTTAGCACGGGTGAATTTTCTGTGGAAATCAGAATCTGTAGAGTCAGAATAGACTTTCTGCCTACTTAGCTAGAATCCTTGCAAAATCATCTGTCAGTTTGCTGCTTCTTTAACCTTTGCGTAAAGAAGCATATAAAATTTGTAATAATAGATGTTGAAATTAGTACATGTTAAATACTTCCTTTAAAGCCACCTAAACATTAAATGCCTTCAAAATAAGAAAATTCAGCTTTTTTTAAATATAATTGGGCTTTTCTATAGTTTGTGTAATTGTTTCGTGGTATTCCATTGCAGCTTGTTTTTCTTCTTAAGACATGCATTTATGGCGTAGATTGCATACCTGACTGATAATGTGAAGACCCTAAAATTGTATAAAGGTAATAATGACCAGTAGCTAATAACTAAAAGTAGTAACTTATTACTATAGTAAGAGGAGTAACAGTGTCTGGTAAAGCAGAATGTGATGAAGACAGCAAGACTTCAGAATTCCTGTAGGCTAAGAGAAGTAGCAGGAACTCTTCTAGTTATCTGTACTGCTAGTGGAGCTTGGAATACAAATGATCTTCTAGAAGCTATTTAATATGCTCTGTTTATGGGGGTAGTTTCTTCTGTATTGTGGAACAGAGATTGGAATCCTTCATTTTAGTCCAAGAACAGTGACAGGCTGGTTAGGTAATTTGTAAATGTAATTATAGAAATGAGTTGTTGTGTTGTGTCCACCCCCCCAACCCCACCCTAAGAATTTTTTCCCAGTAAAGTCAATTTCATGATACCAAATGAATATTTGAATGCTCAGTTGCATTTCAATCTACAGACATAAAGAAAATGGGCTGGTAGGAGGGAAAACAATGTTTTTTCATAATTTGGAAATAATTTACCAGATTTTTTTAGGCAGAAATACTATGTAACTGCAGGACTGTCAGAGTGTTTTAGTAGAAGAAGATCTAGATGAGCTAGTTATAATATTTTTACTAAAAAGCATCTTGTTCTACTTTTCCCAAAAGTTGGTTGGGTGTATTTGTAATGGATGCTGAGGGATTGAATGTGTATTTCATTGGGCCACGGTGGTGGTTGTGGGGGTGGAGGAAGTGTTGAGTGTTTTGAACATTCAGTACAAAGATTATTCTTCCATGGACTTCTTACTAGAAATTATTTCTCAAGCTTAATTGGAAGCTACTGAATATTTTTAATTTTTAATCTGCTATTTCCTTTATAATTTCACATGCAAATGTTTGGGTTTACCTACATAAAACTATTCATTGATTATTTCTGCATCGTCTAGACTGTGTTTATAACTTAGCTTCTGTACATCCACTTTGGTATCTGTCTTTCCAAGAGATTTATTTCTAAGGCATTAGTGTGGAAATTTCAATTATAAAGGATTTAAATTCATTTTTCACTGTTGTGATGTTATATGTAATGAGTGAATTACATCCTGCTGAGTTTGTGCATAGCCTGTGCTCAGGCTTGCTGTAACAATCTTCATTTTTAATATAATTTGGGGGATGTTTAAATTTCTCTTTTTTGTTGTATTGAGGAGGAAGTTTCAAATATGTGGACCATGCTAATTTTACTTTTGTCTGTAACTTTTTAGGACTTATTCTAGAAAGGATTGCATGTGAAAATTTACACTCTGTGCAAATAAACTTGTTAATAAATAAAAATAAATCTGAATAGTTTTGTGTTCTTGTAACTTTTAAAAATCTTCCCCTAGTTACTATTACATTTATATAAGGAGCAAGGTCTGCTGGATAGAACTCTGGAGTAGGATTGAAGACACCTGCAGTTTTTTAACTGCTCTGTCACTGAGTGAATCCAAGCAAATTGTTTCGTCTTAATGTGCCTGTCCTTAAGATGCTGTATGGAAAGGAGGAGCTGTGTGCCTTTTATATGTTATTAAATTGTGTGAGTGGGGGTTTTTGTTGTTTTTATGGTTTGATGAACTAGCTTGGTTATAGAAGAATTCTGAAGGGAGCCATAGTTGCATTGCTGAAGAAATTTTGCATATATAGACTGTAGAAGAAAGTACAGAGAGAGAGAGATAAGAGAGTAAGAGACTACGGGTAGCTGAGGGCCAGAAAAAAAGCAAGTTTTCATAAGATTGACATTCTGATGTTAAAACTACACAGAGTTGAGTTGCACCCTCTGCAAGGTTATTCCAGGTAGTGTTAGTTTAGTCAGGATTTAGATTGAGATAATCTTCAACAGTGAAGTGGGAAGAAGTGCTAAAACATATACAGAATGATTAAGGAAATAATGTTGGTCACTTAGCATGTGTCATATGTGCTTTTTAAGAAAATAAAGTGTTGTATTAGCCTAAAGAAAAAAGGCTGCTTGAAGCATCGCTAATGAAGAAATCAGTAATGCGTATTGCTGCTGTTGGATGAGTAATTAATTCTCGCTACATCTTTGTGACACTGTAATCTGTTATTACAAACTTGAAACAAATTTGAAGACTCTTGCTGAGTGGGAGTGCAACATTAAAACACTGCATTGAATTTAGGACACTGGAGCATTTTGAAAGAAACAGAGCCAGCTTCCAGTGATTTGTCTGATTGATTACTTATGAAACTTCAGGAGAAGCTTTCACTGTTTCATGGTATTTTAATTCTGCTGGCTGAAGATTTTGAGCTATCAACTGTTACTAATTAGCTAAAGGTTGCTGTTGAGTGACTTTCTATTCTCCTGGTTCTGTCTTCTGGGGTAGAAGTTCACTCTGCTGCTTTTTTGACTATTGCACTTAACAGTGAAACAGAATAAACTGTAGGAATTCTTGTTTTATTACAGTTTTTATGGCTGCTTTGCTGAAAGTCACGTTGAATTGTGTGGGGTGACACAGGAGTTTTAAAATGTTTCTATAAGCCCAGATAGTAGTTTAATTTTCATATTTATATAGATCATTTTTTCACCAGCTTCTCTGAACAGGATATCTGATCAGCTTAAGAGAAACCTCAGAGTTCCAGTTTTTAGTAACTTTGTTCTTCAGTTGTGAAAGAAATGCCTTGGTTAACAGTACAGTAACTTCCTTGAAAAGAAGTAATATAATGCTGACCTGCTGTTTTTGTAAGAGGTTTTCTGATGGTGATAGTTAAGTATTTTGCGTTTTAGTAAAATAATATTTCCAGCTGTCATTTGAAGTAGCAAACAGCAAATTTATTATTTTAAGAGCAGTATTAACCTGTCCTACCTGTTATGTTTGTAAACTTTTTTTTTAAATAAGCAATAGTATTTTTAAGCAACACATTTAATCATAAAAGTGGCGATATGGTATGGTAACAAGTATCACCACTGTTTTTATAGTAAAAGAAGAAGAAAAAGTTGACGGTCTTACAACATAAACTGAACAAACAATGCTTATGCAAATGCACTCAAGTGCTAAAATATATATTCTTTCATATGAGTTGTTCCTCTGTTTAAAATTGCAGAGTCTCCTGGTCTCAATTTCATAAACATATAGAGTTTAATTTACTAACATTTTGGATTAAAAATTAGAGGTAGTAGAAGTGCAGGAGAAAAGTATTTGAAACAATTTCCTTTGTAGGTCTGCCATATTTTCTGTATCAGTACAGAAGAATCAGTATCTTCTCTGCTGGTTAAGTTGTAGAGCTTGCAAATTCAACTTGTCAGAACTCTTTGCGATTGCCCAGCCTCTTGTGGCTCACACATTTTGTACATTTTTACACAGTTGTTAGTGAAAACATTGTCTATATGTGACTTCCAACTGAATTTATGATAACACTTATTTTTTTTAGGAAAATATCAGTTGAAAAGACTATATAGTTAGGCAATGGTTATATTTGTTTTTAAACCCTTCATGAGGCTATTTTAAGCTTTTCAAAAAGGTAGTAATTAACTCCTTGAATTGCAAACCAAGTATAGAAAACTTCAATAGTAAGTATTGAGAGAAGACCTTCATACAAATTAAAGAAGTTAATAAAATAAAATGTGTAGTGTGGTCGTTAACTGTTTAGATGTTTATATATATACCCGTGCTTATGGGTTATTAACTTTTGGAGTATAAATAGCTGGAGAAATACCATCACCTTTAAATGGGCAGTGGTTATTGGATCTTTGGAATTCATAATTCATTCTGCTTTTCCTTCCCCAACTGAAAGATGCAATGTATGCCTAAGAATGAATTGTATATTAATTGAAATAAATCTTGTATGGTTGCACCAAAAGAGTGGCCACTGGGCTACTTGGTGCTGCAGTAGTGTTCCAGCTGATGTGAAGAGCACTGAATATTTTATCAGGGTGACGCCACTGGTGGCCGGGGGGGGATGATTCCTTCAGGTGGCTGCCTGTGCCTCAGAGGAGGCTGTCAGCACCCCTTGGGGCGCACTGGTCTCTGCATCTACACATGGAGACGTTTTGAAACTGAAGGCAAGTCTGTTTTAGTGGACGCACATGTAACTTGCTGCTCAGGCCTCCAAACCATTGCCAGCCTGCTTGGGAAGGGAGTTCAAACACAGGCAAATAGCTGTTAGTAATAGGTAGTTTTTGAACTGCACTAAAAGCTGGGTAAATTGAAGATATCGGGAGGGCAGGAAGGAGGGTGATCAAAATAGTCAAGAGCATATATCTGTTCTTTCCATTACTTGACTGCATCCTCTGTTGTGTTGTTAAACCCCGCATATATCCTAGGTGATCGAAGAGCCAGTAAATATAGTCCTGAAGATAAATGTCTCGGTGACCTTAAAACGTGTGTATCCTTTGTGATCTTAGTTACATTTGGTTTTGTTTTTTATTAGCTCCATTTATGTTTCCTCAAACCTGAGAACAAGTTACTGAAGTACGATGATGGTAATCAACGATGTGTGGTCTGTGGCTTGTGTACATAGTAACAGGTAGAGCTTTTGATAGTGTTCCTGTGAAGATTCTCATGGGACTGAAAAAAAAAAAAAAGGCTAACTGTCTCCTCCTTGATGTTACAGCTAGACAGGTATTTCTCCCCAGGATATCCAGGCAATCCCTGTGTGTTATAGACTTGAGGTAAATGGGAGAGTGAGATGTTTATTGCTGGCTTTGCTCTGGTACACTGATAAGGTCTGCAATTTTAAATTGAAAAACTGAAATCATACCAATGTCTTCAATGGTAAAAAGAAATGTAAGAGTCTGAAATCCGACGTCAGTGATACTGAAATTGCACCGGTGGTTGGGGACTACTGTAAAGTATGAGCTGAGGCAATGTCTGTGTTCTTGAGGCCTTCTGCATTATCACTCACACTTTCTCTTGGGTTCTTCACGTTTCAGTGATCCCTAATATTCTAGGCTAGTTACAGTGCAACACCTGCTTCTCTCTTACCAAGCTTGAAGCAACCGGTAATTTCTTTGTTGTCTCCAGGCTACTGTTGTGGTGGGTTCTGTTTGTTTTGAGGCTGTATCTGCTGAATGATATAAGTACAGGGTACAGTTGCATGGGTCAGTTGTAAATCTCTGTGAAAATGTTGGAAGTGCATATCATATCTGTTGAAGTACCGGGATTGGCTTCCACACTTCACGGTCCAAAGAGTAATGGTGGTATTAAAGATTTGCATCTGAATTAGCTAAAACGTAGTTTTCTGCTTAAAATGCTGAAAGGAGCAACCCCACTTCCTTTCTTATGCCAGATGTGGAAATTGTGTGGCAATGGGGTGAGTTGATCGCTTATTTGTATTTTTTAAAGGCTGGCCCACCAAAAATGAGGGTTGGTTTTTTGTTTTTTTTTTCCATTTGGAACAAATTGATCCAGTTTGTCTCTGCAACCACACAGTGGATGGGTTAAGTACAAGGACAGAAGGGTGAGAACGCCAGGAAAGGACGATGGGAGAAACAGTAGGCCCATCCTCTCTTGGCAGTATGGAGTCACAGTGCAGTTTGTATTACACTAACTAGCCTATGAGTCGTCAGCCACAAAGGTTTCTCTGCCAACATGCTGCTGCTGGTATCGTTCTCTTGAAAGTTAGTTACTGCTGGTGTGAAAACCATCACTTCTGGTTTTTACAAACTGATACTTGTGGTGTCAGTAGTAGTAATTACTTCAAATTTTATCAGTTATGTGCAGTATTGTTTTAAGTTCATTTTTATGTGAAAAATATTTACTTAAATTCCTTGTCATTGTATGCCGATTCGTATTTTTAAACTTATAAAAAAACTAACATATTTCTAAGTTACATGATATGTGTACGTTTTTATTTTTTTCAGATAGGATTTAAAAAAAATGTAGTCTCGTTTAAATAAAGGAGTAAAATTTATTTCAAACACCAGTTTTAAGCAGGTTTGAAATTTAGTTCAAAATCCAGTCTGGACAGTAACAAACTAAACTGGAAAAAAAGCCTCGTGGCAGTTTATATTCATCATTTTTTAAGAACGGAATGGAATTATTCAGACTGTACTACTGGTAACTGGATAGCTATGGACAAATTCTTACTAAAATAATGTAAATGTTTCCACTGTTAATGGCAGCTGGGCATTTGAAATTAGTGAAGCAGCATTCACTCCTCTAGATTCAAACAGTCTATAAATCTTTCAATCTATTAAATCGGATCAATGCTTGAAGGAGTTTTTAACAGTTGTAAGTCCTTATTAAAATTAATACTAAATTTTTTTGAGAGATAATGCTTTCGGTTGGGGGGGGCATGGGAAACAGATATGCTGTACTTACACTTACCTGGTACAACTGCACAACAAACCGGAACCAGAAATTAGTTTTTTTTGGTCAGGTTTTATTTTGTCTGAAATGCTCTGGGCTCCCTTATGTTTATTGAAATGGAAGCACTGGCTATGTGCTGCACAATGAAGTACTTGCTTTTGATTTTTTTTTTAATACATCTTTGGTATTGAGTCTTGACCTCCTGAAAGTTTCCTGAGTGATGCTATGAAGTAACAATTCTTTTGTCTTGAAGGTAAAATTTTCTTCCTCAATTACCAAGACACCTATTGAACCATGACCTGCAAAACTTACAAACTATTAGGGTTTATTAATTAAATTTTTAAGTCATATTACATGTAGTGAAGAACCACTTCCTAGGTCTCCATTATGAAGAGATGCTTCTTACAAGTCTGCTGTATGTAATAGGAACCCTTTCAAAAGAGTCTGTTTATGAAGCCACTTCCAGATCTTCTTACAATTCTGTGAAGTGATGAAATTTTGGTATGTGGTAGGCATAATAAGCTGTGACTGTTCTTCACAGTGTTTGTATGTTTTGCTGCTAGGTCATGCTTTTTCTTTTCCTCTTTCCATCTTCAATATATTCATCAATGACCTGGATGAGGGGATAGAGTGCACCCTCAGCAAGTTTGCTGATGATACAAAGCTGAGGGGGGTGGCTGACACACCGGAAGGCTGTGCCGCCATACAGAGAGACCTGGACAGGCTGGTGAGTTGGGCAGAGAGGAACCTTATGAAATTCAATAAGGGCAAGTGTAGGGTGCTGCACCTGGGGAGGAATAACCCCATGCACCAGTACAGGTTGGGGGCTGACCTGCTGGAGAGCAGCTCAGCTGAAAGAGACCTGGGAGTCCTGGTGGACAACAGGATGACCATGAGCCAGCAATGTGCCCTTGCGGCCAAGAAGGCCAGTGGCATCCTGGGGTGCATCAAGAAGAGTGCAGCCAGCAGGTCGAGGGAGGTCATCCTCCCCCTCTACTCTGCCTTGGTGAGGCCACACCTGGAGTACTGTGTCCAGTTCTGGGCTCCCCGGCTCAAGAAGGACACGGAACTGCTGGAGAGGGTGCAGCAGACAGCTACCAAGATGATTAGGGGACTGGAACACCTCTCTTATGAGGAAAGGCTGAGGGATTTGGGTCTCTTCAGTCTGGAAAAAAGATGGCTGAGAGGGGACCTTATCAACACTTATAAATACTTAAAGGGTGGGTGTCGGGAGGATGGGGCCAGGCTCTTTTCAGTGGTGCCCGGGGACAGGACAAGAGGTAATGGGCACAAACTTGAGCATAGGAAGTTCCACCTAAACATGAGGAGGAACTTCTTTACTTTGAGGGTGGTGGAGCACTGGCAGAGAGTGGTGGAGTCTCCAACTCTGGAGACATTCAAAACCCACCTGGACATGTTCCTGTGTAACCTGCTCTAGGTGACCCTGCTCTGGCAGGGGCCTTGGGCTAGATGATCTCCAGAGGTCCCTTCCAACCCTATGATTCCATCTTGCCTTCCACCCCCCCCACCCCCAACTTACAAATTGTACGTTTTCCAGCTTATTTTACATGTTTGTTTTGAGAGAGTGGAGAGTATTCAGATTATTGAGAATTTGGGATCTTGGATATGCAGCTGAACCCCTTGTGCAGGTGCCTCAGCTGCTGATTCTGCAGTCCATTAACAGTTTTTTCCCATAGCTCAATTTTTGCCCTCTAACAGGATTGATGTTCTGGCATCTTGTAACAAAGTTCATGTATGTTAATAATGTGCAGTCCTGTGAGTGGATCAGCTAATTGAACTCCTCTGGCTACCTTTTTTAATTGTTGTTCTTGTACTAAGGTAAGCATGAATGTTTTATAAGAACAGCTGTACTGGTTCAGACAAAGACTTTGTCAAATCCGGTACTTGTCTGCGACAGCATCTGTGAGTGAGTTGTTAGGGAGAAAAAAGAACAGGGAGAGTATATGTGATACCTCTCCTGAATACTCCCTCAGCCTCACACTATTTTCAGTCTAGGGGATTTCCTGAGCCTGATGTGGTTTGTCTAGTTGGAAACTCTCAAGGGATCTCTTTTGTTCCATTTCCTTTGAAACCCATCTAATTATTTTTTTTTTTTTGAGCCTTCAGTATCTTTTGGCAAGGAATTCCTAATACCTGTTGTGTCAAGTTTTGTACATAGCTCTTACTAATTCATTGGTACTTCCTATTAAAAAAATATACTGAACAGTCAATCTCTATCCAGGGAGAGGCATGTTGTCTTTGATATTACAGGACCAGGGTTACATGTTATGTACAATATGTGTGTGAAACATTAATTCAGTGACACAAGGATGACTTAGGTTTCTGTGATTTACTCTTTTGACTACTGGTGGATTTGAGCTTACAGTTTCATGAAATATCTAACATAGTACTTCAGAAATAGATCCTGAGATTAATAGTCAGCTCACAACTCATTGTTCTGTCTATTAATAGCATGAGGTTATTATTCCTCCTCTGTCTCATTTCAAGTTTATCTATGCTGAATTTTATTTGCCTTTTTATTGCCCAGACCAATTTCATGAGGTCTGTCTGTATTTTTTCAGTTATGTTGTATTCAATATCCCTGATAGCTTGCTGTTGTTTGGTAGCTTCTTAACTGTGTCGCCCATCCAATTTTCCAGGTCGCTTAAGCAATGCAGGTCCCAGTGCAGAATCCTACAGAACTGGGCTGGTGACAGCCCTGATGTCATCTTGGTTGTATCTCTGTTCTTTTTTGTTGCTAACCTAAGTAAATGAGGCTTATATGGTAGCTCTTGAATCCTTTGAGTAATTCCATTAAGCTTTTATACAGGATTAGCAGCTTCAGATTTTCATTTGGATAAGTGTTATGAAAATAAGCTTGCAGATTTACAAGAAAAAAAGATCCTGCAGTAATGCCCACAGACTGGTTTCTGTCCCCTCTATTGGTTCTGTGACTTGACTTGACTTACACTAGAACCATAGCATAAGCCCAGCCTTGTTAGACATCAGTGAGCTGTAAAACATATATCCATTACAAATGAGATTGTATCACTCTTGCACATCCCAATAATACTTCTTAAAAAAGGAAATTCTATGTATATCTAAAAATTAATTCACAGTGCTGCTTTTATGCTTCTGACCATTTTTAGTGTTCCTTGCTTTGATTCCAGCCAGGTGTTTCAATGTGTTCCTCGTGGCATGGCAGTGCTTCTGAAGCTTTGTGGCAGAAATTATCTGAACTGGGATGGAAGGAGAGGTTTGTTTATAGCACAGGGATTATCATTTTTTTTTTTTTTTTATGATAGTGTTTCAGTGCCTTGGCCATGAATCAAGTCCCTGCTTTGCTGTTTTATTAGGTAAATTTCTTAAATGATCGAGGAATGTGATTAAAAAATAACAAATTCTTTTACTTCTGAATTCACATGTCTTTTAAATGCCATGTGAAATTTATTAAGGACACAGATTCTATTGTTCGCTAGGTTTTAAATAGGCTTTGTTTCTGTTTCTGGGCTTTGACAGTGCCCTCCCCACTATGTGGTGTTTGGTTTGTATGTTAAGGATTTGTTTAGATTTTTCACTGAAAGAAACAAAAGAAATGATGGTAAAATTGCTGATTCCTCCATAATGTATGAGAACAATTTTGGACTTCTGTTACTATCATATGATGTGACCGTGCTTTTGATTATCAGTCTTCTAGAGGGGTCTGAAATTTACTGAAGTGAATATGTAATTTTTAGTATGTTGTTTGTTAACCAAACTTGATAAAATTTTTACTTTGATTTGCACTAATTAGGATTTGTGTATTTTTGCTAGATGTAGTTGTTAAGGAGAGGAAGGATTGTCTGCTTTTAATACAACGATTCTGGGAAAAAATATTACTTCTAAAAAACTTTGTTCTGGTTAAAAATGTGGACTCATATCCACATTAAATTATTATAATAATAAACCCGTAAGAATTCTACAGTCTTTTTTTTTTCCCCTTGCATTGAAAAATTGTCATACATTGTCGAAGACCATAGTGGTGGGAAAAAAAAACCCTTCTGAAAATGACAGCTGTTAATTGTAAACTATGTAATATACTGGCATATTTCACAGAATAATAGAGAAAACTTTGTATAAAACAGCAGTTACGACTTAACTATTGTGTGAGAATGTGTTTGGTCTAATTGTTGACATATATCAGTAGGCAGAATGAAGCACTGGAAACACAGAAGTTATCCCTTATGGGAATGGAAGGAAGGAAAAAGGTAGAATGCAGCTTTATGTAGGAGATCAACTTCTCTGTAGTACATGTATCAAAATGTGTAAAGAGTAACTATTAGGCTTGGGAGACTTTATTTGCAGATTATACAAATAAGTAAGATAGAAGTTTTCAACTTCCTTCTATATGTAGATGCTGTAATTTTTACTTTTTTTTTTTTTTCTCCACTGAGATTGTAGACCCTAGTGTAGTGGATTTAAGACTACAGACAATTTGCTTCCTTTTTAAGTTACCTTTTTATGATCTTCAAGAAATAGTCTATGGACCTTTAGTTTACCTGAAAGAACAATAGTAAGGGGTATGGTTTTTGCTCTCCTATTCCAATATTTTCTGTTAACTTAAGAGTTGATAGTAGGCATATCTTTAAGAAAGCTTGAAAACTTGTTAAAGCATTAAGTCTACTTATTTTTTTCATTGACAAAATATGTTTGTTCAGAATCTTGCTGTGCGGATTCATAATTTTCAGAGACCTCTTGGTGCTGATAAAATACAGATAAGGTTATGTTTGATTAATTCAGTGGGTTTTGTGGTTTGGCTTTGGTCACCGTTTTCCAAGATCAGAAACAATTGGGGAAAAAAGGCCTTACTTTTAAGCTCCTTAAAAGAACTTCTTTTTTTGTATGAAAGGGAATTATGGAGGAAAAAAACGTTGTTGAAGACATGGAAAAGTCTTGCCTGGCGTGAGCTTTTAGCCAGTCTGCTCTTTCTGTTGATAGTCTGATAAGAACAGTTACATGTGCTAGCACTTCTTGGTGGGCTTGTATCAAGCTTCGTTGAAGAGCGATTTATTTACACCTTTGGTTTACTGCACTTTTTGGTAATCTTAGTGTAATTTTACACTATCATGCTGTATTTCCATAGGCACAAGTGTCACAAGAAGGTGTTTGTGTGGCGCTCATTATTGTAGTACCAGTACACTTTTTTTAAATTTATGTTTTTATTATTATTTTATGTATTTCTTATTACAATACCCATATTCCATTTCACTTATGGAGAAGACAAGAATTATTTAGTCTTCAAAAAAAGGTTATTTTAAGGTAAATAACAAGAACAACTCTGCTCTAGGGAACAGACCTCAAGTGTTCCATTCATCCATTCATCAATTCTCCTTCCTTTTTCTTGAAGTTTGAAGTTCTTGCTTTTCCTTAACTAGATTTCAGGAGCCCAAAACTCGGTTATTGTCTTCTGTTGTCTATTTTAGGTCAAGATAATGTTTAGTGACTATCACACTGAGTAGAATTTTGAGAAAGAGTATCTGTTCTAAGGTAGTCTAATTTGTAAAATTTGAGTGTTTACACATTATTGTATTCTCATTCCTTCACATGACACTTCATAAATTGGATCCTGTCCCTATAGTTGTTAAGCTGTTGACAGCTTATCTAACAATGACCTCGTTAAGGTCATTCATTATTATTACAAAAACTGGAGGTTACTTAAAAGGAAAATTTTGACTAGGAAATGGAGTAACTAGAAGTTCTTTTGAAAGATACTCATCATATGTTGTTGACTTTAGGCATTGTAAGTAATCAGTAGTTTTCTCAAACTATTGATAGAGATGTGTAAGTTTTTACTTGGTAATTCTTATTATTAGACTTTTCCCTCCATCATATTTTATATCTGGAAATGGAGAATTCTTTCCAACTTGGTAGTTAAAATAACTAGACTTGCATTAGTTACTTAGGTTGTACTGTAGTCTCCCTTTTTCAGATTAGCCATGGTCGTTGTGAGGATGGAGAACGTTATTTTTAACAAGATAGTGTGAAAAAAGGTTAAAAAGGGATGATAACTTATTTGTCACAAAATGTTATCTCTAAAATTGCGCTTCACATCTATTAGCAGAAATGTTCACTCTTTGAGTGACTTGTATTAATTTGATATGGAAAGCCTCTCTCTAGTAGTGGGATGGCAAAGTACTTGGTTTGCAAGAAATCTTTTTAATTCTAAAACGTAATGGAAATATGTTTAAGACTTTCTGTAAAACAAAGTGCTCGAGACATCTGTAAAATGAGAACTTTCAAATATTATTTCAGAGTTTTGTTCAGATTTCCAGTTTCTATATTGTGTATATTTTGAAACTTAATGTTAAAATAGATACTTGAATATGATATTGAAAAAAGCTGGACTATAATATTTGAACATCATAGAAATTTTGTTGTTGTCTCATTTCTTAATTCCTGTGATAACCTGTCTCTCTCTTGCTGTGTCTCCTATCTCCTCCCCATCTAACAAAAGCAAGACACACTTTAACTGGTCAGCCAGAGTAAATCAGAGTTTGTCAGCGTAGATCTCAAGAACTGAATTTCTCAAATGCCTCATGAAAATAAGTGTTAAGATAGGAGAGGCCGCATTGTCACCTCATTCAGGGAAAAGCTAAAGCATAAACTCAGTCCTTACTACGTGCTAAGGGTTTAAACTGTGTGCCTAAGTAAGTTTTGATTGAAGTGACTCAGTATCCAGAAGCCTTTTGTTTTGCTATATAATAGAATCATGGAATGGTTTGGGTGGGAAGGAACCTTTAAAGATCATCTAGCCCAATGTCCCCTATTGTGGGCAGGGACATCTTCTATTAGATCAGGTTGCTCAAAGCCCTGTCCAGCCTGACCTTGAACACTTCAAGTAAGACATCCACAACTTCTCTTGGCAAGCTGTTCCACTGTTTCACCACCCTTGTTGTAAAAAATGTCTTCCTTATGTCCAATCTAAATCTACCGTCTTTCAGTTTAAAATCATTGACCCTTGTCCTGTCACTACAGGCACTTGTAAAAAGTGTGTCCCCATTTCTCTTATAAGCCCACTTCAAGTATTGAAAGGCTGCAATAAACTATCCCTGGAGCCTTCTCTTCTGCAGGCTTAACAACCCCAGCTCTCTCGATCTTTCTTCAGAGGACAGGTGTTCCATCCCTCTGATTTTCATGGCACTCCTCTGGATCTGCTGTAACAGGTCCATGTCTTTCTTGTACTGGGGACCCCAGAGCTGGATGCAGTCCGCCAGGTAGGATTTTACAAGAGCGTAGTAGAGGGGCAGAATCTCCTCCCTTGACCTGCTGGCCATGCCTCTCTTTATGGAGGCCAGCATACAATTGGCTTTCTGGGCTGCAGGCTCTGGCTCACGTCCAATTTTTCATCTACCGGTATCCCCAAGTCCTTCTCTGCCAGGTTGCTCTCAAACTATTCATCCCTGACTCTGAATTGATACTGAGGGTTGCCCTGGCCCAGGTGCAGAACCTTGCACTTGGCCTTGTTGAACTTAATGAGGTTTGCATGAACCCACTCCTCAAGCCTGTCAAAGTTGCTCTGGATGGCATCCCTTCCCTCAAGCAAATCAATTGCATGACTCAGCTTGGTGTCACCTGCAAACTTGCTGAGGGTGTACTCAATCCCACTGTCAGTGTCATGGATGAAGATCGTAAATAGTATTAGTCCCAGTATGGACCTTGGAGGGACACCAGTAGTTACTGGTTTCCACTTGGACATTGAGCCATTGACTGTAACTCTTTGGACACGGCCATTCAGACAATTCCTTATCCATCTAATAGTCCATCCATCAAACCCATATTTCTCCAATTTAGAGAGAAGGATGTTGTGTGGGACCATGCCAAAGGCCTAACAGAAATCTATGTAGGTGACATCTATAGCTTTTCCATTGCCCACTGATGCAGTTACTTTTGATTGAAGTAACTCAGTTTCAGAAGCCCATTGCTCTGCTATATTGGATACTCAAAAGCTTAAATGAAAAATGTGGTCACCTTAACCAACCCCTGTTCATCCCGCCTCTCTTGACTGTTTTTGATTGTATCTTTGCAAACCAAAGACTGCTTGGAACATGTGTTTGCTGTCCCTCTCCATTCACTGTACACTTTGTAAAAGAAAAGACTATGGGTAGATGGGAGACCCGCTGAATGAAAATAAATTAATTTCTTGTTCAGTCACCTTCTCACTTTTTTTTTCCTCCTGATTTTCGTCCCCATCCACTCTTCCATAATTCCCCTTTCCAGTGGAACTTTCTGTGAACTCCATCAAAAAGTTGTTGATTTCCTGAACATCCAGGCAGTTCTTCTCCATGTCTCAAAAGAGACAAATCAAGAGTGTTGCTTTTCCCGAGCGTTTCAAACGTGGGGTTTGGGGGGCTGACTAGGGTTGTGGCATTGACTTAGGAAGAGTGTTCATCACATGAGAGTGATGTGGAGTACCAACTGGAGAAGGACAAAGTAGATGTTTAAGTGGAATGTTCTTCAACAATTAAGAGAATGTGGACTGCTTAAGAGTTTGGACTTGTGGCTCTTTGTTTGAAGTATCTTGGTCACAATATTAGACTTTTCTCATACTTTTGGTTCTCTAACTACGTGGTGAAGCAGTAACCCTTTGCATGATGTTTCTACCTGCTGTTATTTGTGCTTACTTATGAGATTCTGACTAATACAGACATGTTACTCACAAAGATTGAATACTCTTGCTTTACCTACTTTCTCAAAATGAACATTGTCATCAGAGAAGGTGGCTTTAACATAGCGTAGAGTTTTGTCAACTCTGTAGCAACTGGTTATAATGGGTTTCTTTTTGATGATGTCGCAATTGACTCAGTAAAGATCTAGAATATACAGTTGTTCCTGGGTGGTGATGCAAAGAAAGATTCTAAAAACTACGATCTTTTTTTTGTGTGGACATAGGTATCCACTGCAAGGTCACGTTTCAATTTTGTTTGGCCAGAAGACACATGCTGCTGACATGAAATGCTGTCCACAGTATACAGTTTAGATAGTTATATTAGGTGATGTCTGTTTTGAGTGTGTTGGTCATCTTACAGTGGGGTTGAAACATAGCAGTAGATTTTGCTTAGATCCTTTAGTCTTTGTTTCCTTTAAATGAAGGGATATTTCCTGCTAGAATTTGAGCTTTCTCTTGCTGAGAAGCTGGAGAGGAGAGAGAAGGCCTACACAAATGTCAGATTGGCATGTGGTTGATTGGCAGACCAGTCCAAAAATGCCTTTTTTGGACTGGCTGCTTCTGGGTTAGAGGGCAGAATACCTACATGTGTGGTGCTTGCACCTTCTGCCCCTTACTGAGATTGATTTGGGATTGTGGGTGGTGTAAGTCTTAGGATGGTTTGTCTATTGTAGGATGTGCTTTAGAGTGTGAGCTCTCAGGTACGACTGGTATATGCTTTCTGTAAAGAGGGTTAAATGTTAATTCTGGCACTGACGAATTATGTTCTGCTCAATTTTTTTAAGTTTTTGTGAGGACAGATTTTGGATGATAAAATGCTTTCCTGTCCTGAGGCAAGGCAAATATTGAAACTAAAAAAAACCTTCAAAAGACCCAAGCCTGAAGATAGCAACTGTTTAGTGGTAGGATTTATGAAACTCCTGGCCAGGTGAATGTAATAAATTCAGTGTTTCTATAAACAAGACACTTTTTTCTATTCCAGAAATGGAAATCACTGCAAAATAGTAGGATTATATTGTCTTCTAATGATGCAAAATATACAGTCAGTCTTTATGCAAACTAAAGTAGATTGGGGTTTTCTTTAATCAAAGTGGGTTTGGTTTTTTTCAGCTGATAGTGAAAGTAATAAAATCTTGACTTTCCCATAAAGCTACGTCAAACATATTTCGATCAATGGATTAGTTGTTAAGTCTTTGATGAAAGAGTCTCTCTTCCTGCATTAGAAAGTACTTTTCCTAAAAGTCACCTTTAAACTTGGAATTATTCCTCTTATTCTTCAAAATGACACTGAATAGGTGTACTATATATGTGGATTAAGCAGTATGTAAATGACTGCTTTCTACATTGTGTGGTTTTTTTACTGTTTAATATTATTCATGTATGGATACATATTATCACAACTTATCATTTTTTCCTCTTTATAGGTCCTGCTGGGGACTTGCATCTGGCCTCAATGTGAAATTAAGGTAGAAAAACACATCTACATATGTGTTTGCTATTAGGATTTAGTTTATTCACTGGTCATGCCTGAAGAGTGATGTTCGTCTCTAGACGGCTAACTGCCAGGAAATATAAATGATTGTCCTAGAAGTCAAGCCTCTCTCCTATTTACTGGAGTGAAAATCACCTCCAGATATCGACGGAATATCAACTACAGAAAATGCTTCACGTTATAAGGATGCCAACCACCTAGATTCATGCGCCCTATCTGTACAGTTGTTGTGGATGGTTTGCCATCTGAAAGCTCCTCAAGCTCTTATCCAGGCCCTCTATCTGTTTCTGAAATGTCTCTGCTACATGCTTTGGGTCCAGTGCAGACCTGGCTGGGACAAGAGCTAGAGAAGTGTGGCATTGATGCCATGATTTATACTCGGTATGTCCTCAGTCTTCTGCTGCATGATAGCTATGACTACGACCTGCAGGAACAGGTATTTACATATTTTAGATGTTGTCCAGTGAAAGTGAGTTTTTGTAACAGTTAATGTTTTGTGTATTATACGTGGGTATGGCTCAGATGGGGAGGCGGTTGTCTTTCAGTGTGTGGGTGGAAGGGGGGTATAAACCACATGGGAATTAAATTTGATGGGTGAAGTGAGATTAATGTAGTTAGTGTGCTGTATGAGCAATAACATTAAACAAAATTTTCACATTGCTACATTTAATATCAGAATTAGTAATACTGGAATGTTCTGTATCATAAATGCAGACATTCAGTATTTGTGATTATATGGTTACTTTAATACTGGAACATTAGTAAACTGATGTAATTATTGTAAACTGTGTGTCAAATTGGCCTGCTTCATAGTAGTTTGTAGACTCCCCATTACATCTCCTCATGGATTTCATCTTGTGCTATTTTCAGTAAAGAATAAAAAAACCCCACTTTTTTTTAGCATTTAAATATTTAAAATGTATTATTGCACATACATTATTCATCTCTTCTAAAAGAATGTTAATGATGAATCCTGATAAAAGGCATGCAAAAGAGTCGTGGAACAGTGAGTCGCTCTACATGGCTGTAATTCAAAAAGGGCAGGGGAAGAAAAGTGAAGCTGTGTATCAGAGAGGCACACTTGTATTACTGTTTCCATGTGCCTTTATTGCTGTGGACTTTATACGTCCCTAGAACATACTTTTCAGCCCTGATTTCACCTCTTTTTTTTCTTTTTTCTTTTTTTTTTAATTTCTCTGCATCATCAACCTATATCAAAATACTTTTAATAGTGGAGTTTTCTGGATATAAGACTCAGGGAAGTTCTGGTGTTTTCAACAAGGTATAAGGATACTGTTGATCATAGACTTCATCTTACAAAGTAGCTGTGATTGCAGCGGGAAGAATGGAAAGCAAATATCTTTTATTCGGTGGCTTAATTATTAGTTCTTTTTTGTTTCTGTTGTTTTGGTTATACTTCATACATTGCTACCTAACTGCTTCAGAACTTTCATTGTTTTCTAGTTTACATTTTTAAAAATTCAGCAAGAGCAGGGCAGGGTATTGTGGAATAGATGTAAATGTGGCTGAAGCAGAAATAATTATTTTCAGAAACTGCCAGTTTCTGAACTCTTAGCAACCATTACTGTGCCTAAAAACCTTCATGCTTCCATTGTGCAAAACAGAAAACTTGATGTGCAACAGTGATTTTTGTTCAAAAGTTTATCTGGCAGCAGTGGAAGTCACTAGGAACAACCTCATGAATAATAGTAATTTAAAAAAAAACACACTGTAAGCAATTTTTCGAACATACCTTAACAGCGAATTTATTTAGGTCTTGGTCAGACGTGAATAACTGTACTTTAGAAGGCGACAGAATAAGGTTCCAAAACCTGTTTGAAAGGCGGGTGTGTGGGGCAAGGACAGAAAAAAGAAACTAAGTGAAACCACACCAGAATGTGAGGAGCTTTATAGATAGCCCCGTGGCCTTGGGGAAAAATGAAGACTGCTTTCTTTTCAGTCCATTTTAGAGCATAGTCGTAACTGAAGTCACTACTGTGATAATTTGAAACGGCTGAAGTGCCAAAATTAGTTTTCTTTTTATCAGGACTTGCAAGAAGCAGGGTAACTATATTATGAAAAACTCATTCAGTTTATTTCTCATTTCGATACCTTAACTGAGTGCTTTGTGGGTTGATAGTGGAGCTTTAAGGAATGTGTCTGTTCTTTTTCCAAGTTGATTATCTAAACCTACTGAGCCAAAAAGGGAAGAATACCACATGCTGACAGGGAAGCCAAGACCTGTGTTGCTGAGCAGGTGCTGTAGTACAAGTACAGGATGTCTTCTGAACGACATTGAGATTTGAAGAAGCTGGAAGTTCCTTTTTCAGCTCCTCCAATTTGATCCTGCTTATAACATACTTTTATTGCATTTGTTCCCTCTACTTCAAACAACTGTTTTCTAAGTTTTGAGACCTAATACCAATTTAGTTTTGGGATGATATTCTGTAATAATGATTGGGTGCATATGTTGTGAAACATGCTGCTACCTAGTTCCTTTCTCAAATAGCTTAATCTTTAAAGACTACAAATACAAATTTCTTATATGGAAAATTAAGGAAATCTTAAAACACATCTGCTTGTACTTTTATTTCTTTTATTTATTTTTTTATTTATTTATTTTTATTGCCTACTGATTATTTGTATGACCTCACATTTTAAAATTAAATTTGGTTAAGTCATTCAGAAACAAGAAAATCTGTGCTCCAAAGCAGATGTTTGCGTATAAGTAGTTTCAATCCAATTTTGGTGATGCATACCACATTAAGACAAAGGGGAAAAACAAATACTAGTGTTGTTTACAAATAGAAATCAGGGAGGAGTGCAGCAATTAACCATCTAAATGAGAAATAATTGAGGAGTAAAATAGCGAGAGTTGCTGAGCTCTTTTAATGCAGTTTAATTCCCATGGAAGAGTTGCTGCTTGGCATCGCAGGAATCTTTTCTCCCATAAGATTTCTTTGATTCTTGACAAAGATGACAGAATTTCCAGGAAAAGAACTGTTCTCAAGAGTGGGTTTATTGCAATGATTTCTCCACAACTTAAAGGACAGCTACAAGGAGGACGGAGGCTCTCTCTTCACAAGGAGCCACATGGAGAAAACAAGGGGCAATGGGTGCCAGTTGCGCTAGGTGAAGTTTCATCTCAATATGAGAGAGAATTTTTTTTTTTTATAGTGAGAACGATCATTCACTGGAACAACCTCCTCAAGAACGTGATGGAGTCCCTACTGCTGGAGGTTTTCAAGATGCAGTAGGACAGGGTGCTAGATAATCTTATCTAGGCTCCCTTTCCCTCAAATGGGTGGACCAGATGATCTTTCGAGGTCCCTTCCCACCTGGACTGTTCTATGATTCTATGATTCTTTGCTTCTAGAACTCTGTTTCTGTGGGGAGCGATTAGCCATCGCTTCTTCCCCAAAACGCAGCAGTGGTGTTTTGAACAGGTTAAAAGGAATGTGTGGTCTCTGAACAGCCAGAATGGGATTACACATATGAGCAATCCATTGGGTTGTGCTTTTTGTGGGGATGGTGAAGAGGATAAATTTAGGAAGTCTTAATCTTATGGTTACTGGATAAATGATCTTCATTAGAAATGTTGCAAACTCAAATTAAGATGGTCATTAAGATCTTTCCACCTCAGAATGTTGATGACATCATTAGCACTGTTTTAGTTGCTTCAGGGAGCCTCCTTCCATGCTTTCTTTATAGTGTTCTGGTGTCATCAACTGTAGCAGGGAAATGGAACTCTGAAGTCCTTGACTGAGGTTCTGTAAGGTAAGTACAGAAAGATTTAAATAAAAAATTAATGAAAAAATATCCCCAACCTTACTAGGCATATCTAGCTATTTAAAATATCGGTGTTATCAGTCACTTCTGTTTACATTTAAAATAAGTATTTCAAAAAAACATGGCTGTCTTGATTGACTAGGTCTTCAGGGTTATTTTTGAGAATAAGCAGGATGTT
Source organism: Larus michahellis (assembly GCF_964199755.1). Taxonomy (NCBI): domain Eukaryota; kingdom Metazoa; phylum Chordata; class Aves; order Charadriiformes; family Laridae; genus Larus; species Larus michahellis. The sequence goes on along the minus strand of NC_133900.1, from coordinate 58,594,475 downwards.
CCCTTCTGGTTTGTTACTGCTCTTGACTCTGCTGCAGACTTCTGTGGCTTTGGTCACTTGACTTGTCTTCCTCCAATATTATCTTTCACTGAATGGTGAGGTAGTTTGATGTGTGGATAAAAGATAAAATGTGTTTAAGGGTTTGGTGTGTGGCATTGTTTTGGGTTTTTTTTTTTCTTTGGTTTGGTTTTCTTCGTTTGGTTTTTTTTTTTTGTGCATGAGTCTGTTTTTTGGGAGTCCTTGTTTGTTTTTATTATTACTGTTGATTCTATGCCTTGCCCAATTAGAGTGGTCTTTGTTGGGTATCATTATATGGACACAGGCTCAATATCGCAAAATGATAGATCAAAAAGTCAGGAATTTTCAGAGAGTCGATAGGAGCTTTGTGGAAGTACTTGTGTGGGGGGCTGTGCAGGGAGGCACAGTACAGGAAACACAGGGGAATGTAAAACACTAATACACCGCAACCAAATTTTACTGGAATGTTTGCAGTTTTTATTCTGACTTATTGGCTTGAACTATTAAAATACTGGGAAAATTGATAGACAGGTATGTTTTGCCCATCTGTGTTTCAAAGTACTAGAGAGCTTTCAAGAAAATAATCTTGTTTATGGTAAATTACACTGTGGTACCAAGATCTTCCAGAGCTGCTATGGTTCTAAAGATGTTACACATACCTATCAAGAATTACTGTAACACCTCCTAAATATACACACTTTAAATGTTTTTTTTAAAAAATACTGAAGTTAACTTATTGTTGGCATTTATAACACAATTCTTATTCAAGCCATACTTGCTACTTTTGGAAATGAGTCTAAAAACTTAAGATGTACAAGTTCTTAAGCAGTCCTTCATCCTTGGTGTGGGCACTTTTTTCATTTGATTTCCCTCTCCTCACCCCAAATGCGCCCCCCCCCTCCCCCCCTTTTTTTTTCCGGCACTGATATTGCTGGTGAGAGGGTTTAAGAGGGTGGAAGGGAGGAGGCTCTTTGGGATTTTTTTCACAGCGTTCACTGGTGGAGGAGAGAATACAAAGACAACATGAATTGAGTTTGCACATTTTCCTCGATTACAGTGGCACAGCAGCATGTTCATAGAAATTGGGTTTTTTGTGGCTAGTTAGTTTAGGTCTGTCGTATCAGAAGACAAGTAAGGACTTCAGTGGTAGATTTGCCTTACTATATTTTTCTAGAAACAAAGGTGTTTCTTGCTTACGAACTTTCTAGAGAATATGATTCTCAAATTGATTTATGCATAAGTTAGATGTCTACATGGTCAAAATTATTAAAGGAATCTGTTGAACCATGTTATATAACATATTATATTCATTATTTAGTGGTGTTTGTTTTGGGGGTGGGTTTGTTTTGTTTTTATTTTCTAAGATTTGAGGCCTATCAATGGTCTCTGTTCAAAATGCTTGGAAACCACTGGTAGTTTGTTGTGAGGTAGATGACCTTTTAGGTGCTTTTGGTCTGTTAAGGAAAACCTCATAGAATTGGTGTGGATTTAAAGACTGTGTGATGGTAACTAAAGTGCAGACTGTTTCTGTTAAGTATATATGCTTTCATCATTTGCATTTTATTACTAATTTTTCTTATTTTGGAGTAAATGATAAATTAAGGAGAAAACCCCATGAAATTCTGACAAACCTTTAACTTTTGGACACACACAGAGTTTCTTTTGGGGGAGATCTGAACATTTCTGAGACAGCCTTTTGACTTTAGACTAGATTGATTTTTAATTAGAATGCCTTGCTCTTAGTTTCCTGATGTTAAACCAACTAGGTGCTTTTAAGATATCTGATTGTTATTTAAATGTTAATTGAAAGTATATATGTAGATACACGTGTTCTCAAACCAGTTTGTGATACAGTAAATATTGCATTAAGATAGTATAATCTGTGTGAAGTGGAAGGCATTGCCTTAAAATATATTTTGTGTGAAACAGTATTTCATTGATCTTTATTTGTACAGTATTAAAAACAGTGTTCTGTGTTGTATATTTTCTATAATATTTATAAGCATAGCTGGTTCTGAATATAACCAGTTCTTTTTTGTTTTGCCTGCAGACTGTTCTCCCTTTTGAAGGGGTAGAGCCTTTATTTAAAAAAAAAAAACCAAAAAAACAACAAACCACCACCAAAACCCAAACCCAACAGCTAGACACTGCGAGATAAAGGCTTTGTTTGTAAGCCTCTGGTCATGCAGCATTTGTTGCATACGTACATACATTTGTTATGCATACTTTCCCTATCAAGTGGCTTCTGTTGCTTTTGATCTACTTCTCTCAACTAATTTTTGGAAGTTGACATTTTTTTTCTGACCCTCAAAAGTAAAAATCCTAAAAAATTTTTTAAAAAAATATAGTAACTAACTCTGAGAATTAAGTAGCTGTTCTACTGCAAAGTATGTTCTTCTGTGACCAGCATGAGATTTTTCCTTTTGATTTTTCAATTTATAAGAGGGAGGGTTTCACTCTGGAAGACTAACTCTTTGTAGACTGATTTGAAATATATCCACTCACGTAATCTTTTACATGGAGGGATAGAAAAAGTCTTCACAATGTTAGCTACGCTTCTGGTGACTCTCTGATCACAGTTTTTATTCTTGCGTTTTCATCGCTAGCACGTACGTATTTAAAGGCCAAAATGTAGTTTTCTTTTTTTTATATTAGAAGAGAAAAGCAGAGCAGTGGAAAAAGAGATCTGAGAACGCATATGATTAATTTTAGGTCTTTACTCTGTGGTTTTATCTCTGTAAATGCTTTTGGACTATCACGCTGAACTAGGATGGGGATATCATTACCAACTCTTCTGCATTTGGTTAGTATGTGCGGGTGACGGGATGCTTTTTGCTGACAGCACTTGTGATGCACCTGCTAGGTTCCAAGATCCAGTCATTTGTGTGGCGTTTGTTTTGACTGCCATCCCATGTTAACCCAGTAGAGGGACCTGATGTCTAGATTTATATTCTATTAATGGATATTTAGTTTTTCACACGTATATGTTAGGGGGAAAAGAATGTGTTTTGTTTTGAAGTGAAAATCTCATCCATAACCTAAAGACAGGAGGAGAAATGAGGATTTGGTCCTCTGTACTACGCTAAGCATGTATTAAATGTTAATCTGGCTGGTATGCCTATTTAACAAAAGGTGACAATGCAGGTTCTAGTATAATTGCAACTGCTCTTTTATCATCCCTAAGAATTAACTGTGGGTCATTCAAATCTGCTTTTTTTTAATGCATTAAAATATGCAGAGTATAGTTCAGTTATAGTAGGGTAATGCTGTGTGACTGCTGCGCATGTCATTAAGTTTCAAAGTTCACCAGCAACATGTAAAAGTAAACTTCTCGAATGCAAAAACAGTTTAGTTTGTATTTGTGTTACTGCTCATTAAGCTGTGCAATATTCCTGTAGGAACAATTTTAAAAATTTTCTGACCTTAGTTTTTTAATCATTACCCAAATTAAGTATGTAAAATTCAAGTTGCGAAAATCTGTGTATGAAGAAGAGGATAGTTAGGTAGGCAAGGGAACTGTGAGACCAAGACTTTTGCCTGTGCTTTTTTTTTATATGATTAACTTGAAGTCCGTGGAGTATTCAAATGCGTACATGTTTGCAGGGAATATGGAAATAAAATCCCTCTTTTTTTCTCATACGTAAGCTTGTAAACTGAAGAAATAGCAGACATATTTGAGAAACAGTACTACATCCTCAAGTTAACATGCCCATACAGCTTATTTATTAATAGACAATAGTTTAATTTTTTTTAAAAGCCAGACAACTACGTCAAAAAGTTAACAGAGGATAACTTAGCTGTGGAGGAGGTACCAGCCGAGGACTATGTAACTCACGCTGTCATATATAAACTTTGGAAAATAAAATCTTTTGTATACAGGATTAACTTGGTGAGAAAAATTGGGGGGATGTGGGTTCCTCTGCAGTTAAGCAGTGGAAGGTGACTGAAATGGCTTTACTGTAAAGACATGTGCCTCGGAAAACTCCCAGATATCTCTGAAGTGCTGTGTGTGCAGCAGGGTAGGGCCTCTTGTTTTTGGACTTGGAGCAGATAAAGCCCCCAGCACGATGGGTTTTGTCCTGTGAAAGCACCTGTAGTTTGCTTTGTGCGGAACAGCTGCACTGTAGTTGTTTTGCAGGTGCTGAAGTCGTTTCAGTTGGATTCCTCAAATACTGTCAGTACAAGAGCTTCCAGCCAAAGGTCATGTAACAGTTATGACCAATGCAACCAGAGTTCGTACTGGTGCAGTGTCTCTGGGGGACGTATTCTTTATTTTATTTTATTTAAATTTATTAATTTTTAGTTGGCATTTTACTTGTTTATGATAACTGCTCTGTTCTGTATTTCTGTTTTGGTGACTGTTAGATGTGGGGTAGATTTGGAGTATTGTGGACTGTGCGTTTGTATTCTTTATTCCATTTTAGGGATGGGAATTGCAGTGGCAGGTCTTGGAGCTCTGCAGTAGGCTCTCAGGGTCACTGTATTTGTGCAAATTTTACAGGTTTCAGGGTAGTCAGTTTCAGCTGATGTGTTAGTACAAAAGAAAAACATTTGTTCTCAAGGACTATGGCTTGCTGAGAAATTTTTCTTTCAAACTGTCTTCCGCCTTTGTACCAGTGTGAGTGATCATGTTGAAACGCTGACTCCTTTGCAAACATATCTGTGCCAATATGTGAAACGTCCATTTCAGGACGTGAAACTTATGTAGGCTCTGTGGTGCCTCTCTTACGTACTATCCTATTGAAGTAGGCACATCTGTGTAATATAGTTAAAATGTTATCATTAGCTTCTGCTCTGAGTAATCAAAGCCATCTTTTACTTATGGTGTATCTCTCACAGTCATGCAAAAAGAATAACAGAATCACTTTTTTTTGTTGAGTTCTGACTTCTAATGTATTCTCGCAAAGGCTTACGTGGTGCAAAGCAGAGATATAAGCTCAAGTGCCAGGCTGGTTAGAACTCCAAAGAGTCAGGATTTATTTGCAGCCATCTCTGTGCGGATATAATTGTAGTGTTTTGGATTCTGGGTCTAGCTGAGATACCTCCTTAGTGTGCTTTGTACAGTAGACCATTGCATGACGGCACACTCACCATATGTCTCCAAGCATAGGTGTGCACTGCCTACATTCTCTGAAATCAGATGACTACAGTTGTCTGTGATGCTTGCTACACAACTTTATTCCTAAAGTCCAAGAGAGCAACCATGAATGCCGTGGAATAACTTCTCCAGTCCTAACACTTCCCTTTCAGATATCTGGGCTCTGTAGTGGCAATTTCTGTTGAGTTCTTGGCTTTGTTTTGTGCCACGTAGCTAAGATGTGCAAGTAAAATGATGTCTTCGTAGCTGTAGCTATAGCCTTGGTAAATTTTCTTCATTTCTGCTTTTACTTTAATGGTAAAACTCTACAGGCAGCCTGTTCAACAAACATAGGATTTCAACAGATGCAGTATTTGCATGTTCTCTCACTCTTGGGAGTGGGTGTGATCAAATTTCTTCTGCTTGGTTTCAACCTAGAGTAACTTCTAATTAGTGAACAACACATAGACTGCCCTTTCAAGTTGGTAGGATTATAAGCAAGAGTTTATAATTGACGGAAACTCGAATTACAGGATTTCATACTCAGATTGATTGGTTTCGATAGGTAAAGTTCTTCCCTGCCTGCAAATAATGGAATAATCAGTCCTGAACGCCTTGAGGACCTTGAAGTCATAGGAGTGCGGCGTGATGTGGTCTGATAAATTATCAGCTGTTCTGTTCAGTCCAACTGCATAGGATTGTAACATTCCAGTTACAGCAACTGGGAAAGAGGGGACTGCAGTGGCTAGATGATTCTCTGTCTTTTCACAAAAAGTCTTGAGTTCTTTCCCTGGTAATACCTGGATTTGGAGTAATTATCTAACATTAAAGAATGTTTTCCACTCCCCTCCATTCTGTGGTTGCATGGCTTTTGACATGGAGAAAACTTGTGCTGCTCTCTGAAAGTCCACTTATCTGCTGGTTTGGCTCCTGAACCTCATGTTGCATGTCTTTTGGAGAATATAAACTGAGCTTGTGCCACCGTTCTTGTGCGTTCTTCTGAATTGTCTTGCATATGTATTATCTCATTATCGTGTGTCTCAGTCTGAGGCAGCCTGTGAGGAATGTCTGAGCTGATCCTGGCCATTTAGACCTTTCTCAGTAATTATAGTGAGATGCAATGTCTCTTAAATTTTTTTGCAAAAGCAATTATGAAAAGATGTATATCCCTGTGGCTCTAAGCAATCCATGAGAGTTCTTCCTGAATCTCAGTTTAGGGGAATTATTTTTTCAGGGAAGATCACTGAAGGTATTTATACAGTCTGCTTCTTGAATAATCTTCAAGGTGAAATACACGTGTAATCTCTGGCCATTTTCCCCAGATTCTCCGTTATGAGATCCCATTATGAGAGCTAGTGTTTGTGCAGGCCTTTGGAGAGTGCTGCTGGCTTGAGTTGAGACTATTCTGTCTCATGGGCAGAATAAAGATCTGTGAATTCTGTAGTACTACCAAAACATTTTGGGATTTGTGGTGTCTTATACAATCCATGACCTTGGTTTAGCAATTGTTTTGGGTGATCTTCCTTTTTCTATTTTTGAACTTCTTTCAAAGGAACAATGGCATATGCATTCATCGTTCACTCTGTCCATGTGAGCATTCGTTCCATTTTTCCCTTTGGCCTGTCCAGTAATTTGATGATCTATTCTAATAGCGTTTGAGAATCTTTAAAGAAGTTTTGTAAGAAAGTTTCTCCTACAGCTTGGTAGAGGAGCTTTTAAAAGCTGTGGGTAACTTTTTCCCCTTCCCTGGAGATATCTCTAAGTCTATTAACTGATAATTATAAGAAGGAAAAATAGTTCACACATATTACTCAATCTTGCAGGACTCTGCTTGCATAGCTTAACAATTTTGGGAATTCTTTTTCACATCAGGTGATCTTGTCTGGATATTTGGGCTACTTGTTTTGATGGTATTCTTTGAGTTGGATTCTTAAAGGGAGAGAGACTGTGCATGTGATTATTTTGTATTTGACATTCAATGCTTCTTATTTTTGTATTAACTTGTTACTAGAACCTGCCTGTTGAAGCAGCACCTTTTGGCTAACCAGCTATAACTTTTATGAGAGCAAGAAATGCCAGGCTGGTAATATGCTTGAATAGCAACTGGTTTGTGCTGAAATGGAAATGCTCAGAAAAGAGTTCTTCAAAATTCTCTGATTCAGAATTTTTTTTTTAACTCAGTATTTTCTTTTCCCCTCTATGGGAATGGAGATTCTTGCCCTGAAGTCTCTTGTGTATAATTTGAAATAGAATCGTCAACCACATAGATAATTACGGCTCTTCAGGATATTATCTGAAAACTTATAAAGTTTTATGCGTTATATTTGTTCATCTTCATGTGTATCTAATTCAATCTGTAGTGTATTTATGGAGGCAGAATCTTAGGGAATCAGTTTACCTGAACTTACTTTAAGAAAAAAACACTGATTTTTAAAAATACATTTTTCTGCTGGTTTGATTTCCTCATTTGGGGAGTTTGTTGATCAGATTATTAAGTCTGATTCCTTTCCTGTGTGTTCTGCTGACAAGGCAAAGTTAAAGTCTGTTTACTTACCTGAATAGAAACTGGGACCTTGAGTCATCTAATGTTTCTGCATCAGTGAACTTTACTCCAGCTTTTATGAAGTATGGGTAGTTCCTGCAAGATTCTTGAAGTATGTTTTAACAGCGATTTTTTCCATTTGTGTAGACTGTGAGCTTCAAAAGAATTTTCTTTCAGTCTTACCACAAGGTGTCACATTTGTTCTCTTACTGAGAATAGATATTTCTTTATTATCTTTATAACAAATGAAAGTTAGAAGATTCACTACAAAACTTGCTTTTCTTTTGCTTCTCCAATTTCTTAGTAGTGTGGAGGGAAGCGGTGGAATTGATGTTTTTTGCGTAGTTGAGCAGGAGAAACAATTTAGAAATATCTTTCTAAAATTTGTGCCTGTATATTAATTCAGGATTGAATTAAGTGCTCCAAATACAATCCAATAGTGCATTTCTCAAGGCAGCATTACCATAAAGAATACAAATACTTTACCACCATTTCTTTAGCCACATTTATGGTTCTTAAGTTATTCTTGTCATGAAACTTTGCGCTTCCAGTGTCTTTACAATTAAAAATTTCTAATATGAATTTGTCTGGCTACTTAGTAGGTAGGTACAGTAGGACTCTGAAGAATAAATGTTTCAATAGCAGTTTAAATATTCAAACTTGAATTTTTCCAATATCCAGATGGCCTCGCCTTCCTATTGATATTTATTTAATATTAGGTGGTCATCCCTTAAAAATTTAACTAGTGTAGTCTGTTTTAAATATTAGAGTTTTATAAACCAAATTTCAATTTTTCTTTTGTGTGCATGCACTCTTTTTAAATCTATAAGTTTGGGGTGGCGTTACTTTTATGAAACATTCATTGACCACTGAACACAATTGTGAAAATTCTAAGTTACGGGAGAGCTCTTGCATTAAAATGAGCATTATCATATGATCTCTAGTTCTGTTAGGAAGCAAAGGTAAATGAAGACGTCTAGTAGCTGAAGAGAACAGAAGTCCCTAGTGATTCTTTCCATGTGAAGTAACTAGTTTACTTGCCTTCATGCATACAGAATGTTTTGTTGAAGTGCTTCCTTTCCTGGTTGTCATGGACTTAATATTTTCCAGCCTAAACCTACAACAGGCTTCTGATCACCGGAGACAAAGTGGGGAAAAAAAACCAACCAAACAAAACAAAAAAAACCCCACCAAAAAAACCCAACCAACCAACCAAAAAAAAAAACCAACAAAAAAACCCCCCTTAATTTAAACCATTTGAAACTATTGGATTCTACTACAAACACTCTCTAGGGAATATGACATTTTCTTGTTTCTTAGCTGGTCTACTGTAATCTTTTTCTTATTTTTTTTTTTTTAGTGTGTGTGTGTAGTTCTAGAGTGGTTCTAATAGATTATAACACAAGAATTACGTGTGAGGACATTTTTTTCTTCACTGCTCTGTAGTGTTTTATGGGTGTGGTGTTTGATTTGTGTGCAGAAAGTGCAAGGCCCTCAATAAATTTAGGGTATATCAAATACATATGTAGTGCTGATAAACATTGTTGTTTATATGAGGATTTTAAACTTCAGAGTTTTATGTGGAATAGCTGTAATCCATGGTGTTTGCTAATCTTGTAAAATCTGAGGCTAAAAAATTAGTGAGTTTGTCCAGGAAAAATATTCAAACACTCAAGTTTTCAACATTTTTTTTTCCTGTAAAGCTTAAAATGGCAGTGTGAAGCCCTAGCAGCCAGGTGGGACTGAAAACCATATGTTCAGAAACCAGTATTCTGTGTGTTGTCTAAAAGGGTAGAAAGGAGGAGAGAGGATTCTACTGAAGCTCTGTCCTCAATCACTGCACCCTACAAGATGAGCTGTGTTGTTCCCAGAGCCCACCAACAATGTGCTCGCTCTGGGAGGAGGGATGAGACCGTGATACGCGCAGCTCTGTGGTGGATGCGTGAGACAGAATTCCATATAGCCTCTACTTAAATAAATGTAGTATTTCTCGCAAGGATTAAATTTGTAAAAATTGAAGTGTCAGAGTTTGTAGACAAGGTCAACTGTCTTTCAAATTATGTGTGTGGAGAAGTGAATGAAGTGCTTTACAAATTTCTGTAAGCATGAAGGTTCTTCCTGCTCTGCTGACAGACTGCTAGCATATACATCAAGTAGTAAAGCTACTCTTGCAGACATTCACTTTAATGTACCAGTACAAAGCAAAGCTTTGTTGGTGTAGATAAAGCATTTTGTTTTCAATATATAGCATTTTGATAATGTTTTCCTAGGGTAGGTGTTGCCTAAATCAAATTTCCACCTCAAAGCAGAATAAATGAAGTTAACTCTGCACATTTGCTGGTGTGCCTGGATTTTCATTTTGAGTAATGTATTGCAAGTGGGTATGTATTTTTTCATTTGTAACTGTGCTCGTGTGGATGAGTGAGACAGGCTTTGGAAGCGGGTGGAGAGTAGGTGGGTCTCATCAGTTTGTATACTTTCACGTGAATATTGGGAAGAGTTAGAGTGCTCTACAGCCTCATAGTGTATAAACACATATTTAAACTACAATTTTGGAAAAGACTTACGAATTTATTTCAGTCTATTGGACCTATTTTCTGAGAATTTTATTTTTCTTATCTTTTTTTTAATTATTTCTTTCTGTTAGTCATTCTAATAACAAAACAGTAGCCTGTTCAAATTTCTTGTTTTAAATGAACCACTGACATCTTGCACAAGTGTAAGGAAAACCAGAGTGACTGGTAGCGTCTTGTTCTTTCAGAACTAAATCCATTTCTCCAGTTTTGGTGATCAAATAAGACTTAAAGAGGTAAATCCAACAAATTGCTCTACTCTTTCCTGAAGGAATTGCTCATGTAAAATCATAAATAGGAGCCATTTTGATGGCGGCTTCTGAAGGTGATTGGTCCCTCTCCACCCTCTTTTTTCCCCCATCTTATTCTCTGATGGCACAGAGACAACTAGTTCCACTGACAACTTGGTTTTACTTCATTTTGAAGCCATGAGGAATTGAGAGTTGTTTTAAATGAGGGTAGGCCTTAGCCTGGATTTCATTAGAAGCAGTAACAGATACGTTGAAAAGGTTGAATGAAACAGGTATGCTGAAAAGCATCAGGTGTTTGTGGATCTCTTTGTACATTAAAAGGTATTAAAGATTATTTTCCTGATAGCCAGAATATTTTTTTAATGAGATGAACACGGGAAATAACATGTGTATATATGTTGTCCCAAAGTGACATTCCCATATGTGAATGGGCAGTGAAGAATAAGCAAGTCTGATAATAAATTTTGTAAATTCTGAACTGTGATACAAAATGGGTGCTACGTATCTTCCGATGGTTATATGTAATGTCATAGCATTCTTCTTTGATTTTATTGTTCTTAATGAAATGTTCTTGCATGTTTGGGAACCTGTTCTTTCCTCACACCACCCACCCACCCAGCAGTATCTAATTTTCTTCTGAAACTACTTGAGGTTCATTTTAAGATAGGCACTGCTATCTCTATTTGTAATGATGTTCATTGTGAGACTGACTTGAAGGCTTTGGGATCTAATGTTGCATTTTCTTCTTTTGGCTTTTTCAGCTTTCTTCTAAGTTTAATCTAACTCTGAACTACTTGCTTTTCATCTTTATTATTTCAGAGATCAGTGAAACTCTAACATATTTTGTGTAAATTGCAGTAATACCTTCAATCATAAGTTGGCTATAAAATTATCTTTATGGATATGCTTTGCAATTGGAAAATATTGCAGTGAAGTGTGAGTAGTGTCCATGTCCCGTAAAAAATATATGTGCGTTTCTGAATAGTAAGTGCAAGTTTTCTGTAATCAAACTAATCTTTAATGTTACAAAAGGTAGGCTTTTGTGGATAGGATGAAGTTGGTTTTATTTTGAAAAGTGTGTTATTTGTAGTCCTGTTCTGCTATAGTACTGAGATATTAATGTATTTTAAATAATATAATTTCTTTATTTCAATTTTAGGAGAATGACATCTTCCTGGGCTGGGAAAAGGGAGCTTACAAGAAATGGGGAAAGAGTAAGAAAAAGTGCTCTGATCTAACACTAGAGGAAATGAAAAAACAGGCTGCTGTCCAGTGTCTTCGCTCTGCTTCTGATGAAGTAAGTTTAGACTATTTAATAGATTGTTAAGACTTTATGCGTTTCTTTGTGTTAGATATATTTAGCTTGTGGTGCTTATCTTTTAATTCTTAAAATGCAAGTTCCCCAAGAGTTCTCTGAAAGTTCTTTATTTTTCTTTAGGAAATTATGAAATCTGTGTATGGCCGCAGGATTTCACAAAAGGTTCTGTACTATGTAGTGTTATGCTTTCCTTTCTGTAAGCCCTCGCCTGTTCTTGTCAGGGACAGTTGCAATGCACCAGTTTGTGTTGTAATTACCACAAAGCTTTGCAAAAAGATATTTCTTAAAATTCTAAACTTAACTTTGTGTTGTGTGTGAGCAGCAAGGAATGGAGTATTTGGGCAGAAAGCCATTGTGCTTTGTGTGTGCTGTATGTGTGAGGAGAGGTAAAGGCAACAGGTTGAAGGAATATACATACCAGAGGCAGCAGATACCATGTAGCTCAATGAAAAAGTGGAGAGAGAGAGACCATCAAAGGAAATATTTACAAAGAGAAAATAATCTGTAGCACAGGTCAATGAAAGCTCTTCAGGAAGACTTTTAAGACAGCAGAAATGAGAAAGACTGTCTTTTAGTTTACAGAACTACAAATACTCTCATCTGTCACTAATCTAAGAACAAACTACTCTGCCTATGCAGCCTGATTGCATTATTGCGCTATACAGCTTCCTGGTCGCAGTTTGTGATTGCACAAGCATTTGTGTGGTTGTGTGGAGAACTGGATTGGGAAAGTGAATCAGTTTCCTGAGATTAACCTGGTTGGGGTGGAGGAAATGTTAACCCAGAGAGGTTTCCTGGTCAGATTTGTAGCACAGACACTGGTGCCAGCAAGGCTGGGGCAGGTATGTGGCCAAGAATAATGAGGGAAATGGCATTGATTTGTGTGGTTATTCCTATCACCACCACCTTCAGCAGCATTGCCGTCATATACCGGCTGACTGTTTGCGAAGCTTCTTGAGCATTTGTTCAGTTACTAAAGTGCTCCCTGATTAATAGGGAGTTTTCTGAACTCGCATTCCCCCATTACTTAGTATCCTAACAAAAGGATGCAAAATAGAATTTTGTTGTTAATTTGCTCTGCTCTCGTAGTTACAGAATATTGAGGTAGCACTCTGATTACCATAAAAGTTAATTTAAATATGAGGAAGTAATTGCAAGAAAAAATAGTAGTCTCATATGTAGACCGCAGGAATACCATTGATCGATTTTTAGCTTTAGAAATTACTCTCTTGATGCATCTTCACACAGCTGAAAATCAAGGAGCATCACTTAAAACTAAATTTGTAGCATATAGAGAAATCCAGTTGAAAAGAAAAAGGAAGGAGGTAAATTTATTAATAATCCCTGGTCTGCCTCCACTTGAGAGTTTGTATAATCCAAAACAGAAGAAGGGAAGAGACCCTTCAAACTAGAGTTTTGAATGAATAAAAAGGTGTGGAATCTGAAAGGCTGAATGAGTAACTTCCTCCTTTGACTCCTGCCACCTTGTCAGATTTTTATTGTTCAACGTTAACTGGTAATCTAAAACCTATAGACCTGTGTTACTTCAGGGCTATTTTGACTTCTCTTGCATGCCTGGACAATTCAGCTTGCACATTTGTGGTCTTTAACGAAATTGTAGGTTATAATTTTTAAAATGTATTTTCAAACACAGAGTGGAACCTTCAGACCTTTTTAAAAGAAGTTGTTACTTAAAGCTGTTCTGTAGGTAGTTTAACACTTGTATTGCATAAGAGAGAAATATGGATATTTATTTTTTTCATTTTTTTTTCCTCTGGAGTTGGGGGGAAGGGTGATCCTGCTTTGATGCTAGTAATGCTTTAAAGTAACTTGTAAGGTATCTTTTCTTTCTGCTTTTCAAACACGTTTCCTGTGTTGGCTGGTTTCTGTACTTATGTTTGTGTGCTAATCTGATGGGAATAATCAGTAGTTTTTGGACTGTAAACCATAATGTTACAGTACTATTTCTGCTGAGGCATTCAAGCTGCCCCATGCAATGTTCACGATTTCATCTCTACAAAAAAGATAAAAATACTCTGTTAACTGTAGCCAAAACTGATGGTTAGTGGTGTGTGAGGAGCGTTTATAAAAACTGTTGAGATAGAAAGAAATACTTTTTTTTACAATGCTACTTGAATTTTTTTAAGTTGTTTTCTGAATCATCTGGAAATGTTTACTTGTAGATATATAGTTGGGTTTTTTTTTTTGTCAAATAGGTAGAAGTTGGATGTGTACATAAGGATCTGGATAAATGTGTCAACTAGCAGCTTTGTTCTCACAGGTTTTTCTTCTTGCAAGGGGTCTGGCAATAGTCCGTGTGGGCAGTTCTGGAGCTTGCTTATAGTTGCTATTCTTTTGTGATCATTTTTTCAAAGTAGGTGGATACGGAAATACCAATATCCTCGCATGAATATGAAACACTTGCTCTTCCAGCCTAACCTCTTTTTTCAACCTTAGCATTGGAGCAAAGTAAGCAAGGATGAGGTCGCTCCATTATTGGGAGTAATTGACAGAAGTCTTAGTGTATTTAAACTTATGTATATTTATATACAACTGTATTTAGGTGAAATGGTTAGAATGTTTACCCTGTGTGTGTTTGTAGAGGGAGCATATATACACACATGTATGCGTATGCACACACAAATGAAAAAAACACAACACACACACTCACCCCCCCAAAAAAAGGGTGTCAATTAAATGAAGATTTTCAGTATTCTGCAGCCTGATCTGTTGGAGGGGGGGAAAATGTACAGAGGATGAAAGGGTATTGAGGGTTAATAATAACTTTTAAAACAGAAATCCAGGTACCATAATTCTGATGTTTATATTTAGTTACTTAAACCAGTAATGTGTTGAGAAATTGAAGGCAGTCTGCTTCCTTCCCCCTACCAGTAATCAAAGGTCCTAAAATTAGGTGATCACTTGAAAAAGATGCTTGGTGGGGAGAGGAAGTCTATAGATTTGATGAAAATCAACTTGATAACAGTAAACACTGTTTTGTCAGTATTTCATTTGATGGTTGAAATAAATATTTTAAAATCTTGTCTCTTGTGGATTTTCATTTACATAGTATTCATTCTTAGGGAGTACTTTATTTGGTAGCTTAGTTCTGTTTGAATTCATTTTTTTTTCTCTTTTTAAAAAGAGTAATGCTGTAAAATGCTAGGCTGAGAGAGAAATCCAAGATTCTAGTTATAATTTTATGGTGAAAAAAACCCCCACATTTGAATTCAGAAAGCCTACAGTTCAGTGTTTATTTCTAAAACATTTCCTAAGTTACAGAGTGTGAGAGGTCAGGGAAGCTGCACTCTTTTGACCACTCTGCATCACTGTGTCTTGTGGTGGCAAAGCATGTTGTGGATTAAGTGCTTTTGTGGCCTGATTTTGACAGATACTATCTGGTATATGTGAGAATGCAATTTGTTAATGTAGGTATGTTCTGAGGACAGTATTTTTTGCGTGACAAGCATTTTGGTGTCTCAAGGTGTCCTATATTTGTATGAATCTTTGGCTGCAGATGCTCCTGATGCAGTCAGGAGCAGAGAAAATGTAAGTACATTGCAACTTGCCAGAAAAGACAGAATGATGGTGAGAAGAACTCTTAAGACAAGTACTCTAATTTAGTAATCAATTACTATTCTTACTGCATTTCTAAAGTTTATTTTTTCCAAAACACTTGAATGGAATATAAGTAGCAGTTCAAAGGCATGGTGAAGAATTCTTCAGATTTTTAAAAGCTTGTTAACATTGACCTTGAATAGAGACTTTATCTTAATTCTTATCCTGCTGAATTGTAGAAGAAACTTTAAAATGCTGGTTCACAATTAACTAGCAAAGGTATCCATTCTAATGACGTGTTGGGTAAAAAAGCCCAATTGTTTAGGACTGGGGAGTATTTATGTAAAAGTCCTTTGAGGAAAATAAGAGATCTTATCCTGAAATTACTGCCTCAAATTTTAAGTAAAAACGGCTGTTTCTCTCAGCATTAAATTGCTTTTTTTTGTTAGTGGTTTTCTTTGTTGTTTGTTTTTTTTTTTAATTCCTGTCTGGTACCCTAAAACTAAGGTCAGTTTGTCCACGTATTGTTTCTGAGATGCCTTTTTTTTTTAAAGGTCTCTTAATTCTGAAAGTCTGTAAATTGTTCTGGATTTGAATAATGAAACTTGTCAGTAGCAAGACAGAGAAAGCAGTATCTTTGAGACTCAGAAGATTAGGAAAAAAATGTAAGAGTTTGGAAATTCACCTGCGTTGTATTTTTGCAAGGTGGATACTGTCTGAGCAAGATTGGAAGTAGAGGTTACTTGTTGAGACTGATACATGCAAGACACTTCAGTATATGTATTTCCTACTAATAATATTGAGATTACTTATGTTGCGTGTCCATTGGTCATTAATCCGAGCTTAATTACCTTTTAACTGACCAGTTTTCTGCTAAAGGCTGCATTACTCAATCGAGCAAGCAGGTTTTCAGCTGTGTTATTGCAGTTCCTATATAAAAGATACAGTTCATTTACTGAAGACTTGTAGTACTACATATGCAATTCCACATTCAAGATGGTGCTAGAGTTTTGGTTAAAGCATTTGGTGTTATCTTTATTCTGCTGAACTGTATGAGGACATTTTAAGAATGAGCAAAAGAGGCTACTGCGTATATACCTGCTCTGATGAAACCAGATCTCCCAGACTCTTTCCTTCTTTGCCTATAGGTGGCCACTTCACCTAAGCTATTCTGCAGCACATACCAAGACATTGCTAGTGTCTAACGCTGCTGATCTCTCATGTCCTAATGGGGTTCAGGCAACGTGGTCCGTTTCTGAAGTAACCAGGCTCTCAGAATCTGCTAACTGGCACATGAAACAATGTTAAAGAATTAGTCTTGGTTGATAGATTCCATAATGAATTTGAAAGAGCACTGCTCTAATGTATTGGACAAAAGCAAATGGTGCCTTCCATCCCACTGTTCTAAGAGGTTACTGCTTGGAGGTAACACTGAAACATAATTGGTGAAGCTTCATAATGGTAATTTCTTTGAAATGTAGTCAGGTGGGGGTCTGCTGTTATTTGGAGCATTGACTTTGCTCATTCTGAATTATGAGGAGGGAATACGACCCTTCTGATATCCGTATTACCGTATGTGAGCACTTACAGGAACAAGTGTGGCTCTAGTGAACAGTGTCGCTAAACATTTGAAATGGTAATCTTCTTCTCAAATGTATCTTGCTTTCAGCACAAATTTGAGATGTGTCTAGAATAAGGTTCTTTTGAAAATTTCTTAGCGTTTGTCATCTTTGTTGCTCTAAGTGCAGAACTGTCAAATGTTCCACGCAGTTACTACAGTTCTGCACATAAACCGTATTTGAAGAAATAAGCTCCTAATCAGGCCAAATTAGTCAGTTTGTTATGATTGCATGTCTGAGCGTATTTTTAGTGATGGCTTACTCCAGCCAACTATTGCAGTCTCCAAAGATTACGGTATTTGTCTGCCGGTGAGACCAAGGTGTTTTTGCGTAGTCTGTCTTGCACTTTGTGATAGTGATGTGTGAGAACAGAGGCAAACAGGCTTGTGGAGCCCGCAGCACAGGGAGTATGTTTCTTTTCATCTTATGTAGGATGACAGATTAACTAGATTATTAAAAATTCATTGTAATCACTGGTTTATTTCTGGTGGTCTCTGTTTCTCTGGTGTAAGGCAGTATCAATTAGATAGTACACTCTGACTGCTATGCTGGGGTACCAGGGAATCAGCTAGTAAATATTAGATGGTTTGCTAAGTGATTTAATTTACGCATCTTCATGTAACTAGAAGTGACATGAACAAGAGATGTGCAAAGGAAGCGCCCAATGTTCTTTTGACTTTTTTAAAAATAGGTGAAAAATGTTAGTCAAAAAGCTGTGTATGGAGAGTAACCAAGTGCTGGGAAGAAAACTGTTAATGTAAAGATAAAGATGGTAAGGTATGGTAAGGATGAAGCAAGTTGTGTAAAAGCCATCTTAACAAATCAGAAAGATGAAACGCTGAAGTTGCTGTTGAAAAGTCCATGTTTATTAAAGCAAAAAAATTGAGTTACGGTTCTGAAACAACCATTAATGCTTCTTGAAGCATATATCCTGATTAGCTAAGTCGTAAGCGTTTCTGTGTGTCTGAAGATGATTGTTGAGAATATTTTTCCAGGAAATCCCAAAACACCTCACAAAGTCAGTGAATATTACCTTCCTTTTGCATTGTATGCAGCTGGCCTCCTGGAAAGGGATATACTGTCTCTCTCTAGAACACACAACATAGGTTAGGAAAGGATTTTAAAATAACCAGGAGCTAAAAAGAATTTTAGACAAGACATATGTTTGGAAAAATAAAATGGAGCTAGGACTGATATCACTCAGCTGCTTCTGTGAGAAGGCACCACAGGGTTTTATGATTTCCAACCAGTCATTGTTTTTCTACAATAATTTAATTTGTATTGGTTTAAGATTATCTGTATTGGCTCTCTATTATCAAATCCGTTGGCTTCAAAAGTTTCCTTCTTTCTCCGTATACTAAGTAAGCTGTATGGTATTGAATTTGGCAAACTATATCAGCCTGTGTTTTATAACTTAATATACCATACAGACAATTGAAATTAATTTGCTTGCCAAGGTAACCATCAGAGAGTAAAATAATTACAATATATTGATTCCTTTTTCCTTATGACTTTGGCATTTAAATGGATACTCATAGTACCACATACCTGATTTGTTAGGTTACTGAAGCTGCTACCCTGAGTATAATAGCGTAATGGATGCTGAAAAAATTTTTAATTATTCCAATTTTTGTATGAGTTTTCTTGATACAGAAACCATTTATACTGAACTGGAGAAGTTCTTTGTGGCCGTTTAGTCTACATAGAAGTTGCTTAATAACTTGGAGGGGGGGCATTTGTTTCTCAGTTTACATCAAGACAGCAAAAGTAAATAAGTGTTTGACAGTGAATATAGCAGAGTACCTACTGAGGAAATTTTAAGTGTCCCTTCTGCATTTCACTTGATGCAGAAAATAACTTTTGCATAATTGGTGGCAACCAATTAAAAGTTTCTCCCGTGAGAAAAGCTTCTCCCTCTTGTCTTGCTTGGTATTGGATTTTTGTGATATTAAGTCAGTTTGTCTGCTTGGAAATAGATATTCTAAGGTCACACATCTATTGAAGATTACTTGGATCAATTATTGGTGAGCCCCAAAAGTGAAGTTAATAAATAGAATTTGTTTTTCTGACTGGTCCAATGTCTTTGTTGTAAATCAGTACCTATTCAAGTGAAAAGATAAAGATTTAATTACGTTCTCACTACTGAAGGGTCAAAAAGGTGTTGTACACGTACGTACCCTAAATGTTTCTTAGTTTAATCTGCCTTATAGTGGAGGAAAATCCCATAATGCAAATGGGTGCCATGTTTTATTGCTTTGAACTCTACCTGGATTGAACACCCCATGGAGCCTGCTGTTTTGGTGGATTTATTTATCTATTTATTTATTTAGTAATGATCTTGGGGTTAGTTTCGGGGTTTTTTTGTGCTTTTTTTGGTCTTTCTTGAGCACCTCTTTTGAGAGTCCTTGTAACCAGATGAATTATGCTGTATCAGAATGTTAGAAAATGAAAATCTAAACTTTTATCTAGCTCTCATCATCCTACAAAATATAGAAATAGATGTGTGGTTGCAGTGAATCACACTTTGTGCCTTACTCCGTTCACATGGCGTAACAGCTGATTCAGACAGAACAGCTACCTAATCTTCCGCTTGGGGACAGGCTACATGCCAAGAAAACAGTCCTGGTACACTACAGTCATAGTTCCATCTCTGTCTGGAGAGTCCTATGACCTGTTAAAAGAATGATTTGAAACTATGAATATATTGATTTACTTTAACTTCTAGATTGTTTGAACTTGTATTCTGTGAAAGGAGCGTCTGTATTCTGCTGTAGCTGATCCTGCTTCAGCAGAGGTTTGGACTAGATGATCTCCAGAGGTTCATTCCAACCTAAACAACTCTGTGCGCCTGGGAAAGAGAAATGAGGATTTGTTTTAACAGCGTGAGCTAGTAAACTCTCAAAAACCTAAAAGTAACTGAGTGATTATTTTAATTGTTAAAGTAAAATGAAGTGTAGTGCTTTTGTCTTCTCAAAATGCATGAAGAGGATCAAGGAACTTTCCTCATAACCTTATAGGCCTGAAGAAACAAGCCATGTTTAGTAAATATTTACAGTACACAGTTCAAACCTGCTGGAGGAAAACTATTAACTTACCTTAGGCTAGAAGCAAAAAAAAACCAAAGAAGCAAAAAGGAAAACCCCCAAACCAATACAAACCCCCCCTAAAAACAACCTTTCCCTTTGAGTTGTACAATGTGATGGAATGTTTCTGTGTATGTATTTATGGTATGTCAGATGTGGAAAGCTCATTCTAACAGCTTTGTTTTCCTTTTTTTGTCCAGAATTTTTGGTTATTGCATATGTACAGATCTGCAGAATAAAGTATAAATTTGCATGGCAATTTTGGGATCTAGTATGTAAGAGCCGTAACTAGATGACGTTACTGGGTGACAGGAAGGGCTGAAAGATCAGTTAAACCAAAGAATTTTGATGAATGGTGCTATCCTTAGTTTCATAGAATAATTGCGTGAAATAAGAGCAGTGCATGAACATTTGTGATCAAATTGAGGGAAAACTTGTTAAATCTCCTGGATGGTGACTGCTTGGTCCTTGTTTGCAACATTCAGAAGTAACCTACTAGCAGAGATGAATATCAATAAGAATTAAAGCGATTTGTCAAGAATCTGAGAGGAGCTAATGTTTCACAGCTTCTTGTTAGAAACTCACAACACTGAGCCCACTGTTAACACAGGCAGCAGTTTTTAGTAGATTTGGTGTACTTCAATATTGTTTTGTTTCCATGGTTCACAGTTGATTGAACTGATAATTTTAAATTTATAAAAAATATTTCAGGAGTAACTAAATTTATAGATTTAGTATCTTCTGGGAACATTTTCTGCAGCTATACAGGGGTGTGAACATATGTATAAAAGCAATTGGATTGCTTTAAGCTAATGAGTTACCACTTGTCATCTCTGACTGCTCTACTTCCAAAGCAGAGCATGCTAAAAAGATCTTTGATTTAAGATTTGACATTACACACATATATCTGCCTGTGTTTGGGAAAAAAAAAAAAGACAAAAAACTCAACAACCATTTTACATATATATGTGTAAATATATATGTTTATAAATATATATATAAAATATAAATGTGTGTATATATATTTATATATATTTTATATATATATTAAAATGTGTGTGAGCTTTGCTGTTTTTTTTTTTTTTTTAATTGCCATCATTCCTCATTACACAGAACTACATTAATTTGGCTCTGAACAGAGCAAAATTGGTGTGTTGGTCAGCAAGCAAGACCAGCTATTAGAGTCCTCTAACTGCAGCAGTCGGGTTGACTGTTCTTGTTCATGCTGGGTGAGTTCAGAAGCTTAATTTATCTGTTAGCATGGTCACTCCTGTGCCAGTAACATAACACCTATCCTTTATGTAATCCTTCCCTTGCTTCAGCCAGCTGATAAAAAGCCAAAAAGAACAACTTCTGATGGAACTGGATTTAAGTTAAAGCAGGGAAAGGAAATAGAAATACGTTGGAAACCGTAAAACAGAATAAAATGTGTTCTCATCATGGAGGAAGTTTTGTTACGCAAAATTAAAAATATGAATTAAAAAAATGAGGTGCTGCCCTTTGTAGTTTGAATGAGAGAAAAGGGTTAGTAGAAATCTGGGTCAGTAGTTTAAATAATCTTACAGGTAATCATGAGATTTAAGCCTTTCGTGTTGGAATTACAAAAGCAATCATAATTAGGCACTTCCACGTTGAAAAATGCTTTTAAGGTACTCCAGTATTTGTTCTATTTGGGGACTGTTTTTAATTTTGAACAGAAGCAAAGCAGTTGAAGCAGATCACCTGATTTTCTTAACTGATTGTGTCCTGTTGAACCAAGCCAGTGCCTGGAATATCTTACTTTCTGGCAATGGGGTTGCTGCATTAACTTCAACAATTTAAAAATATAGTAACTAAATCTTTTATTTAGAGAACAACACTGTCATATATGAAATAATTGCTGAGGCATTCGTTACATTAGGTCTGCAGCTAGTTTTTATATACTGCAGTAGGAGGTTGAGCAAGTGGTCTCTAGAGACTTGGCATTCTGCACGGTAGCTTCCTTCCCCCCCCCCCCGCCACCCTTTTTATTTTTATTTTATTTAGAAGCTAGCGCTGGCTCCCGCAGCGTGCTATGCAGGACAGCATGCAGCCTGTCAGATGACTCAAGTATTAGTTTCATGGTACAGGAGGAAATGAAGCATTTGATTCCAAAAGTTTTCACTTCTTCGGTGTAATGGTGAGCATATTGTTGCTGGTTTGGGGGATTACTTTTTTTTTTTTGACATGATGTTATAATTAAGTTAAGGAAGCGAATCTGTATTTCTTAGATTTTGAGTATTTGCTACAGGTGTCCTTTTGATGAGACAGTTCGGAGAGCTTAGCGAAAACAAGGCCAGCTCCTCCTCTGTTGCCCTTTTGGGGGGAGAAAGGGGGGGGTCAGGAGTGGTATAGCCATAAAGTGATGCTTATTACAACTACATAGGTTTGTCCATGTTACTGTGCTACTTGGTTCTTTCTGAACAGTTTAATTTATGTTGGTAAATTTACCGATATAGAAGATGCCTTCTGAAGTTTAATATTGCTAAGTCATCCTCCGTTAAGTATGTGGCATAAAGGTTTATATTTAGCACTTCAGTGCAGCAATGCAGTTAGGAATAGAAAATTGCTTTTTCACTTGGCTGCAAATAATTAAAATTTAGAAGTTAGCATATAAGTCATTGCTTCAGTATATGATTTTTCAAGCGTGTGTTTCTGACAGAGAATTAAACTAACTCATTTCACTGTATAAATTAGTATACCCTTTCCCATAATATTTTCTTGTGCTTTAGCAACATATATTCACATTTCTCAGCAATTTCTGACCAGTAATCAGGAGAGAGGAGAAACTCTTACATCTTGGAAAAATGAAATCTTTATACCACCATGGTGACACAGCAAATCAAACTCTTTTTTTATGCATTTCTGTAACTTGATATTTGATCTGCATTACTGTTGGAGAGAATGCGTGTTCCACGACTATATGCATACAAGATCATGTCAAATTGTAGGAGGTTTGTATGTCTCAGTCTCCAAGCATGAAGGGGATGAGATGCTGCAGTTGATAATTGGGGAAACTGCTCAGAGGGTAGAAGAAGCTGCGCACTTTTCCCTGGTTACCGTTCCCAGCTGGGTGGTGTGTGCAGGGCACTTCTTGCATCCTTTTCACTTGTTTTGGATTGCTGCGTTTTGCTGTGATTCCAGCCTTTTGTTTGGTGTTATGGAAAGTATTATCTCCAAATGTGATCCCAGAGCATTGAAATAAGAATACTAAAATCTGATCTAGTTAAAGATGTTCCTGCTTACTGCAGGGGGGTTGGACTTGATGACCTTTAAAGGTCCCTTCCAACCCAACACATTCTATGGTCTACACAGTGCGCACCTCAACTAGTTTTTCTTCCAAAAGGAAAGGCTGTAGGTTGGTATTTCACTGACTGGCATGCACCTTTTATTCCATTAGAATAGCGCGGGGTTTTCTCCTGTGGGACAGTTGGTAGTCTATTGTGCCACTTCGTGTGTTTATCGTTCAGCACTTTGCTGTTCTGGTGCTGCTGCTTTAGAACTGCTCACAAGTCTAGGTAGATGGTTAAAGCAGAAGAAAATGCACATGAGAATAACACTGAAATTGGATTTTAAAAGGAGGCTTGAGTGTATGGAAGGTTTATGTGGGGGAATAAAGGAGGAAAATAGAGGCTTATAGTGAGTAAGCTGTTTATTTTTCCCTTTGCTGTCCTGAGCAAACAACAAAATGTTTAAAAAAGAAGAAAAATTGGGCATTGTAAACTAGCAAAACTATGGGATAAGTTTTGCATGAAGATACTGTGGTAGCCTTTCCTCTCCCTCTCTGCCACTTATACATATATGTCGTCATGCTGTTCTCCTTTTCACCTTCACTCCTGATTTTCTGTATCCTTTTAACAGTCCTATTCTCACAGGTATAAATTGTGCAACCAAAACAGTCAGACTTAGCTTTTTAAAATGCATCTTAGTGATCAGTTGATTCTTGAACTTTTCATGAGACTCTTGGCTAAATGTGAAGTGATATAGTGCAGTAAACATGATACTGCATAGTTTGCAAAACCTTGGATATACAACAATGCTTATGACTTGGAGTTGGAAACCTCTGTGTGAATGTATCTACGTGTTTTGTGAAATCGTTTTGACCTGCAATTAATGTATTTATAGTAATGGATTTCTATCTAGTAAGAATTTTTGTTGCTTTTTAATGTGTAGTTACCACGCAAAAAGAAAAATAGATGCCTGCCAAGATATATTTACTGTATTGATGTTGTTCTAGAAAATGAATATTCTTTTTAGTAAGTTGCGCTTTCTTTTTTATTTTTTTTTTCTTCCCCCCTCTCTCCCCTCCCTGTGGTTTTGTTGTGCAGAGCTCCGGGATTGAAACGTTAGTGGAGGAGCTTTGCTCCAGACTGAAAGACCTTCAGAGTAAGCAAGGTGAGGAATAAATCTTTAAACTCTTGAGGCCATATCTTGTATTTATCAACTGTGTAACATTCTGAGGGGTGGGGGGACAGGCTGTTAATTCAGTAGCTTTTCATGAAGGCCATGCAATTTTAAAATACACTTGAATAATTTCATTCAAATAGTTTGAGCAATTTTGTACTAGTATGCTTTGTTTACCTAGGAAATAGCCATTCACAAATGGAGTTTCATATATATAACATACATATATATATATTACTGTTCATATCCAGCTATATTCAGGATCCCTCCTCCCTACCAAAAGAAGTCAAAATAAAGTAGGCTTGTTTCTGTTCCTTTTCTGTGTTGGGATTGGTAAAGAATAGATTGGCCTTAAAATTGTTACATACTAGCTATTCCTGTGAGAAGCATCCAAGTAGCCATGGCAGAGAGGTGTGCCTAAAATTTCAAGGCTTTAGCGGGATGATAATGAGGACTTTTATGTTCTCAAGCTCAGGGCCTGGAGCATAAGGTAAAATTGTTGTGTCTCCGATGAAAGTTCATCGCACATAAATGTTTATTCAGGCACACAGCAGCAGCCTTTGACACTTATAGTAAAATTAATATATTTATGGTGTAGTATAAATAGCAATAAATGAAGTATAAATATTTACCTGCTTAAAGCATGATTTTAGCTGTTTCGATTCCCTTTTTCTGTTGTTTAAACAGTTATTACTAGTCAGCTCTTAGTATTTCATAGTGCTATGCTGTGACGCTTTCTTACTGAGCCAAGATGATGCTAACCATTTATTTTGGAAAAAAAAAAAGCAAAACGAGTGTGTATCTCGCATCACTACTTTGGTATTTTACAGATTTTAATACAAAGGATTTAGAAATATTTAGAGCCACCTCTCACACAGGAAATATACCCTTACATCTATCCAAAGCACAGCAACTACTGTGGGGTGCTTCCTTTTAGTGAAATACATGAGAGAATTGAGGCAACCATTTGTAAAGATGTTTAGTTAAATAGTTGCTTTTTAAAATCTTTTTTTATACCTAGCAATGTACGAAGAAGATAAAGATTTGAATATGAAATAGCTAAAAATCCAAAAGAAAGTCTCCTTGTTGGGGGCATTGCTAACCATGAAGTTGCATGTAGCTGCTAGCCAGTCACATTTGGTGAAATTTGTAGGGCTTAATAAGACAACTGTGGAAAACTTGAATCTTGGGTGATAATTTATAATTTCTTAATGTATAATAATCAGGCTATAAATTGTTCTGTTATTTACAGTGTTATATGGAAATTTACTACTATTGCAGGTATACATCCTGGTGCTTTTTGTTAAATACTGTTATAAAATACACTGGTGTTTTGAATTTTTCTGTTAAGTGTTTGGAATTTTCTTCCAAAACAGAGGAGAAGATTCACAAAAAGTTAGAAGGCTCTTTGTCTCCCGAGACTGACTTATCTCCCACAGCAAAGGATCAAGTAGAAATGTACGCATTTTTTTGTTGTTGTTGTTATTATTATTCTTATCTGAGATGCTTTTCTCCTTTTGCTCCCATATTTTAAAACAGTAAAGTTAACTTAGTGGGGAATCTGGAGTTTTGTGGATATTTAGAAATAATTCTTTTTCCTGACATCTTCTTTTGTTCATCTTATGGATTTAAATATGAGCATTTGATACCGTGGGCTAGTATAATTTTTGTCAAAGTCCTCACTGCTTTCTTCTGACTATAAGCAGAACTCAACTTTCCTTAAGATCAAGTCAGCTAGACAAATAAAAAGCCTTTAAAACTGCATTAATTGACATATTAGACTTGTGGGGAGAGAATTCGTTTCCCGTCTCCAGAATTCTGTCTTCTGTTGCAGAAGTGGGAAACTGGAACTCTTTGTACTCTTTATAACCAAAGTATTCTACTAGTTACCAAGTACCTGAGTCTGGTGTTACGGAAGTACCCAGGAGTTTTATCGTTAACTTCTCTAGGAGATGTGAATGCTTCTGTATCTCTTAGTAATAGCCATCGCTAGCAACAGTCTAGTGTAAGTGTGGCTAAATGGATGATACTTCAAGGAACTGATTGTGCTAATGTGCACTTAACGGACTTAAAAAGATTTTTTTAATAGTTTTTCCTTGAAATATGTGCAATTCAGTATAAATCTCTTTACTGTCAAACACATGCTACTTTAGAAATTGCAGAAAACCATATTTTAGTCTTGTCCCTCTTGGACAAAGCTGTTAGCATTGTAAACTACTGTAGAACTACACTTTTTTGCAATAACTAAGATGTTTTGTTAGAAGTGGGTGCTTGTTGACCGTCTTTGCAAAACCATGTTGATGTTGTTTGATTTCTGCGATTGCTACAGCTTTTTCTTAATAGCTGGACGATCAGACTACGTAGACCTTAACAGATTGTATCTCATTTCACCAAAGAGAAGTAAAATAACCTGAAATTCAGGACTTCCTCATTTATACTCTAAATCATACATGTTTGAGAAGACTGCAGTGAATTGCTACATTGTTTAATAAATCTGGAGTCAGGCCTTCACAGTTTTAACCATCCAGAATTTCGGTCTACAGCGAAGTTTAGTGCTCCCTAAAAATAGGATTGTTTTAGTTGACGGTATGTTTTGAAACATAATTAATATAAGCACTTTTAAAGCTTATCTTAATCTTCCCTTTGTTATCAAATAAACAGTGCAATGAGTGGCGTGTGCATATGTAGAACAAACTAGATTTTGTGGCAATTAGAATGGTAGTGTTTTGATGTGTTTTTAGTAATACTTCTAGTCTTAATGCCTGTCTGAAGTTCTACAATTTGAATGTCACCTTTTTGTTTTGCTTTCAGGTACTATGAAGCATTTCCTCCTCTTTCTGAAAAGCCAGTTTGCCTGCAGGAAATTATGACTGTATGGAATAAATCCAAAGTATGCTCTTACTCTAGCTCCTCATCTTCATCCACTGTTCCACCAACTAGCACGGATACATCTTCTCCAAAGGACTGCAATAGTGAAGGTGAAGTAACTAAAGACAGAAGTAATAAAGTATCTGCCACTGTACAGGAAAGAACCCAGCAGAAGAAAAGTAAAAATGAGAAAGAAAACAAGTTTAGTAACAACACTGTTGAAGAGAAGCCTGTTTTGTACAAAAAGCAAGTCCGACATAAGTCTGAGGGAAAGATGCGTCCTCGCTCCTGGTCATCCGGATCCAGTGAGGCTGGCTCAAGTTCTAGTGGTAATCAATGTGAATACAAGGCATCAATGAAATGTATTAAAGTAAGACACAAAACAAGAGAGGTTCGAAATAAAAAGGGGCGTAATGGGCAAAGCAGGCTTTCAGTGAAATCTGGTGAAAAGGCTGATAGAAAAGTCCTCAGCGGAAGCAGTAGCAGCAGTAGCAGCGGGTCCATCAAACAGCTTTGCAAAAGAGGTAAAAGGCCATTAAAAGAAATTGGAAGAAAAGAAGCTGGCGGTAGCGATGGAAAAGATTTGTATTTAGACAGCAGAAATGAAAAGGAATATAAAGAAGAACCCTTGTGGTATACTGAGCCGATTACAGAGTACTTTGTTCCTCTTAGCAGAAAAAGCAAGCTGGAGACTACATACCGCAACAGAGAAGATATATGTGGCGTAACATCAGAGGCTGTAGAAGAGTTGTCTGAATCAGTGCATGGTCTTTGTATTAGCAACAATAATATTCATAAAACATACCTCGCAGCAGGTACTTTCATAGATGGTCACTTTGTAGAAATGCCTGCAGTTCTAAATGAGGATATTGACCTCGCTGGGACCTCAATATGTTCTCAACCAGAGGACGACAAATATTTAGATGATGTTCATCTGTCAGAACTAACGCACTTCTATGAAGTGGATATTGATCAATCCATGTTGGATCCTGGTGCCTCAGATACGATGCAAGGGGAGAGTCGGATTTTAAATATGATTCGACAAAAGAGCAAAGAAAAAACTGATTTTGAGGCAGAATGTTGCATAGTGTTAGATGGAATGGAGTTGCAAGGGGAAAGTGCAATATGGACAGATTCGACCAGCTCTGTTGGTGCTGAAGGGTGGTTCTTGCAAGACCTTAGTAATTTAGCTCAATTTTGGGAGTGCTGTTCATCTTCTAGCTCTGGTGATGCAGATGGGGAAAGTTTTGGAGGAGATTCTCCGATCAGATTCTCCCCCATCTTAGACAGCACAATGCTTAATTCACACATGCTTGCTGGCAATCAAGAGCTCTTTTCAGATATTAATGAAGGGTCTGGTATAAACTCTTGTTTTTCAGTGTTTGAAGTGCAATGCAGTAACTCTGTTTTACCATTTTCTTTTGAAACACTCAACTTGGGAAACGAAAATGCAGATTCTAGTAGCACTGCTAATATTCTTGGGAAAACACAGTCTAGATTGCTAATATGGACCAAAAATAGTGCCTTTGATGAAAATGAACACTGTTCCAATCTTTCAACAAGAACCTGTAGTCCATGGTCACACTCAGAAGAAACACGTTCAGACAATGAGACTTTAAATATTCCATATGAAGAATCCACGCAATTTAATGCAGAAGATATTAATTATGTAGTTCCTAGAGTGTCTTCGAATTATGTAGATGAAGAAATTCTAGATTTTTTGCCCGAAGAAACCTGCCAGCAACAAGCTAGGACTTTAGGAGAAATGTCCACTTTGATTTTCAAAAAAAAATCTAAGCTAGAATCTGTCTGTGGTATTCAGCTAGAACAAAAAGCAGAAAGTAAAGACTATGAAACTACACAAGGGTGTAGTGAAAGCAGTCCACGTGGAGAAGGCTACAGCTCAGGGGTTATTAAAGATATTTGGACAAATATGGCAGACAGAAATTCGGCAGCGATGGTAGAAATAGAAGGAATAGAAGATGAATTGTTTCCAACTGATGTAAATAACTATTGCTGCTGTTTGGATACAGAAGCAAAAGTTGAAACCCTCCAGGAGCCCAATAAGGCAGTGCAGAGATCAGAGTATCATCTTTGGGAAGGTCAAAAGGAGAATTTAGAAAAGAGATCCTTTGTCTCAAATGACTTATCAAAAGTGGATGGTGGTGACTATACTACACCATCAAAACCTTGGGATGTTAACCAGGATAAAGAAAACTCGTTTATACTTGGTGGGGTGTATGGGGAGCTCAAAACATTTAACAGTGATGGAGAATGGGCAGTGGTGCCACCAGGTCACTCAAAAGGGAGCTTATTACAATGTGCAGCTTCTGATGTAGTGACAATAGCTGGTACGGATGTTTTTATGACTCCAGGTAACAGCTTTGCCCCTGGTCATAGGCAATTATGGAGGCCATTTGTATCATTTGAACAGAATGAGCAATCAAAGAGTGGAGATAACGGATTAAATAAGGGTTTTTCTTTTATCTTCCATGAAGACTTACTAGGAGCTTGTGGTAACTTTCAAGTTGAAGAACCAGGGCTTGAATACTCATTCTCTTCCTTTGATCTGAACAATCCGTTTTCACAAGTTCTTCATGTAGAGTGTTCGTTTGAGCCAGAAGGAATTGCATCTTTCAGCCCTAGTTTTAAACCTAAGTCAATTCTGTGCTCTGATTCAGACAGTGAGGTTTTACACCCCAGGATATGTGGTGTTGATCGAACGCAGTACAGGGCTATACGGATTTCTCCAAGGACTCACTTTCGCCCGATTTCTGCATCTGAACTTTCTCCAGGTGGTGGAAGTGAGTCGGAATTTGAGTCAGAAAAAGATGAGGGAAGTATTGCTGTCCCTTCTCAAGTAGATGTATTTGAGGATCCACAAGCAGATCTCAAACCTCTGGAAGAAGATGCAGAAAAAGAAGGGCATTATTATGGAAAATCAGAGCTTGAATCTGGAAAATTTCTTCCCAGATTAAAAAAGTCTGGAATGGAGAAGAGTGCACAAACATCATTGGATTCCCAAGAAGAGTCGGCTGGGATGTTGCCAGTAGGAAACCAAGATCCCTGTTTAGAATGCAGTATGAAAGAATCTCTAGATGGGAGGGCGATGGAGAGCTCTAAAGTAAACTGCAGAATAGTGGAGCCACGTGAGGAAACTAGCAGGTTTTGCAGTTGTAAAGCAGGGTGCCATTTCCCCACGTACGAGGATAATCCTGTTTCTTCAGGAGAGCTCGAAGAGGTATGTGGATATATAACGTTACAGAATTTGCAGCGGGCAGCTGATAACCAGCAATTTGTCATGTGACAGTTCAAGTTAAATGTTTGAAATTGTATAGTTCTTTTGAAAAATACAGTTTTGTAGAAACACTGGAGGTTCCATCTGAACATAAGGAAAAACTTTTTTACTGTAAGGGTGACCTGGCACTGGCACAGGTTGCCCAGGAAGGTTGTAGAGTCTCCATCCTTGGAGATATTCAAAAGACATCTAGACATGGTCCTGGGCAACCTGCTGTAGGTGGCCCAGCTCGAGCAGGGGGAGTTGGATATCATGACCTCCAGAGTTCCTTTTGAACCTCAATCATTCTGTGATTCTGTGAAAAATTAACCATCTTCAGGCATTACGATGTCATCTTGCATACCTTTAGAAATATATGCATGTGAAGACTCATGTGACTTTAAAATCTGTTTACCTTAGGTTTTTAGCTTATCTGATTTACATATAATATGTTAAAATGTGCATAAAGTTTGAGTAATGAGATATTACTGATTTTTATTCAAACCTATTTTAAAGCGGATGATCTGAAGTCAGTCTTCGCAATATGAATTATGGTTACTTCCAAGTAGAAGAATTTGGAGCTGAATTACTGGATGTAAATTTCAGGAAAGAAGGGTTTGTAGAAAGGCTTAATTTTCTGGAAATTAAAATGTTCTCTTGTCAGCGTAGACACAAAAAGAAATAAAACATGGATGCAAAATATCCATCACTACCACAGTACTGTAAGGAAGGCTAACTGTAACTACAGGTTACAAGAGCAAAAGAGCAAAAATCCCTTCCAGCCAAAAATATTCAAGTTGTTCTTGCTGTGAGCTCCCTCTGCTCTTGAGAAGAAATATTTGGCCAGCAAAATGAAGATCCTTAAATGTGTCCAGAGGATGGTAACAAAGCTGGTGACAGGGCTGGACCTGTGAGGAGTGGCTGAGGACTTTGGGTTTGTCTAGAAAAGGAGGCTGAGGGGTTGACCTCATTGATCTCCTCAGCTTCCTGAGGAGGGGGAATAAGAGGGAGGTGCTGGTCTCTTCTCCCTGGGATCCAGTGAGAGGAGGCATGGGAATGGTTCAAAGCTGCACCAGGGGAGCTTTAGACTTGATATTTGGAAGGATTTCTTTGCCGAGAGGTGCATCAAACACTGGAACAGGCTTCCTAGAGAGGTGGTGGATGCCCCAAGCCTGTCAGTGTTTAAGAGGCATTTGGACAATGCCCTTAATAACATGCTTTAGCTTTTGCTGAGCCCTGAAGTGGTCAGGTAGTTGGACTAGATGGTTGTTGTAGCTCCCTTCCAACTGAAACAGTCTAGTCTATTCTAGTCTAAAATAATTTAGTCGTGTGGCCAGCCCAGAGGTGTTGTCTGGATAGTTGTAAGTTGCATCTTAGATTTTCTTTTCCTCTTCAGCCCCTTACACATACTCGGCAGTTGTTGTATCTACATTAGGAGGGATTTTTTTTTCATTTTCAGCTGAAGAGTTGCACCCAGCTTGTGCTGTGCGATTGCAGACTCCTCAATTATAAGTTTGAAACACTAATTCATGTACGGGAAGGCTAGCCTTTTTCTTGCTAAAACTGAAGCTAACCTTTTTATTGAACAAAATTAGAGTTCCTATTTTCCTTCTTCCCCATTTGTTTCTCCTCTCATCCTCCTTTAAATTAATTGCTATTGCAGTTTCTTTTCCCAATGTCAATAAGTTGATGTCTGCTGTTTGCACATGAGAATCAAATTTATGACTTTTCCAGGCTTAGCTGTTAAATTAACAGCGATGAAGTGGCTCCAAAAATCTTTTCTGGAGTCTAGGAAGTTTCTGGGTGTGTGCCAGTCCTTGCAAAAAGTGTCACCAAAAAATAAATAAAGTTAGACTGTAAGTCCCAACAGATTCCGGAATTACCTTTTTCCAGGAGTAAGCAAAATCTGACTTCATCATGCAGTAGGACATAATGAATAAACAAATGGTATGATACGGTTATTTGTGACGGCAAGAGTCTAAAGTTCCTTCCAGCCCTTTCCAGATTTCCTTTCTGGATGCTTAGTGCTCCATGAGGATGCTTACGCTCATCTTTACTTCAATCACTTACCCATTCAAGAAAGTGTCTAGTCTAAGATAAGTGTACAGTGGTTCCATAGTTTATGGTAGCTGTGAGGCTTGAAAAAAACTTTGGTACTGAATAGGGCTCAGAAAGCTCTGGTATTGGATTTTCTTTAAGTTCCTTCGTGCGAGAGGAAAACTAACTGCTTCCCTTGCTCAGGTCACTTTCATAGCTTTTCAGTGCACTTTCAGGCATTTTCATAGCTTCGAAATTATAAACCAGTGAGAAGTACGAAGGGCCAACAACAGTCTCAGCAGCCTGGACTCCAGTTTGGTTTGCAATTCCTGGGGGCCTTGCGGAGCCTGATTGCAACCTAAACTCAGAAAGACTGGATTAACTACTCCTAGCAGCTAGCTAGTATCTAGCAGCTCTCAAGAGGATGTGTGCAGACTGGGCTTTTCTATGAGCTGTTAGTGTGCATCTCAAGATAACAGGCTTTTTGACTTTACATTTATCTAGATTTATTATTGTGGTTAAGTGTATCTGTAAAAGAGCAAAGTTTTTTTTAAGCATTAAACCAATTTTAATATGTTGGTTAGAAGTAAACCTTAATCAGTAAAGATGATGACTGTCTCATGTGTGGGAAGGGGTGCAAAAGTCATGCAAATATGTCTTTTGGTGCACAAACTTTTTTAAGAGTGATACCGTTTATTTTCATGAGTGTTAAACAAAATCAATATAAAATACCTAGAACTAGAATGGTTTAGGAGAAGCATTCTTCCTGGACACCCCACACATGCACAGGAAAAAGAGTTTTAACTTGAGCAGAGGCTATGGAATTGACTGATTAGTATAGATCAATATTTGTAAAGATTTTTTAAAAATCAAACTTCTGTGCTTCTGTTTATTGACTTATGATAACAATTAAAGTTTTGTTTAACTCACTGTTATTTAACATAAAGTTTGAGTTGTGTTCTGAGGTACCTCCAATATTTTTGCATAAATAATGGATGTGAAAATACTAGCGTAGACCACAGTGTAGTAGAAAACATTCTGGTTTGCATCATATAAACTTGAATTACACACATGCTGTGCAAACGCGTGTCTTTGAATACCTCCTGTTTATTTAACTGAATCTGGTTCAGTTTCCTCCCTCTTAGAGCACTTCTTTTAGAACTATAGGATGTTTTGCAGCAGGAATTTGCTGATAGCTCCTGCAGAAATTCTTGTGAAAGTGAATGATAATTATATACCTAGCTTTAAGATTAAATAAAAAAAACAAAACACACAAAACCCCACCCCCAAACAAAAAAAAAAACCACTCTCCCAAACAACAGAAAATATCCCATAAAAAATACCCCCCGAAATACAGTCCTTTTTATTCCGAGTAAATGCTCTTAGCACTTAGCTGTGGAGTCATGGGTAGGTACATGATCTGGTCCAGTTAATGGTCTCTGAATATAACAACGCTGAATCTCTTATGAACAAATTTGATGTGGGCTCTGATCTAGTAGGTGTGCCCTAAGAATGCTTATACTATTGAGTCCTTGACAAAGATAAAGTTTGGCAAAACGATTGCACTCTCAAAATAACAGTCAGTGGCTGTAAAATACATGTTTCTGAAAATCCCTGATGATATCAAACTGGAAAAGTCTGCAGTTACACTGGAAGACAGGATTAGAATCAAAAGGTTGTTAAATTGGAGAAACGATCTGAAAAATAAAATGCAGTGACAAATGCAAACTTCTAAAGAAAATAATAATCCTCTTAAACACAGTGTGAGGAGCGACAGGCGAGGAAATGATGCGAAACAGAAAAGCACCTTCAAGTAGATCATAAACTGAGCATAAATCAGCAATGGCACACTGCAAAAGACAGCGACCTTGTGATATATAAATAGGAAAGGCCTTCTGTAAGAGGGGAGGCAGTTGCTCAGCTGGAGCTGGAAAGCCTTTTGCTGGAGTACCGGGCTCAGCTCCCATTACCTTGTATCAGGAAAGATGTCCTGAAGGGAGAGCAACACAAAGATCACTACTTTTGAAAACAGAGTGAAGGAACTGGGGTTGCTCTGTCTCAAAAAAACCCAAAACAAACGAACAAAAAACCCCAAACAAACCAACAACAACCCCCAGAAAACGAAAGAACAACCAGAGAAACTTGAAGAACCACCCAGCAGTTTTGCAGAAGCCATGTTCATAGTTACAGGAGGTAAGGGAGAAGCTGTGCTTGTCCTGTAGGCTCTGGTAAATACAAAGAAAGTTGATGTGATGACCTTAAATCATAGCAAGGGAAATTGAAGAAAAAGAACTCTAAACAGAAAATGAGCTTAGTAAAGCTCAATATTAAATTTATAATTGAGTAAGGTTCAATTATTTTTAGGGAAGCAGTGGAAAATCTGTCTTGAAGAGATTTAGAGTGTAGGAGTAGTGCATTGTAGTTGATTCTGGCTTTGTGCTAGAATAGGGACTAGATGATCTCATAGGGTCCCTTACAAATACTTTCAGTGAAATTTGAGAATTAGGTGACTGCCAAATAGGTTTTAAGAACATAAATCATAGAATCATCAATTAGTTTGGGTTGGAAGGGACCTTTAAAGGTCATCTAGTCCAACCTCACCTGCAATGAGCAGGGACTCCTTCAACTAGGTCAGGTTGCTCAGAGCCCCATCCAGCCTGACCTTGAATGTTTCTAGGGATGGGGCATCTACCACCTCTCTGGATGACCTGTTCCGGTGTTTCACCACCCTCATTGTAAAAAATGTCTTCCTTATAGCTAGTCTAAATCTATCCTCCTTTAGTTTAAAACCATTACCCCTTGTCCTGTCATAATAGGCCATGCTAAAAAGTCTGTCCCTGTCTTTCCTGTAGGCCCCTTTTAAGTACTGGAAGGCCGCTATAAGGTCTCCTTGGAGCCTTTTCTTCTCCAGGCTGAACAGCCCCAACTTTCTCAGCCTGTCCTCACAGGAGAGGTGCTCCAGCCCTCTGGTCATCTTCGTGGCTCTCCTCTGGACCCACTCCAACAGGTCCATGTCTTTCCTGTGCTGAGGGCTCCAGAACTGGACAACAGTATTCCAGGTGGGGTCTCACCAGAGCAGAGCAGAGGGGCAGAATCACCTCCCTCAACTGCTCGCCATGATTCTTTTGATGCAGCCCAGGGTACGGTTGGCTTTCTGGGCTCACTCACGTGTGAGTCCACGTTGTTGTCTCATGTCCAGCTTTTCATTCACCAGTATCCCCGAGTCCTTGTTGGTAGGGCTGCTCTAAATCCTTTCATTCCCCAGCCTGTATTGATACTGGGGGTTGTCCTGACCCAGGTGCAGGACCTTGTACTTGGCCTTGTTGAACCTCATGACCTTCTTAAGCCTGTCCAGGTGACTCTTGATGACATCCTGTCCCTCGGGCATGTCAGCCGCACCACTCAGCACTGTCTGTGTCATTGATGAAGACATTGAACAGTACTGGTCCCAGTATGGACCCCCGAGGGACACTGCTTATCACCAGTCTCCAGCTGGACATTTAGCTGTTGACCACTACCCTCTGAATGTGACCATCCAACCAATTCCTCATCCACTGAACAGTCCACCCATCAAATTCTTATGTCTCCAATTTAGAGAGCAAGATGTTCTGGGGGACCGTGTCAAAGGCCTTACAGAAGTCCAGGTAGATGACATCTGTAGCTCTTCCCTTATCCACTGGTGTAGTCACTCCATCATAGAAGGCCACTAGATCGGTCAGGCAAGACTTGCCCTTGGTGAAGCCATGCTGGCTGTCTAAAATCACCTGCCTATCCTCCATGTGTCTCAGCATAGCTTCTAAGAGGATCTGTTCCATGATCTTCCCAGACACAGAGGTGAGGCTGACAGGTTGGTAGTTTCCAGGGTCCTCCTTTGTACCTTTTTTAAAAATGGGTACAACGTTTCCCTTTTTCCAGTCACTGGGGACTTCACCTGAACTGACGTAACTTTTCAAATAACAGAAAGAGTGGCTTGGCAACTACATCAGCCAATTCCCTCAGGACTCTGTGATACATTTTCTGTATGTTCAGGTTCCTCAGGTGATCAGAACCTGATCTTCTCTTACAGTGGGGGGGACTTTTCTCCCCCATTCTGTGCCTTGCGGTCCATCCACTCGAGAAATGTGGGGAGAGATGTTGCCAGTGAAGACTGAGGCAAAAAAGTTGTTGAGTACCTCATCCATTGTTACCAGTTTGCTAGTCTTGCTCATCGGGGGGGGTTTGCTTTCTTGGACCTTCCTTTGCTGGCTGACGTACCTGTAGAAGCCCTTCTTCTTATTCTTTGCATTCCTTGCCAAGTTCAGCTCCAGCTGCACCTTGGCCTTCCTGATCCAATCCCTACACAGCCAGGCAGTGTCCCTATACTCTTCCCTTCCGTCCCTATACTTCCACGGCCTGTGCACTTCCTTCTTGCCCTTTAGCTTGACCTGCAGGTCTTGACTTAGCCATGCCGATCTCTTGCCCTCTTTTCCTGATTTCTTACATGTAAAGTCTAGACTCAGCTCCCTTTGTTCATTCGTGACCAGCTTCTTGAGACAGATGTCACTTCCCTGGGTAGCTGATGAACTAAAATTAGGATCTGATCTTGGACTGGGACTCAATGAGTTCATTGCTGCTTTGACTTCTAAATTATTCATGTGTTCCTTGTATTCTTTCTTGTAAGGGATTGTAGAGCAGGTTCAAATTTGTACTTACAGATTAATGTGACGTAATTTTTCTGAGGTTGGTTATGAATCTGTCAGTCGTAACACTTCAGATAATATTCAGATCATAATGAGGCTTTAGTGCTTATTTCGTTCAGATTCTGCAAAACTTTTGTCACTGCCTCAATCCTTGTCAGCCTGCATTCTGAAAGCGTGGAATTATTCAATGCTGGTGTTTTCAAATTAGTATCTAAAGCCCAAATAGACTCTCCTGAAAGGTGTATCAACTTAGATGAAAAATAGTAGCTATTTAGATGGGTAGCTAGAAAGTTTAATAAAACTTCTAATAAAGTACTGGAAGTGCCCTTTTTCTCAAGATAGATGGTCCTTAAAACAGTAGGCCCCGGCTCGTAAGACCCCCAGCTTTGCATAAATTATGATTGAAGAATAAAGTTCTGACCAGTGTAACTTTTCTAACTAGCAAATGACTAATCAGCCATATGAACTTGCTGTAGACTTTTATCTGTAACTGTAGGGGGAAAACTTGTGATAGAAGTAAGGAAATCAACAAAAATGATTGCCACCTCATACAATATTGTCAGTTAAGGAACAGCAAAAAAAATTGTACTAATATTTCCCCCTGTGCAGATTGTTGATAAGATTGAAGTTCTTAAGCACATCCTATACAAAAACACGTTGTATATTCATAAATGCTCTCCAAGAAATTTATTTGAGATTGCAAAATAAAACTGTCATTTTCTGCCAAGAAGAAAGAATAAAGTAAATTCCTAATGAACTACTTGTATGAGCAATAAAGCTCTTACCTGAGGAGAAATGATTTTTATATATATAAAAAAATAACTGTTTTGGGGTTTGTGGGGTTTTTAAATTTATCAACGTGAACTTCCCTTTTAATACATCTGTATACATAAGAAGAAGGGGAAGGATTTCTCCTACCTTTTTTTCCTTGGCTTTTCCATCTGTGCATTTACCATTCAGGTAATAAAACCTCATATTGCAGATATGACAGTACCAAGTTTATAATTTTATCATATGATTCGGTCTTTTTTCTTGAATTCTGCTTTCATGCATGTAGACCTGGTCTTTCCCAACTTTGGTAGTCATTGTTTCCTCACCTGCCTAAATGCCCCTGGCAAAGATATTCCTAAAAGTCAGCTTAGTATCCTGTCATACAGAAACTACAGTTAAACTTTATCTTATGTCAGCAAACCAACAGTACCACTCAAATGTGCTGTTTATCAGGCTGCCTCCTGGTCACAGTTGGAAACCATGGTGTTGGATACATCCCTTGCTGTAGTGAGTATGGAACGGTTTACACAAGCAAAACGAAGAGAAGAGTAAAATGCCCCTCCCAAGCATTTGTTCTGGTAGGCCCAGCTCCTCAGTCTGAAGTGTGTCTATCAAAGCAGCTTGTCCTTTTCCCCAGGTCAATATAATACGATATTCTGCTGCATGCTCGCAATGCAGCTTCATCAGCTAATTAATTACTTATTGATGTCCATTGTAGTCTGGCAAAGAAAGCAGCAATACAATAAAACTGTGTAGAACAGTAATCTTCCTTGGCTACTTTATTTCAAATATGTGTGTGAGTGGAAAAGGTGAGGAAAAATCTCATCAGCTGTAGGAAATGGCATTCATGGTGCAGGAAACAATCTCACTTCTCTGCTTGTTTTTGCTTTTATTCAGTTGTATCCATAAAACTCTGAGTTGCTTTTCCATCGTGATGATGAAGATCAAATACGCTGTTTAAAATGGTCGTTATCCACTGAAGATCACAAAATCTCCTTCATGTTAGCCGCTTCATTCCAGCTAGGTTATGGTGTCATTTCACTGTAATTTGATCTTTGAAGCATTGCTAGATTTTTTTTTTTTAAAAGTTGAAAAAAACCCTAATACTTGCCTTTATTTCTTTAGAAAGTATTTGTACTGATGTTTACAAAGAGTGGTTATTCTTTTGTATACCAGAGGTTTCATTTGAAATTTTGGATGAAAAACCTAAGTGGACAGCCCTGCTGTTGTGTGAAGTTCTTGGGAAGGTTCATTTGAGAAGACAGGCATAAAGTGATGTTGGAAGGGACAAATGTGAGCTAGATGCCAATGAAAGACATACAAGTGCTATTTAAAGTTTTGAAACTATTTTACTCTTTCAAACTCTTATACAGACAATAGCAAACATTAAACTTCTTTTTTTCTACTGTTGCCTTAACTCTCAGTAGGGGAGAGGTATCAGAGGGACAGAAGCAGAATTGGAGTTTTAGTTTCTGCATGTAACGGCACAATTCTGACCCAAATCTACTGAAAATTCATAGACAACTGTGGTTGAGATCAGGCAGTACTTGGGGCAGGAGAGTCTTGCGTAACTATAATCTTACAGTACTGTTTGTGCTTGTGAATGCTGACGTCCTCGAGTGATTTTACATCACCTCAACCAGAGGCTGTAAGAGAAGCCTCAGTTACTGTATGTTACCGTAGAACAAGAAAGGAAACCCCACATCTGTCTTCTCTCAGACCTGCAGCACGACTGGGAGCAAAACAGCATCGCAGTTGGGTTTGCCTTGGTGTCTTTGAGCTCTACTTTAAAATAGAGTAAAATAAGTATGAATAGTTTCAGAGAAAAAAGACTTCCACATGTAATTTCTAATACCAGTACCATTGAGAATAATAGTTATTTGGGTGGATAGCTGGAAAACGTAGTAAAACTTTTCATAGAACACTGGAAATGTATGTGAGTGTGTATGAGAGAGAAGGAGGCATAAATTGAAAATGCTGTTTTAAAAGGGAAAGAATGCCAACAAAGGAAGGCAGTCATGGTACTATTCTGGAGGTGGTATTTCGTATTTACTAATTGGGAGTATTTCTTTAATTAACAGAAATTTTCATAACGACAGACCATGCAATTATAGTTAACATCTAAGCAACTGTAGGAAAAAACGGGTTTCTTCAGTGAACGTGTAAAACGGACATCAGCTGCTGTCCCCCATCACCTCCCAAACAGAACCCCCAAATGGATTTAGCATGGATAGTGGGTCTTTCTACATCATCTGTCCTTTTGCTTTATACAGCTGACCTTAATGCTGGTTTAGAAATGAGCGTGAGTCATTCCATGAGGGTCAGTGTGGGGGCAGGAGGACCAGGTCTGAGCTCAAACTGAAGTTGTGCTGGGCTGCTTCTGCATTCAGCCAGGAGATGTCTCTCTGGCTTTCTCCAACTCATGTCCAACTCTCCAACGCTGCCCTGGTGTCGACGCAGGGATGGAAGGACATGGGAGCTGAGGCAGCCGGTGGCCAGCATCAGTTCGGTCACTGAGAGAAACCACCGATGGTTCAGTTACCATCCTGAAGCAGGGGCATAGGCTCTGATGATGACTTAGCCCAGGGAGCTTGTAATACCCTGCTGCCAGACTCATGCTGGCTTTGCTCGTGACCCGCTGTGGTTCCTCACATGTGCAGATAGGAGTGCAAGTGTGACACCAGCAATGTGGGAAGCTTTGTGGCTAATAAAGCATTGTGCCTGTGGAGTTTAGATGCTTCTCTTGATAGTCAGCAGCAGAGTGAGGCTTCTGTTGAATTTATTTGTAAATGCACATATTTCTTACTAAGTCCTGCTTCAAATGCCCTTGGGCTTGCTGTCTGTCTTTCTGTCTGTCTTTCTGTCTTTCTTACTATGGTTTAAGTTTCTAAGAACTCCCTTTTCTGGGGTTGGGGTTTCAGGTTTTGGAGGGTGATTCCAAAAAGGACTGTTCCTCGGTGTTATGAGAGGAAACTAGCACAGATAATTTCAATATTTATTACTGCAGAATTTACCAGGGAAAAAAGTTTAATCTGGCATACGCTTCTGAACAGAGCACTCTTGGGTTGCTCATTTGTTTTGAGGGAGACTTCTGATTATTAAGTAATAAGCATTTGTAAGTATAGGTTTTATAGGTTATAATTCTACAGTAGCTTACGGAAGAACAAAAGGAGGTTCGTTAATTGTCCATGCTTAAATGTTCTCAGGTTTATAGAGGAGGAAGCTGGAGAGAAACTTGGTGTTGAAGCTCATTTGTTACTGATTTTTAGCAGCTAGTTGCACTATAGTTTGTTTTTGAATCATTCTGTCTAATATCTGTAAGGGTTGTCACAAGCTGGCATCATCTTCTGAAGGTTAATGGGGTTACCCCAGCTGCAGTTATAAAACCAGGGACATGTCTATTGTGACAAGCCTTTGGTATTTTAGCCATGTCCATTAATTTAATAAGGGAAGGGCTCTGGTCAACTTAAATTAGCATCAAAATATGGTGGTGGGGGTAGTATTTAGGCATTTTTAGTCAGTGGATGGAGATACTTTTAGCATAAAGACAAATTATTAATCATCCCCACAACTAGTTTTTCCTCATGGTGGCACATTAATTCTCTGGTTTAATTTTATGTTATGCCATTGAAGATAATGGTACTACTTTAAACATTACATTTTGTTACTTGTGATTTCCTTTCTTTTCTGTTTTGTTTTACACTGAACTATTTGTCAGGTTGACTAATGTTTCATTGTATTTTCATCTCTTGGGTAGCTATCTGTTCTCTCTTGGTTTGTACTTAGATTATACGGCGTAGGGCTGGAATTTATGGGGTTTTTTTCTGGATTTGTACAAGTCTGTATCGGCAAAGTATGAGCCCCTGTGTGGATTATAAGAGTTCAGATAATGGATGTTCTGTGTAGTTTGACAGTCCTTTCCCATTAGTATTAGAAATTGAACACTGAGACCTATAAAAAATGGGTTGTAACAACAGAGTTTCTTCCTCTACATGTAAGTATATTATTTATGGCATAATGAAGTGTGATTACTGTCTAAATACTTTCCTATATTGAATACTAATCTGCAGAGAATGAGTGGCAGCCAGGAAAAGCAATGCTGGTGGGAAAAGGCGCTCTATTCTCCCCTTTTTCCTGCATCACAGTGCGAAGGTAAGAAGCTTACAGCTGTTTAAACTAACTTGCTCTTGCACCTGTGTTAGAATAAAGTGCTCTTTCTTACGGATTGGAATTGTTGCAGATGAGTTGGAACTACCATATGTGTTTAAAAAAAACAACAAACCACAGTAAACTTCCATAATAAATTCTGTTATCTCAGAGAGAACTGGGATGCTTCAGTTGGATTTGTAATAAATCTCTAGTATGCTTCTAAATAGTTTTAAAATGAAAGTACTTTTAAAATAGCCTTAAATATTTATGTAAATTTACTTAATTCCAGAGCCTGGAATTAAGTAAATAGAATATTAATCTTTGACTCTGAAAATACTTTATTACATTTTTGAATACATTTCAACCTGAATAATACTTACTTAGGTAGCTAATTTTACATGAATGTGAAAACATGGTAATTACCTTTTATGGGTTCGCCTAAATAACATGCCAGTTATTCAGTGAACGTGTGGAATTTCTCTTAAGCTGGGAATGAGAGGGATTTGCCTCTCGGCCACTCCTTTCACAGTGACAATCTGGGACTTTTTCTGTCCCGCACAGAGTCAGTCCAGCCTCGGTGGGAGGCTGCTCCCAAGCGGAAGCAGGTGTGCTTCCAGCACTCTCTATTGCCTCCCAAGAATTCATACCATCTGACAGCTGGCCCCAGCCCAGGTTTTCAGTGGGCAGGCAAGAAGCCAGGCAGCAGGTTTTTTTTGTTGTTGTTTTTTTTTTTTGCCTGCATACCACTTTACCTTTCCTGGGGAGAAAGCAAGAAACTAAATCCGAACATTCTGTGTACCTAACTGACAGGCTGTCTGATGCTTTCTGTTGGCAGCGGCTCAGTGCAATAAACTTTTCATCAGAGACCTGGTTCCTTAATAATCTGGAAGTAGATTAGCCAGTAATTATTATTGAACTATTTTTGGAGTGCACCTTAAAGTGCAACCAACTAAACTCTGTTCTCGGTGCCTAAATGCCCTCACTTTGGTGTTTAGGACAGTTTGCGTTACTTTCAAGAACATCTTACTTAGCTCCCAGCTACAGAAGTGTGTTTGCACAGTGAGAGAGAATAGATTGATGCCTACAGGACTTTGGTTTGCCTCCTGGACTCCTCACAGAACGTCCCATGTTAGAAAAATACTTAGTATTTACGGAATAAAGATATTTAGTAGCCCTTTTGTAAAGTTGTGGGGTTTTTTTCATGGTGACAATTGCTGAGGTATTATTGGTCTAAAAGCAAATGCGGTGACTCGCACTCTTGAGTCCATATTTTACAGAGTAATCCTTGAATTCCTGTGAGTGCGTTGTGTCATCTTTTTGCTGACATCTGCTGGTGAACCTGCATAACTGTGCAAGTGTTTCACCACCTTATTCCATCAGAGGAAGACAGAATATACAGTATAAAATACTACAAAGTCCAGAACCTGCTTGATACAGTG
The DNA here is from genome assembly GCF_964199755.1 of Larus michahellis. Classification (NCBI taxonomy): domain Eukaryota; kingdom Metazoa; phylum Chordata; class Aves; order Charadriiformes; family Laridae; genus Larus; species Larus michahellis. The sequence continues at coordinate 58,550,794 of NC_133900.1, read as the reverse complement.
GCAGAATTTTTGTGAAGTAGAGTAGTTCCACAATTTCCTCTTTTAGACTAAGTTTAACAAAACTAGAGCTTTATTATCGGAGTTAATGTTATTCTTTCATGAATCTTTAGCTGTATCCAGTTTTCTGCGTGGGTATTTTTTCTATGTGGATATTGACGTATGTGATCCATATATGTGTCTATGATATATGTTGATATTATGTATGGAAATTTACTCTGGTAAGTAGAAACCACAGACATTCATGGCAACTTAGGTTTTTTGAGCTTCAGTCAGGATCAGGCTGCTGCAGTTTATTTTGTATGGATATAGAAATAGGAATGATGTGGAACACTATACAGTATCAGAATTGAAAAACGTACAGAACCATTTATAGTAAAAGAGCAATTCTTGCTCTTTGTACCTTACTGTTTTAGAAGTTTTCATTAACTAAGTAGCTGCTTTTTTTTCTTATTATTTGGCTATCCAGGTAGGATTTGATGAAGCTTCCGTAAGGTATTATGCTCATCTCTTTAAGGGTGACACTATAAAATCCCTCACAAGCACAGAGTTTACGTGGCTTAGAGTGTGAACGTTAAGAATGCTTGTCTAGATGTTTTCATTTCAGCTAAATGTAAATAACAGTGTTCCTCAATTCTGTTTTTTCTTCCTTTTTCCTCTGAAACATCCCCACAAACACAATGTAAGAGTGTTACACAAATGCCAAGGGAGAGAATGGTGTAGGAGAATTTGCAGATGTAAAAGAAATATCCAATGATGATGAACATCTTTTAGATTTTAATATGGTAAGTTTGTCATTGGTTTGGGGGAGGAGTTTTTTTGTTTATTTTATAAGGGTGTGCTACCATGTCTTTCTTTTCATCACAGTTTTCAGTCTGGCCTCAAATGTAATTCCTACAAAAACCTTCACAAGCTTTTCTTTCCTCACTTTGTTTTTTACTCTCCTGTGTCTCGAGCGTTCTTCTGAAAACTCTTCAGCGTCGTACTTTGGGGAGTACAACCCTTTGTACAAACAGTTGTACTTCTAGTAGTTAAGCAAACTCAGTTTCCTTTGGGAACACTTGGCTTTTGCTTGTCGTGTGTGTTAAACGCGAGTCTTTTTTTCCTCAACTTCTAATTTCAGTTAAGTGTAGAATGGGCTGATGTGCACTGTGAAGGCAGAAAGGAGCAGTAACTAAAGGCATAAACATAGCATATGCTGAATTCTGTCCTGCTCACGAACAAAGACCTGCTTTTTTGCTGTAGGGAGAATCTTTGTGTACACATGAACTTACTGATATTAAACTTTATACTGTGCCATGCTTGCTATAGTTTTACTGATTCAGCTGAAAATATATTGGTTTTGCTTGAAGTTCAGTCAGATCTGTGCTGTGTTTTCTTGCTATTTAATACTCACTACCAAATTTTGGAGATAATTTTTACAGTAATTTTCTAACATGACCTGTGATAATGATGCATTCTAACCTAGTTCACTTTTGATTCTCTTGCTGTTTTGTGCAAATCCTAAAGTTAAGGAATAGGAAAAAACAATAAAAGCCTCATCTTTTTTTCCTGCTGTTCTGCAGTCCTTTCTACATAGTGGACTTAGTCAGGAAAGAGAAGGACTTGCCCTGTAATTGTGACATCTCTCTTGACCAACTACAAAAATATATAACCTCCCAGCTCAGAAAAAAACCAAGCGTGTTCTTTCTTGTTCCCCATCAACACTGTCAGTTTAAATCCTTAGGTTTCTTCTGTTTATGAAGCAAGATGTGCAGATGATATAAATGCTGAGGCAAAACCAAATGGCTTCAGGAAGAAGATCTACTCCAGTGATAGCTCCAGCTCTGAAGACACAGCTTCAGAAGGTGGAAGTGAATGGGCTGATCCGTGTGAGGAGGAGCTTTTTTCTCGAACTCAACTATAAAAACAGAGTAGAACAGATGATTTAAAAGTAACATGAGATGGAAAACTATCCTTCTTGAGGGTCTGTAGCTCTAAAACAACAACTTGAGTTTCCTCTTCAGTTAATGGATTCAGATGTGTATTTATCTTTCTCTTCTTGCTTATTTTATAGATGAGGACACAGCTGTCCTGTTGAAGATTTTTTTTTTTTTTCCCAAAAAAACTGTTAAATTCTTGGCTATTTGAACTAGACTAGATTGTGTTGTCAAATCAAGAATGGATGTGCATGTGCTTGTCTTAGTAGTACCACTGCTTTTTTGCATCTTAATTGCAGTTATTTTCATTCGTAACTGTAGCCCTACCACTATTACTATCTTCTTAGCATCGCAGTGTCTACAACTACTTCTGCTGTTCAGAGACTTCAGCTTTCTGCACATTAGGCTTTGTTCTTTAAGAACTGGGAGATAAATACTTAACACTGTAATCTATCAGTGCCTTTCTGAATGCAGGAGAAAAGCATGAATGACTTGTCCAGTCTTCATTCAGTAAATCTCATAACTTTGAAGTAGGAACAACAGGGTTGTGCTTTAGAGACTTACAGAAACTGTGTTTTCTATCCTATGATTCCCCCCTCCCGCAAACCAACACTGAGGATACCATGGTTTGTATTTTTGCTAACTGGAGAAGCCAAGGATTTTTTGTAGGTATGGAGGCAATGTGGGGTTGGTTTTTTTTTTCCTTTTTTTCTTTTTTTTTGTCCTTTTTAGCAACTTGCCAATGTGGGGCAGAAGTTTAAAAAGTAACACCAAAAATAATAAACCACTGGGGTGATGTGTGGATTGTTGTGAATTTTGTAACGAGTAATGAGAATGTTGTCTTGTTGCAGATGATGGCATTCATGTAAGCTGCAAAAGCATCCTGTACTTGAGCCTGAATGACTGAAACTCTCTAAAATGCTCAGAGTGTTCAATGTTTTAAATGCAAAGGGTCGGTGCTTCACTTGAAAGAAATCCTGTGGCTGCTGCAGTTAGCTGCTGTTGTGGCTGTAATTTAGTAAATCTCGTAGTTCCATTTTGTGTTTCTGAGAGAATGTGTGGGGCAAGTTATGTGTGTGGTGGGTGGGGGTAGGGAAAGTGATGACTTTCAACATACATGTGTGATTGCAGTAGTGATTGTTGCTTTATGTGACTTGCTTTTAAATTTTATTTTGTTAACTTAGTCAATACATCATCAAGTTGCATCTGTACAAGATTATCAACTCCTTGTGCTTTTAACACATTATGCAAAATGTATAAGCCAGGAGGAGCAATATTTGCAAAACTAAACATTCTGAGTTTTTACCAACTCATAGTTTGTAAAACAACAACAACTAACTAGTCTATACAATAGCAGCATGTCTATAACATCAGGAAGTGCAGAAAGTCCAATACTGACTTGAAAAGCTTAACCATTAATTTTGACAGGCAATAAACCTCATGAGAACTCTAGGTGTTTGAAACGTGAGCTGAACTGCCTTTGAAATATGTTCTGTGCTAGAAGGGTTTTCTGAGTAACTGGGTTTTGTTGCCTTTATTTGATTGATAACGTAAGAGTTGAAATCTGTGGTTGGGAAACCATGCCACTCTGTGCAACGCTTTTGTTGAGATCCTTACTTAAAATTGGCTTGGTTTGTCCTTACCCAGGGACTTCCTTTTGGTCCTCCTCTTAGACTATGTTTTAGGGTTTGTATTCATACAACAAATCTTGTGACACTTTACAGTTTCTTTTCTTAATTTATTTGCAGACTTTGGATAGAGTTTTATATATTTTACTTTCTTCTGGAGCTTCCTTGAGAGGTTGTTTAGCACCTGCACTGAGAACTAGTTAACTGTAACATGAAAGTAAAAAAGAACTTTACACACAAATTCTTCAAATCACTACAGTGAAGAATGGAATAGAACTTCATTCGAGAACAAGAAATGACCAAATGGACATATTTCAAACACAAACTTCAGCTCAGTTAATTTTGGCTAGAGCTGCTTCTTTGGTAAGAAAGGGCTCAAAACCAACAAAGGTGTTGCTTATAGTTACATTGTGGCATGTAATAATGCCAGCACCTTTGGGGAAGATAAAATCATATATTGAGCTTGGGCAATAACAAATTGTCTTTACTTGTTTTCATAGTTTAATGGCAAAAGCTCTAAAGCTTTCAGTGAGAGTTGAAGTGTGGTTTTTAGTTTTTCTGTATGGATAGAAACACACACAACAACAACAAAAGCATTAAAGGTTGGCATACGCTGAACCGCACCGTGGTATGAAGCGCATTGCATATCCATAGCACTGAAGTATCAGTTTTCCATTCCTGGGCTGAAATTTGTTTCTACTTTTTGCTTCAAGTGGTTGTATTGTTCTGATTTCACGTACACCAGAGTAACTGATTTTGTTTTCTTGTGGAGTTACTTAACACCGAATAAAAATATAAAAGGACAATTGGATGGTGTCTGGGTGCGTTCATTTTCTTTGGCTAATGTATATAACTTAGATCCAACACGGCAGTTAAGCATCAAACATTCTGTGGAGAGAGCACGAGGTATCGAATTTGGGAGTCCTTTTCATTGCTATAATTTTTTAGTCTATTTTTTATTATTTTTCAATACAATGCAGGAAAAGTAAATACACTGCCTATGTTCTTTAAAAATAAAGGACAAGCAAACAAAATAAAATTTCATAATCTCATTCCAAACATTAATTTGTAATGACGACTTCACATTAAGAGAATACGAGACCTCATGAATATGAGACCTCATTCAAAAAAAATATAAAATTAAAACCCAAGCAAACCCACAGCCTCTCACATAACAGTCAAAGAACTTTTACATAGTGTGGAATCTAAAATAACAGACTTTATTTTTGCCTTCAAGTTGTGCTCAGCCATCAAGTGGTCAGTGTCTCACTTCTACTTTTGGAAAAACTGCACCTGTGAGAAGAAGATGCATACATCTGACTCCATGGCCAGACCTCTTTTTACGAAAAGGAAAAAAAGACAGACCCAATTTTCAACATCGCACATTTCAGCTTGGGTTTCTGTGTAGAATGACTGCAACTCCCCTGAATTAGAAGTGCAATGAAAACAACACATAAATACACACTTGGGAAATAACAGAAAATAGTTGTTTTGTAAGGTCCTTGGGTGAATATTTTTGTTCATTAGTATCTAGCATGCTTTTTAAACTTAGCAGTTAAAACTTTCAAAGGCATAAATTATTTTTAATTATTTCTTAAACATGGCAGGAGTATATTTTGTGTTTATAGAAGATGCTGATAAAAAATTAAATTTAATCAGATGGGCCTTTCAATTACTGTATCTGAATTAACTCTACATGTCCTAAAGAATTAGTTTCCAATGTAAACAATGTTTCTATCATGCAAAAACCACTGTATAGTCCTTGTCAGCAATTGCATCTGTCAGTGGTAGGGCAGGCTTCAAACGCACGTCAAACCATGACTTCATGGGAGTGAAGGTGCTGCCCACAGTGAAAATCCATGGAAAGGTACTGCGGTTCTCGGAGAGCCAGTCTTCCCAGGATTCCTTGACAGTAACTCATTCCTTTCCTGACAGGACCAGCATATTTAAGCATTATCCTCAATGAATTTGTCATCTGCCTTTCATGTACAGCATCTCACATAATTTTCTTTTATGACCTGTGAAACTATTAGCAACAAGGCTCCAGAGGTTTGGGACAAATTAACTCATACGGTTTAGCTTTCTACAGTAAGATCCCTTTTCCATTGTTCAAGTTGCTCTTAAAATGCATTATAATGTGCAAGTGCTTATAAATTTTATGAGCTACCTCTCTGCTCCAATGTGATGATAATGGGATTCAAAGGAAAAAACCGAGCTGGCACTGGGTCGGCATGCTGCTGAGAGAAAAAGCGACTGGGTGGCAAAGCACTGTTTTCCCTACCTTACTTCATCATTGTGTACAGCTTCCCCTATAAAAAAACACACTGAGGAGAGACTGAGATGAGAGGTGTCCATGTGTGCTTCCTTCTCCTACCTACCTGCAGCCTTCCCGTAGGGCAAGTGCTTCTGGAAGAACAGTACCTGTTACTGTGATGTATGTGCAACTGTAGAACCCTGTTAACCCAAGAACATGAGGAGGTGCAAAAGCCGTAATAAGTCTCCATTTCCCTCTCACTACAAGGCATGGTCACTTTTATTAACAGCAGTAACAGCTGTATAATACTGCTACAATTGCTTTTCACATAAAGGTTTTAGAAATTGTTAATGAAGGTGGCTTAACTGCCCACCATTTCTGCGTAGACCTTAGTTTACTCACTACAGCAAGAAGGAGACACAGTGAGCCGTAGCAGCTCTCCTTGTATCACAGAATTGAGCAGTCTCAAATTCTTGAATGCGTTCTAAAAATCAATCAAGCCTGTTAAAAAGTATAGATGAGTATATTTTCATATTCATTTCAGTGCTTTTCTTGTTCACAGACATGGAAATGCCTGAGCAAACGGCACTACAGTACAGTAGTGGTACTGAAGGCAAATGCGTAAGCACTAGAATAGACTGCCCAAAAAAGGGATGCCACTTCCACCATTACTGACTTTTAGGAACAGATTAGGTGAATGTGTCAGAAATTATGTAGGTATGTATACATGCATCCTGCCTCGGGGAAAAATGAGGAATTAAGTGATCTCCAGATTTCTCTGAATCACATTTTCCATACAGGAACAGTTTATATCCAGAAGGGCTGTTAAATTGATTCACAGTTTACAGAGAAAAAAACCCAAAACATTAGATTGCCTACGGGACATTCAAACTTGTGCAGGTTTTCCTTTATTGATCTCAAACTTGTGTTTGAAAGAAGTGCAACTTGTGTGTGGTTTAAGCCCATTGTCCAAGGAGTAATTTGCCTCATTAATCCCTACCTGCTGTGGTAGGCCACCCTGATCCCTTCCAGATACGGGACAGAAACCAGAACTGAATTTTCTTTTTTGCACAGTTACTTTATTCATGCAATAATGAATGTTAAGGACTGTTAGCATGCTTTTTGTTCCCAATACTCTTTTGGTATTCCCTTTTGCATTTTTTTTTTTTTTTACATTTCATAACTTCTAATTTTTGTACTGATGTTTGGCTTTTAATTGTCTTCACTTGGAGATATGGTTTTAGCCCATAGTCTTTTGACTCTGGAACCCTTATCTGTTTCACAACAAAGTCTTCTTCAAGAAGTCTCAAAAGTCATTCACGTTTTTTAATTTTTCCTCCATTTTCCCTATAGTTTTATTACATAGAATATTGAATTCTTTGAAGCACTGCAGATCCACAGAGACATAATAATTGGATCTGTTATCTGCTCAAATTGAATGTTACTTGGTTTCATTCATCATTACTGTTCTAGACAATAACTAGTTTTTAGTTCAGTAGTTTGTTTTTTTCTAGCGAGTTCCAATAGAAAGTTACCACATGTTGGGTGCAATGCTTTTTGTTACAGAATTAATCTGTCTGCTTTTGGAAACATAATTTAAATTGTACTTGCTTAAGAGAATAAATCTGCTATAGCATTCCAACTTTTCGTTATGCAGCCGTGCATAATATAAACCTTGTTTCCTTCTCTGGCATGATTTAGTGATAAGATCCATAACAGAAGTACCACGAAGGCTTTGTTAGCAATTATTTATGGGCACTTAAGATTCTGCAATTCTGAGATATTAATACAAGTAGCAATATTTTTAGTTTGTATAGTCTTACTCCTTCACACCTTATTACTCATTTTGTCTTCCCCGAACAGCTTGTAGACAGTGACAGAAACATTCCAGTCACACGCATCATGTTCCAGTAATATCAATGCAAACATGCTGGAAAGTCTCGCACTCTCTTCCCCTACCATTCCTGCTCTTCATTTTCTTGCTGTCTCATGGAGGGGAACTTTAAAGCATGTAACTTCTTACCCAGTGGTAACAAAAGGGTCAACAGTAATGGCAGTTATGGACCTGCCTTCATTTTTCTTACCCTTTATCAGGTTTAAGTTCCTATAGGAGGAGGCAGCCTTTTGGGAGAATGAAGAGAGACGTTCACCAGCTGTTCCTGATTCATTCCAAACCACTTAAAAAGGTTTGGTGCACAGACGTTCCACTGCCAGTAGGAATGCCCGTGATGATGGCTGTGCTAGAAATGGACTATCAAACACAGATGTACAAAAGGCAAATATTCGTTTTGTGACAACAAAATTGATTTGTGATGAATTTGAAGTAGAAGAGCATAATACTCTCCATTTGTCAAAAACATCACCATTTGCTTGCGAGGTATTGATATTTTTGATCAAATCATCATCCTGATCATCGCTACGTGTCAGCAGAAACTGAATTTATTCATTGTTCCCTCTTCCTGTGCCATAAAACACACATTAGTTACTTTACCATATGTACAAGTAATTCTGTAAAGCAAGGAGGAAAAAGATCAATGTCTCGTCTCTGTTCTAACACTTACCTTCAAGAGTGAACTCTTCTTTTAGCGTGATGGACTATAACAGAGATTATCCATCACTGCCTACACTTAGTACACCTCCACTCTTGTCTACGTGAGCTAAAACTACCTTTAAATGACTGCGATGGAAAACGGAGGCAGGAGCTGCTATCAGCGAGTATTCAGTGCTGTGCAACTGTTATGTCTTCACAACATGCAAATCTTTGGTTAACTAGAGAAACAAATATTATATAGAAATGTCTTCTAGCTCATGAGAGAATGACTGACCACAAAGTGGACAGGGAGCTGCACAGCTGATTGAAACGAAGCTCAGCTTGGCCATCTCTGAAACTGTTTGCATCATACTTGGCTTCTGATGAATGAAAATTCAATCTATATGTTCCCATCTAGTTCTTAAAAAAAAATAAAGTCGTATCAATTGCAAAATTGCTGAAGCTTCAAAACAGAACTGAAAGCCTAAGCGGAGAATTATTTCCCACATCCACAGGCATTAGAAGCATAAGGGAAGCTTGCGTTTCTGTTCCTTAACTCTACCTTGTTCTAAAGCAACAGAGGAAGGACTAGGAAGGACTTCTGCCTTGCATGCTTTTTTCACATGTAGTATATTTTGGAGAAATTGGTGAGACACAAGAGAGCACAAACCCTTCCAGTTTTTTTGCAGAGTAACCATGAAACTAGCATATCAGATTCTGCTGGCATGAATACGAGTTTGTACGACAGAGTTTTTCAATCGAATGTTTTCAAAGATTTGAAATCTCTAGCACTGAGGTACTATTAGACCAGTTAGATGTTTTTTGCCCACTAGGTGATTATCAGTTGCCAGTTTGAAGCTGCTCCATGCGGTGCTTCATTTTCTACACAACAGCCACAGGCAAGACACTCTTAAACAAATTTGTCCCAAGAATTTTTACAAAAATTAGTATTTTACATGTTTACCTGACTCTAAATCGATGGCAGAGCACTGATGATAAAACCGCGCTGAGTTAAGTGCCACACTAACTTCTTGTTGTGCTTGTGAGGATTTACTTACAACCCATCTATTAAAACAGGAAAACTCGATTTCTCAGCGTGCCCATCTGAACTTGTCAGTTTTGCACAGCTGAAAAACAAAGGTGTTAAAGGTCCTCTTTGCACTTAGTTATGCATTTGTACTTCCCGTACCTGGTAGTACCTGTTCTGTTTCCTTTTAATAATTGGGACATGCCACGTTTCCGTGAGAGCTAATGGTGTGACGCTACATTTAATCACATAATGTCAGCCCTTCACCTTTTACCAACAGAAGAAGAATAATACACAATACTTGCAGACAGAAACCATATTATGTTGGACAGAGGTGGCTTTAACAGAATCAATGCTAACTGCTAATGCAAAAAAGTCAACTTTTGCTAATAGCTTACAAGATCCAGAAATGCTATTTACCCTTTTCCATGAGTTATGCAGTCATTCACATGCAATAAAGAGTATTTTTTTATACTGGCTAGGCTGTGATTTTCTGTAAACATTTTGAGGCCAACCCTGGTATTTTCACACTGCGTAGCACACTGGGACCCTGGCTGTTCTGTGCTTCTTCAGTGCAAAGAACAGTTAAGAATTTTGTTGTGAACGGGTATCAAAAAACCTACCAGCTAAATAGGAAGAGTCATCTGTGGGTTGGAAATGGAAAATAGCCATTAAAATAAATCACTTAGAACGGGATCTCAAAGGTATGATTGTTAGGCAAAATTCTATCCTTAAATAAGTGCTGACTCAAAAAGCATTTAAGCGCCTAACTCCTTGTGTGATTTGAAACTATTAGCTGTTGCCTGTGCTCTGCTACTGCTGAAAGATTTCCTGCAGCAGGTATTTCTAATAGTTTCTTCAGCCTAAATAATATTACAAAGATGGGAGTATCATTACTTCCTTCGGAGACACCCTGCAGACTTACAGAACGCATGACTGTGTATTTCCATTCTTTACCTACCCTAGAAACCTAAGAACTTTGATGACAATACACTTCTCTGGTTGCTCCAACAGAATTTATTCACACTCTCAAAAACAGAAAGAAAATGTTAATACTAAAAAAGGAATTAGTGACAGCATATGCTCCAAAATAGTATCTCTCTTGCACATAAACAAGCTTATAGTGCTTCAAAGCTGCTTTGCTTTTATTTACCTTCTTTTAATAGTAATATGCAAGCTGTCTTGCACAGGTAGCAGTGTTTTTCAAAGAAAGATACAGAGAAATTAGTGCCAATCTTAATTATGTTGATACCCATTTTAGAAATCCAGCAGAATAAGCACTGAAATTTATCACTCTCTGACCCGGTCACAGAAAGTATCTGCAGAGGTGTAATTTTTGGCTGACAGTAGGTTTTCAGTGCCTACTTCTCATCTTGATAATGACCTAATTCTCATCTTGATAGCGTGGAACTGGTGTCAGTGGGGTCATGGTGGCAAGTATTTCCACACAAGTTTATCTCATCCTCTCACAATTTATTCAGGTGAAACTTGCCCACATCAAAGCTTAAGCAATCACAGCTTTGCTCTTCTTGATATTAAGCTAACTACATTAACGCAAATTCAGAGATTTCTGCATTTGCTGCACTCACACTTCCAGCTTCAGGGTAAACATAAGAGGCATGAGGTGATGAGGCTGATACTTACACCCTCAGGATAGGGGACAACTTTACTCTTTTATCATACAACTTTATCTTGTTCTAGAGAGACGATCACCATGTCTAGGTGCAAAACACATACGACCTGTGTGGAAAAAAAAACAGAATGAGTTTTAAAGATGATAAGGAAACGAGAACTCTGCTCCTGTGAGCTACCAGCTGCTTGTAACTCCTTTGATTCCAGGACGAGGTGTGGGCCATAGATTGACTACACAGATGCCAAAAGGGAACACTTTTGAGACAGGGAGTAAAGATAAGATAATGGAAAGATAAATCAGACGTGCAAGAACAATCACCACCACCCCAGAGCCTCCACTGTTGGTATTGCGGTTCAATTCCACGGAGCTACGGATACACCTTCACTTGATGCCCCAGACTGGGACCTTCCACAGCCCAAGCGTACAAAACCCATCAAGTTTTGCTTTCCCACTGAACGCAGCCAGAAACATAGGCAGAGCCCTCCGCAGAGCTGCTCCCCCCGGGGCCCGCCATCGCGCAGCTCCGGCCGCCCGCTAAGGCCGCTGGCGGTAGCGCAGGACGAGCTGCAGCCGCCCCGTAGCCGAAGAGCGGCTCTCCCCCCCAACACAGCGTGGCACTCCTCTAAACGACCGGCCTCCCTTAAAGCCCACCGCACTTCAACCCCTTCCCTTCCCTTCCCCGGGGCGACCCCACCGCCTCCGCCGCGGCTCAGCCGGGCAGGCACAACCCGTCCCCGCCGTTCGTCCGCAACTTCGGCCTCGCTGAGGCGATTCAAAATGGCGGCCAACGCCCAGCGGCCGCCTCCCCCCCCGTCGCCCGCCCCGCGCAGGCGTTTCCTTCCCTGCCGGGCGGCGCTTCTCGCCGCCGCGCTGGGGAGGGGGAGCGGCGGCGGGGCGAGAGGAGGCCGAGCCGCGGGAGCGGAGCGTCCCGGCAGGAGACCGGCACCTGTCCCGCCGGCAGAGCCCGCCGCTGCGCCTGCAGCCAGGTGTGCGCCGAGCCCGCCGCGGGAGCGGGCGCCATGGGAGGCCCTTCGCCGCGCCGAGAGGGCGCCCAGCGGCTGGGGGCTGCGCCGCCTCAGCCCCGTTGAACCCGCCGCTCCTCCGCGGGGACCGGAGAGCGACATGGACCGGCCGCCGCAGCCGCCAGCCGCCTGCTAGTCCCGCAGCACCAGCTGTGGGGCGGGTTGGGCATGGCCCAGCATGAGGAGAGCGGCGGAGGGCAGCGCTACCCCGGTGAGGCGTCAAACTTTCTGCCTGGCTCTTCCTCCTCGGGGCGGCAGAGCCGGCCGGGCGGCGGCTCGCAGCCAGCCCTGCCGGGGATCGGGCCGCTCTTGGGGCTGGGGCGGGGGAGGTTCGGTGGCACCTGCTGGGGCGAGGGGCAGAGCCCGGGGCGGCGGGGGGGGCGGGGAGCGGCCGCTGCCGGGGCGGGCCGGGCCGGCGGGAGCAGCCCCCGGCGGTGAGGGGCTCGCCTGGGGCCGGGCGGGCGGCAGGGTGACGAGCGGCAGGCTGCTCGCTTTGCTCGGCCGTGGCCACCTTAAAAAAAGTTGAGAGGAGCAGCTCGTCTTCGCCGAGTGGTTGAAAGAGCGCGGAGGAGAGCGAGCGTGGCTTCCTCCGGGCTTTGGGGGAAGGTAGTGCCTGGGTGTTTCGGTTTTGGGGCTTTTTCTTTTTTTTCTTTTCTTTTTTTTTTTTGGTGTAGTTTTGTTTTGTTTTGGTTGGTTTTTTTGTTGTTGTTGTTTTAAATGAAGGCCACCAGCTAGGAGGGAGCCTTCGCCGTGTCGGGTCAGCCTGAAAGCCCGTGAAAAGGCAGCAACTTCCATCTCTGTCAGAGCCTTCTCTTCCTAATGGAAGTCTCCTAGGCGATTCCCAAAGACCAAACAGAAGTACAGCCCATGTTAGCTGAAGTTCTTGTGGCGCTGCAGCTAATTTAATGTGGCATCAGGTTTCTTCAGTAATACTGGTTGGGGGGGGAAGAAAGCCCTGTAAACTGCTTCTGGAGCAGAGGCTTGAGAAAAGCACTGTGACTCACTTATATTGCCTGCCTGACGTAGCAAAAAAGTGGAAAAGTGGGGAATGGTTTACTTATGATCACTTTCCAGGCGCTCCACTCACAAGTCAGGTTTGTAAAGCTCGCGCTCTGTGAAGGAAGCCGGCTGGGAGTTAGATAAAAGACTTCTTAATTAAAAAAAAATAAAATATCCCATTTCTTTTTGCTATTAAAGTTTTGGCAGTGCTTACATATGTATCCTCAATCACTGTATCTCATTCGCATGCGTTGTTGAAAGCTAGGCTGTTCTGTAGGCTCAGGAATTCTTCACTGTTGGCAGTGCTGTGGCTGTTAGAACATGAACATAAACAATCTGAACCAAGAAATGTTTAATAAACAAAGCTGGTTTTGATGCTGTTGTGCACTGAGGTCACCTGCAGTTGCACTTGATAGCAGCAATGTGCTTCTTAGTACATTCAATAAAAATATTGTTAAATGCATGGAGAGTTTAAACCCCTTACTTTTTTTTTTGTATGTTTTTCCTTTAAGAAGAAAAAAAAACATTTGCAACTTTGTAATTGAGGCAATTCCTTCCTTTTAAAATCTTTTTTTAAAAAAATGCTGGCAGAGATAAGTGTTGAAGAGACAAAGTGATAAAAATTGAGACGTTAACTCTGTGAGAACTGAGCAGTATATGTAAACCATTCTTCTTGTTTCTATGAGGCAAGAAGATATAAAGCCTGTTTTGTAGATAGTTGTCTTACCCTTCCTTCTAAGCAAGTTCATTGCCTAAATTGCATTGCAGGTCACAGCAAACTTGGAAGAACGTGGAAAGATGAGTTGGCATCTTTCTCATTTTTGTATTACTCTTAACAGTTTGGCGTGCTGTTAAGTTTCTTTAAATTTTACATTAAAATGGGTTAAAAAGCCATTTTATTCTAGATCTGAGAAATTATAAACAAATATGACTTGTTCCCTCTGTGTGGTTGGGTGATACATAAAGTCAAAATGTGTTCTAAATCTTCTGGGTGTTATCAGAGCCTTCTTGCATGTTGTGATCAGAATCTGGGGAATGTAAGGCCGTATGGACAGCCATAGTGAGATGGACCAAATTTACCTGGGAGAGGGCCTAAAAGCAGGACTAATGGACATTGATATTTCCCTGAAGTTCTGACACTTGAAGTTCAGGAACTTCCTGAGTTTCTTTTTGTTTAGGAATCCTCAGTGATTTTTTTTCTTCCCTGAGCTTACCTGTAAACTTTTAGCATCCACTGTGTACTGTGGCAAGGAGTTATGCAGTTCAGCTACCTTTTGCATGAATAGCTATGTCCTTATGTTAATTTTGAACCTAGCTACAAAACTATCTTTATTTGGTGCCCCTTAGCGTTTACGTTGGAAGAGTTAGTGAGTAAATAATATCTACCTACCCTCTCATCGCCACTTGTGACCTCTACTGTAATTTCCTATCTCCTTTTTCCTTGTCATCTCGCTTCTGGGATATTCACACTTGTTAGGTCATCGTTCCTATAAGACATAGCATATTTGCAAATACCAGTTTTACTTAAATATATTATCATCTAAGTAAACCATGGGGATGATGAATGTTGTGCAGACAAAAATCCTTATGCTTTCTCAGTAGTTTATTATACTGCTAATACTTTAATAATGTTATGTTTGTTATGGTGATGTTACAATAATGTTATTAAATGATTTACGGAAAGAAGTTAGTATTGGAGCACACAACACTTGGAATGTTTGACATCAATTGTCAGATTTTGCGCTTACCAGCGAGGCAGAGAAAATGAGGAGTATAAATACCACTTCACTACATCCTTAAAAGCAATCCTACAACAACCTAACACAAAATGAATCAAGGAGTTCTCATGTATGTTTTTGACAGCTGATTACATCTCAAGTTTTCATTTAAAGCCCTTGATTGGGTATACTTCAAAGCTTCCCACAGTTTCGCTGAACTGTGTAAAACCTTTGTAACTTGTTATTGCATAATTTGCTCCAGCAAGCTAAAGCTGTTATATACTTCTGCATTTGCTGGCTGCCTGTTTACAGGATCTCTTCCTGTTAAATGTCTTGCTTAAAAACATACCAGTCCAAGTTAAAATAGCCTCAGTACCCTGCATGGAAATTTATTTTCACTTCTCTTTGAGCTTTCTTGTTTACAGAATTGTTTGGCCTCTTGAGCTGCTGTATTTACTGGCTCTTCCAAGGCCGCCTGGATGCCTACCATTTGTAAGCTTCGTCAAGAAGAGTCATACAATTAAACTAAGGACTGGCTGCTACTTGGGAAAATCATTGAGCAGAAGCGAAGGCAGCCACCAGAGGAATTTGTTATGGGAACATGCTTGTGCTATTTACCCAAACAACATCAAACTTTTTCTTCTTGGTTGATTACATTTCTGTACTTTCATGTTCTGGGCTGCATTTTCTGGATGCATTAATAAGCATGAATTGTGATAAAGCAAACACCTGCACCTTTGCTTATACAGTTCCATGGTGTGTGTGTGTATACGCTTTAGAGAAACATTGGGGCAGAGTGGGCTGTTGATATGAAGAGCAATATAACGTGTGTGAAGGGGTGGGTGAGCAAGGGGAAGAGAAAACAGTCAGACTTACGTTAGAACAATAAGTGAATCCAAGTGAGAATGTCTTAGAGGAGGAGATCCAAGTATACGCAACAGTAATTCTATCTAATGCTGCATGTTCCGTCATATTCATACACTTTGTCTGTCACAGTTGGCTTCATAAAATAGAATAGTTTGTTGCTGGTATTCAAGGATTGTTATTTAGGGGTTTTTTATATGTTGGGCGTTTTTTTGTTTGTTTTTTTTTTTTTCTGGACCTTGCAATTTTAGTTTAGTGAACAGAGAGGTTCATAATGTATGTGGTTGGTATGCTAGCTTTCTCAAGACATCACTTCTTTAAATTGCATAGGATGTAAACTTTTAAAACCATGGTAATGTGAAAAAAGAAAAGTTGCTATAGCAACTCTGTAAGAAAAGTGTTCATCTTCACAAGCTTTTTAGTCAATAAATTGACTAAAAGTGAATACTTGCATATCCAAAGGATTAGGCAACTGATGCATTGATTGATTTGGATGTGTAGTACATGGTTGGCTGTTAAAAAGTTCTGAAAAGGTCTAAAAGATGAAATATCCAGGGTTGTTTCTACTTGACTTTTCCCTACGCTTAGGAGTGGATTGAACTGGAGCATTGGGTCAGCTAGCAAATACCATTTGTGTAGTAAGCTAAAGAGTTGGTGTAGCATATGAAGTAGGTTTGGATTCATGAACTTTTCATGTGACTGAAAGCTTGTGGAAAAAGTCGTTACAGTTTGAACCAGTGGAATATGTTCGAAATGTGTTTTCTGTCACTGACTGCCTGTCAGTATCACAAAGCCAAAGTGTATTGATGGGCTCAGATCAAAGAATGGATGGTCAAACCCTGGTATTTGGCAGGGCTTAGGTGCCATTAGCCAGTGGTTTGGAACTGCTGGGAGGAACCAGTTTTCCCAAATGAGATGTTTGGGGTTTGGTTTGGGTTTGTTGTGTTTTTTTTTGTTTTGTTTTGTTTTTTTTTTTGTAGGGGTGGTGTTTGTTTGTTTTTTAAAAGTAGAATGTGGGGAGGACCTCCTAGAGGACAACTGGCACCTTTAATTAAGTGCTGCACATGAGAGAGAACAGACCAGAAGCAGAAGACCAGGCTTCAGGAGCGGGAGAAAAATCTGTCTAGAAAGCGAGCTGTTTGCAAGATGGGAGGAATATTCTTCACTCCTTCACACTTAGTGCAGAGTGTTTCAGAGTGAAGAAACTGAAGCAATATGTGCATATTTGTTCTGCCAACTGCTGCAGAGTAATTACATTGCAAACTTCAGCAGAGCTATTGGTAATTTAACTATTCATATAGAAAGAGAAGATACATGTAATGTCACAATAACAATCATGTAGTGGCTTAAAGGGTCAGTAGCAGTTTTTGGGAGCCAGGGCTGTGGCCCTGAAGGTGTTCCAGGTTTATGAAAGGCCGCAATTGCCCACAAAGACGGTGCATCTAACCCGCAGCTCATTCTTGACTGCCCTGTCTTTAAGGGTCGCTCAGATTTTGACTGGAAGTGGGGCACTGACTGGATTAACTGCCCTGCTGGCAGCCCCTGAGGAGACAGGGTGTGTATGTATAGCAAATATGAAGGATAGCGATCCCTGAGTGCAGTAAATACAATGTATTTGCAAGTGTCAGTTTTACTGTACATGCGCTGATGAAGTGTGTCATATGTATTGTCAAAACGTTGACTACATGGATAGCTTTATAGCTATTCAGATTTTGCATCTCTTGCTTAATGCAAAACTAATATGTTAACGCATTCTGTTTCAGTGACAACTTTATTATCAATGTTATGGTTTCCAGAAGAATGCTAAAAAATTCTATTTAAATGAACACTTTAGTATTTTGGCCTAAGTGTTTTGGTCTAAGTTTTGTAGCCCCTCCAACATCAGTAGATATGCAGTTATGACTGTATAAAAACAAATTTCAAATATTTGTCTTAATATTGACATGGAACATTAAAGTACTGCAGTTTTTATAGTATGTAATTTCACTCTCAGGAAATGTATACGAAGCAAACACTGGCACACAAACTGCTTATGAAAAGGTTTTCATGCATGATGTTTTCTAGAAGCCTAATTTAAGTTGCCATTGTCCTGCTTGTTCAAGCAGGGGGAAGGGATAGTTACCACATGTAAGAGAAGATGAACAACTTGTAATTAAAAGCCTAAATTATGACAGGACTGTGTGTATTTAAAAAAAAAAAACAAAAAAAACCAAAAAAAACCCCAACAAACAGGCAAGAACAAACCACAACCTTCCTGCAAGCTCATAATCTTGTCTTTTCTTTCTTTTTAACCAGTTACCAGTTGGGCCAAGACAACTGATGTAAATTTATCCAGCTCCTTAAATGGTTTGAGCTTCATGGGAATTCTGGACGCAAGAGTGGGCAGCAGTATCCAGGGCCTTCAAAACTTGAACTCCGGGACCCCGACATCTCTCTCCTTGCCTGAGTATGAGCCTGGGCAGCTGTCCAATGCTTTAGAAGATTGTCATAGCCTTAAATCAGTGGATTCTGGTATTCCAACTCTAGAAATAGGAAATCCAGAGCCTGTTCACTGCAGTGTGTTAAATGTGAAGAGAAAGCAGTCAGAATCTGAAATTGTGCCTGACAGGGCTTTTCAGAGCGCATGCACACTGCCGTCTTACGTGCCTCCACATTCTCTGACTTCTGAACATGACCACGCTGTGCGAAAATCCTCTACTTTCCCAAGAACTGGGTATGACACTGTCAAACTTTATAGTCCAACTTCAAAAACTCTGAATCGAAGTGATGATATCTCTGTCTGTAGTGTTTCTAGTCTTAGCACAGAACTGTCAACAACTTTATCAGTTAGCAATGAAGACATTTTGGACTTTGTGGTCACAAGCAGTTCAAGTGCAATTGTGAATCTTGAGACTGATGAGGCGCACTTCTCGGATGTTACTCTGAATTCCACTAAAGAGACCAATGATCAGAGCCAGCAGGAGTGTTGTCAAGAGACAGATGTGGACAGTAAACGAAAAATATTGGGACCTTTTACAAGCTTCTTTGCCAGGTAATGTTTCCGTAAAATGCATTCATATTTTAACAGTGAGATAAGGTAAGATCATAGGGGAGAAGTCTTGTGTGATATTTTACTTGGGAAGAGGTACTATCTTGCTATTTTAATTTAAATTGGTATTAACGTATTTTTTCTGTTCTGAGTAAGTCGGCAAATATCGTTAGGGACTAGGGCTCTGAATCCTACTCTGTGTTATCTTTATGATGTATGGCAGCATGTTAAATCTTCTTAAAAGATTCTTTCTACGTTACAGTAAAAGGAGTTCTGAACAAGGTTTCTTTTCCTCTGAACAAGGGTTTTCTTCCTAGTTTCTCCAGTGATGCTTTTTGTGATTTTTGGCTAAGGTCCTTAATCTCATGTCCCATAAATAGGTAGAAATAGGTAGGATCCGTACCTGTATTGAAGAGCTTTGGCATCTAAGGATTCATAAGTGGTCTAGTAGCGATGGAGTATTTTATTCATCAGTGTAAGTCTGTGAAGCTTAAATACAAGTACTTGCCAAACACTTAGGTGACTACTATGATTTTTCCAAATCTCAGTTATAGTTTTGTTAATACTTTTTTTTCCTTCACTTTTGTATGGAATGAGAGCATCTGACACTTTGTCACTCAGTTATTGAAATGAAAGCATTGGCCACTCAAAGCGATTACATGACCTTTTCTAAACGTGGCCCTTGTATGAACGATAAGGTATTTGAAATGCAGATATCCAGTGAAAGTGGTGAATGAGGAACAGGACTAGTCTACTTTTGGGGGGTTGGGTTGTTTGTTGGTGGTTTTTTATATTTTTATTTAAGGCCTTCATAATGTCTCTTATTTTTAGGATATAATGTCTGAACTATGATATATTTTGAAGAAGCAGTTCTACAAATAAACTTTAGACATCAGAGTTGGCTGTATCTAACCTGTTTTGAACATGTGATTGCTTCAGCTAATCTCTCTTTTCTCGTGTAATTTTTCTTTGGATGAGATGAATAGGCTGATATGAATAGACTGATAAAATAATTGGCAAACATCATTCTTTGAAAGGCTGCCTTATTTGCAAAGCTTAAGAGAAGCAGTTTCTTTAGATCTACTAAACTGGCTGAAGCCTGCATTGGTTTTTATGCTTAGGTGAAAGTTAGAGTAGAGTACTGTGCGGCAGAACTTCAGTCATGTTTGAGATGCTGAAGGTTTTGTGGACCTCATCTCTGTTTGTTGCCATGGAACCAGACTTAATTCTGAAGCAGGAGGCTTCTCAGCACTTCAAAGCATGAACTTTTGTTACCCATTCTGGTAGCACAACTGCTAACTCAAACAAATGCTGTCCTTCAGCCTGGAGGGAGCACAGTGAAACAGGCACGTTTAGATCCTGCTCAAAGTAGGATGTTTAACCACTTCTCAACTTTTCTCATCCAACAAAGTAAAGCCATCTGTCCAAATTCTATTCTAGTGTAGTCTCTAGTGGCTTTGCCAATGTTACAGAAACAGTGGTACTCACTAGACTAAGCTTTTTAACCTGAATCTTTTCAGGCACATTGAATTCCAGACAACGAAAGGCTGTCCTTACTACTATTTAAATGGGCAACAGGTAATCTTGGTCACCACATGATGTCCTCATGAGAATATGAGGATTAAAGTCAAACTACGTGATCGTCTTTGAAGTACCAGGTGCTCTATCTGCTCTGTCTGTAACCTGGCCTTTAATATCCTTCCCTTTAACATAAGCTCTCTGCTCTGTTTTGAAAACAAGAATTGCTCGCTTTTTGTCTGTACTTGCGCACCACGCACCCATATTTTACGCATCAGTTCCCTTATGTCATTTGACCCGGTGGTGAGTTTTACAGGTATTGAATAAGCAGGGACCTTGAGGGCCCTTCTATGCCACAGGGAATACTATCTATATTTATGCTGTCAACGTTGTTAAGGACTGTGGTGGGTTGACCCTGAGTGGATGCCAGATGGCTACCAAAGCGAGTCTATCGCTCCTCGTCCTCAACTGGACAGGGGACAGAAAATACAACAAAAGGCACATGAGTTGAGATAAGGACAGGGAGAGGTCATTCAGCAATTACCGTTATGGGCAAAACAGACTTGACTTGGGGAAAATTAATTTAATTTATTACCAATCAAATCAGAGGAGGATAACGAGAAATAAAACCTAAATCTTAAAACACCTTACCCCTGCCTCTCCCTTCTGCCTGGGCTCAACTTCACTCCCGATTTCTCTGCCTCCTCCCCCTGAGCAGCGCAGGGGGACAGGGAATGGAGGTTGTGGTCAGTTCATCACACCTCCTCGGGGGGAGGACTCCTCACACTCTTCCCTTGCTTCATTGTGGGGTCCCTGCCATGGGAGACAGTCCTCCACAAACTTCTCTAACTTGAGTCCTTCTCACAGGCTGGAGTTCTTCACAAACTGCTCCAGCATGGGTCCCCCATGAGGTCACAAGTCCTGCCAGCAAACCTACTCCAGTGTAGGCTCCTCTCTCCACAGGGCCACAGATCTTGCCAGGAGCCTGCTCCAGTGTGGGCTTCCCATAGGGCCACAGCGTCCTTTAGGCATCCACCTGCTCCGGTGTGGGGTCCTCCATGGGCTGCAGGTGGATGTCTGCTCCAGCGTTAACCTCCATGGGCTGCAGGGGGACAGCCTGCCTCACCATGATCTTCACCACGGGCTGCAAGGGAATCTCTGCTTCGGTGCCTGGAGCACCTCCTCCCCCTCCTCCTCCTTCTTCACTGACCTTGGTGTCTGCAGAGTTGTTGCTCTCACATGTTCTCACTTCTCTCTTCTGGTTGCTGTTGCATAGTGTTTTGGGTTTTTTTCCCCCCTTCTTGTATATGTTATCACAGAGGTGTTACCACCATTGCTGATGGCTGGCCTTAGCCAGTGGCGGGTCTGTCTTGGAGCCGGCTGGCATTTGCTTTATCAGATACAAGGGAAGCTTCTAACGATGCTTCCCCTATGCTTCCTCTAATGATCCCATACAGTCCCTGTTCCCTGGGGTCCTTGGATTCCCAGGGCTTAAATGAGTACTACAGTAAATGAACTTGGATTTTGCAGTGTTTCGTTTGAAAGTAACTCAACTTCTAGGGTCCTTCCTACCTATCTCACCAGGCGCTGTGTGCCAGGGTTTGTGTACAGTGTTAGATGAGGAGGAGGCATTTGGAATAGTATCTTTGAAGACCAGCTGGCTGAGAAAGGAGCTTCCTAAAGTGGTTTGTAAAAAGTGCTGTGGTGGTAGGTATAAACAAAGTCCCAGAGAGGAGCATATTCTTAGCACTTCAAGTTCTGCTGGAAGGAGTTACGCTTGAGATTCACTTTCTTGCAGGTTAAGTGCATAAACCTTCCTTTTTGAAAACCAAGGATGAACTATGGCAGAAGAAAGCCAAATTGCTTTGGCTTTGGTCAGTGGCTGGCACACTTGTGTACAGCATGGAAGAACAAGCACCTGGGTGGTTTGTACACAGCCTTTCTACCTTCCAGCAGCCTGATGGTCATGGGGTGAGACTGCAGTGCAGGGGCACTCAGCCTTCATCTGCAGGTTTAGCTCTTTGAGAGCTCCTCTGGGGATATGGGTTTGAACCACTGACAGCAAAGATGAATCAGCTTAGTTTTTGCTCGTTGTTGATATTTGGTAAAAGGAGAAACCTTATTTCTTGAAATGACAGCTGTGCTTGTGTTGAACCCTGTTTGTCATATGAGAATGTGTTAGTTTCTCTGAACTTGTCGAGATCAAGTTTTCTCTGGATATGTCAGTTAAGATTTGTGGCTGTCTGTAGACATAATACTGACAAAAATTAGATGCCTCCAGTGCTTGGTCACATGCATCTGAGCTGCTTACTTATCAAGTAAGGGTAAATCTTCTATAGTATCAAGAAGATGCTTAGAGAAGCACCTGCTTTGGAACATTATTATTATTTTGGAACAAAATTATTTCGTAGCACTCCATAGGCTTATTTTTCCTAGTGAGACCGTATGCATGTATACTATGCATGAGGTTGTGTGTTCCTTATCAGTTGTGGCATTATCTATGGTGTGTTATGAAGTGTTGGTGTTGGCTCAGGGCTGCATTTGAAAATTGAGTTATAGAGGAGATGGAAGAAAGGAGAACCCTGTTGGCTCGTTGCCGGTCAGTCCCGACACCTTCAAGCGCATTTGGGAACGGAGTGCTCCTGCCCTGCCTTCTTGAGCACTATGCTGAAGAAAGTTTCCTGGACTGCCCCTCTGTCTTTGTTGCTCTCTCTGCAGCAGTTTGAGACTGAAAGGTCTGGTTGTTCCCTCGGGCTGTTACTTGCCTCTTTGGGTGTGGCAGGAAGATCCAAAGCGAGAAAAAGAGACCGCTTTCCTGGTTTGCACATAGCTTTCCTCTTGAAAGAGCGTAAGACATCACAGGTACAGTGCTAAGTGAAGTACTAGTGCTGTCATTAGGCTCCAGGTTAGCACATGAAAATGGATTATTGCTTCTGAAAGCAGCTGTAGTGCTGACTGTTGACAAAGAAACCTAACATGTTGGCCGTTTTCAAGTGTCACGTGTGCTTGTATCAGCTCTAAAAGTCCAGAGGTCTTTCACATAAAGCATGAGTTGGAATTAATTTCCTTCATTTGAATATATGCAGGAACTTGGTTTGAGAAATAGTGTGAGCAAATAATTGGCTGAGGGGCTAAAGAGTCGGTGGTTTGTCCCTTTGCCCTAGTGACCCAGAGTAGTGTAGGTTAATGAATTTTACCTTTGGACTTCGCTTCTGTACAGTACTGCTGAAACACAGACTTTTTAAGTGCTTGGGTTTTTAAACGGCTTTGCTGAATCAGGACTGTTGTGATCTTGATGTAGAAGTTGTACTTTTCATTTATCGCTTTCATTTGTCACTTTGGGGAGCGAGGATGAGGCTTTTTATGGTTACACACAGAGGGACCATAAAAAAGAATATGTTCAGTTAAATAATAAGCCATGCAGTTCCCTTCCTTTTGAATGGACTACAAGACTCTTAAGTCTTTATTGAGTCCACTGCTGTGGGTATTGTCTATTTTTCCAGGAGTCTGGCTCCTCTTCTTTTTCAGGCTGCTCCTAGAAGTTTTTGATCTAAATGTTCTAAGTAGCAGGATCTCAAGAAACCTCTACAGAGAATAGGGACTACACATGAAATAAAGGGCTTTAGGAATATTACATTTTAAGGTTTCCAAAGAATCTCTGTGTTTCTGAGAGAAAGCTTCTGAAGCAGGATTGGCATCCTAAACCATACATAGAAGGACAAATCTAGTCCAGACTGTGGCCTTACGTGTAGTCTGAGAAGAAAAAGGGCTTAAGTTTCACAATAATAACTACTGGTTTCAGCATTAAGTCTGAAATCATGTAACACATACATTTATATCACATACGTACACACACGCATATGTTTTGAGGTGACTGGTCACACTTAATTGGGAGTTCTGAACTTAAGGAATTGTGTCCATTGATACCATCGATAAGTCACCTGCATTATTGAATAGGACCCTTTCATAATGCCATTTATTGCTTTTAATGAGAGGGCAGCCTATTGTACTTCGCTAATTTTGGTGTTAAATGGAAAGTAGAATAACAAGGAGCATTATACTGTTTGTTTCCCACTTTCATTTCTCCAAAAAGGGAATTCACTGACCACAGAAGGGAAGAGAAAGGATGAAAATAATTATGATTGAGTAATTTGAGATATTAAACTTTATATGTGATGTTGTCTCCTCTTCTGTGCATGTTTTATGTTAAATGAAACCTATTAGATAAGAGCATAGTCTGTTCAGGAGGAGACAGGCTGAGAACAGGACTGAAGTGTGTAGGAGGAGGGACAGAAAGAGCTGGATGTGCCATGGGGGAGGATATGAATACACTGCTTTTAACCACAAGTGAACAAAAACTAGCTGAGCTGCAAGTGATGTTGTCCAGAAGCTGGGAGGAAGGACTCCCTAAACGCAGCCTCTGATGGAGGGAACCTGCAGGGACACCCAGCATAGGCTGCTTCACCACCCTGTGGGTGGGCTGGGCTCCCCAGCCCTGCTGTCGCTGGACCCCCCAGGATTCACTTTCCTGTTGGAGGGAAAAGGGGAATTTGGTGGCAGTTTCGTCCCTCCCACTACTTTATCTGGATGCATTTTGAGCTGATAGTTACCAGTAACAGGCATCTAAAAGGTTTGGGGAGAGAGGAAGGCAAACAAGCATATGTTTTAGTGGTATGGGAAGCAGCATAGGCACCGAGGGTCCGTGTTGACAGATGATGCTGGAAACAGTATTTCAGCAGCCCATGAGGCATTTAGGTATACTCATCTGATGGATGCTTCAGTCTTCACAATATAATTTTGGGTACTACTTATTTGAAAGCCACTTTCTGTCTACTTGAAACAAAAGACTAATGGTCCTCCCCTCATCTGTACTTACTATCATGTCTCTGTGTAGAACAAAAGAAAAGTTGTACCATTTTTCTGAAATAAACATTCTGTCTCAAAGCAAATCTTCCATAGGTGTAAAGTTGGAGTTCTACAAAGATAACAGCCTTTTCTTTTGATAAAGGTTGAAAATTGATACAGTGAATGATACAGTGTTCAGAATTCCCGTCCTCTAATTCACTGCATGAAGTCTTGAACTTTTTCACATGGCCTGTTCTCCACTAGGTGTTGAACTGAAACTGTCCATATTAATTTTAATCCCTGTTTTTTATGTGTAGAATAACGTAACTTTCGTTTAGAATTACCATTCTGTTGGTTCTTCCTTAAATTTTGCGCTGAATCTTATTTGAGATGCAGCCCTTTAGAATAAAGGGAAGTTGCTTTTGCAGATGAAATCTTTATTTAAACTCATGTTAGTGCAAAACTGCTTTCAGTTACTCAACAGCAAAACTAAGAGGCTTGTTGAAGTTATTTGTTCTATGGAAGTTAAATGAAAATCTGCTCAGCAGTACTTTGTTTTGGGTGTTTGGTTTTTTTTTTTTTTCATTTTTTTTTTCATTAATGGTATAAAACTATGCAGTGAATGAGGACTTAATGTGATCCAGTTATTATTTAGAATAAAGTCAAGTGCATCTGTTTCTTTTCTAGTGGCTGGTGGGAAGCATTACAAAAGTTTCCTACCTGGCTAGTGGATGAGATTTATGGTGTAGATGGGTGTTTTATGTCGCTTGCAGCATTAGTCTATAATGCTTTTCCCCTCTGTTTTTTCTCCTTCATCTCCTGTGTGGGGCTGCCTTTTGTAAAGCTTGTGGTTGTTCAGTTCTACACATTCCACATGCTTGCTTTTGAACAGAAAGAGTAAGAATTACATACATTTTGATAGATGCATACAAGACTTGAGGAACTAATTCAGATGAATGAAATTAAGGTGTGTTTTCATTCTGATTCATTGGCTGTATGAAGGTTTGGTGAATTAGTGGGTTAGATGGACTTCGTATCTTCAGTTAATTCGCAAGAACTTTCCTGATGTTTCCTGTGTTAAAAGGAGCTGTGAGAAGAAGTGGATGAGCACTGGGGGATAGGGAGAATATCAGCACAATCACTGCCATGTGACACACTGTCTCGCTCTCCATCTAATCAAAATACCATTTAACGTTCAACTGACTCTTTTTCCTTCCTTAGCAGCAGTATCAACTGCTGTAAGTTATTGCAAGTACAGAAATGATTAAAAAAAAAGAAATTACTCCAACTGTAAAGAGTACTTAATTCAGGGCTGACATTGTGAGGGAATGTTATGTACACTTACAGATTCTGAAAAATGCAGTGAGTGAGGTGAAATTAGATGAAATCTTGCTCCTTGATTTTTATTTTTTAATACTGTCTCCTGTCCTTTCCCAGTGTTATGTAATCTGTGGGGATGTTGGAGTCAACATTGACTTTTTTTTGTAAACATTCTTGTAAAGGCTCAAATAAGAAACGGGTTGTTAATAAAATTACCTGTATGGATGAATACATTTAACAGAAATAGTATATGGAGACCATGGGTTTGCTGGAACAGGAATATGTGTTTTTTATGCCTTGCTCTAGATATTCAGAGTTCTGTTAAATAAATGTTGAGTTTGCTGTCAGGAAAAAAATAATCCATGAATTCTTCTTTATGAACTGTTAATCTCAATTTGGGCATTAGTTACATTGCTGTTTTAAGGAGCTATCTGTGTTAAGTCTCTCTTCATAGTCATTAAGTGCCTCAAAAATTTACGAGACATACCATAAGAATAATAAAGAAAAAAAACTTACAGTAAATAAGGAGTCATTCACACCTTACATTGACAGCTGACAGAATAAACACAAGAACTTGGTAACAAACGTGTTACTTAGTGCTTGGACTCCCCTTTGTGAGCTGCAGCCTTTCTCAAGTACAGAGCCGCAAACCAGTTTAGGTCAGAAAAGACTTCTGGAGCCATCTGGTGTAACCTCCTACTCAGTGCAGGGTTGACTTCGGCATTACGTCGTGTTCCTGAGGACATTGTCCAGCCAATTTGAGTATATCCGAGGACAGAATTAACCACAACCTCTCTAGGCTATATTGTCCAGGATTTATCCACTATGTGATTATTTTTTTTCTCCCTTTTTATCCATTTGGAGAATACCTTGCAGCAGCTTGGTGCTTTGCCACTTGTTTTTTTTCTGTTTGCATCTCTGAGAATGGTCGTCCAGGCTAAATGAAACCATCTCTCTCAGCGTCCCCACTTGTATGTCATAGGCCTCAGCACCCAGCCATCACAGTGGTCATCCACTGGATTTCCTCCAGTTTTTGATCTCTCTATTTTAGTTCAGGGGCCCCAAACTGGATACAGATACAGTCTCATGGATACCAGGTAGAACTTTTAATCACTTTCCTCTTGATCTTGCTAATGCAACCCAGAACGTGTTTAATCTTTATTGCTGCAAGATCTTGCTGCTGACTCAAGTTCAGTTTTTTGCTTAGGGTGACGTTTCATGTATTCATTACATTTTTTATCTGTGTGGTAATAGTACTTCAGATCAATGAAGAAAGCTGGGAATAGAATTTTGGGTTATTCCAATAACATCGGGGTAGCTGGGAATTTTGCCAGCTAGAAGAGAACCATCATGTATAGCCGGTTGACTCTGGTAGTTTGAACTTGGACCCAAATGTTGCTTTTGTATGAGAGTCCTAACTTGCTGAAACTCCTGTTTCTGCGGATTCTGCAGCATTCGTGTGGTAGGCTAGCACTATGCATCATGCACAGGCACAGTGGTTCTTGGGTTGCTACAACCAGTCATAACTGCTAAACATGCAGGACTACTGTGATTTATCTTTTTGCATCTTTGATGCTTCAGTGCAGGCAGCTCTGCTTTCTCTCCTCTGAAATGAGGGCTACCCTCTAAGAAAAAGAAGGTAAATATAGAACTTTGTAGTCTTGATAAGTAGTTTATCAAACCCTGCTTTTTTTTTTTTCCAGAAACCTACAGAGAGATTTCCAAATGACCCTTTTGCAAGCTATCGGGTATCCTGTACTGCTAATTTGTATTGTATTACTGTCTTCCTCAACTGAGGAAATCTTTTTTTAGATCTGCAAGTATCTGCTGCATTGTAAAGTGTATTGGTTCTTGGTTCTTATTGAACATGCTGGAGTGTCAGTGGTTGGAAAACTTCATTTATAAAATGTGACAAGGATTTATAAAACATGATTTGTCATTAGTTACTGCTTTAGTAGGTAGGTCAACTTCTAGGCTGTCTGGCTCTATTCCTGCTGGATTTGTTTATCCATAAACCAAGCATTGTTATTCCTTTACCTTGACCTTTGGAACTCTCTGTGAGATAAAGTTCTGCAAACCCTGCTTTTGCATGTGATTTTTGAATTTTATTGAAAGTATAACTTTCGAGTAATTGACAAGGGTTCTTCACTGTAGCCAGAATACTTGGACTTTTTGATGATGTTTTGTTCTCTTTGCTTTGGTTTGCTTTTTTGTTGTTTTCTTTTTTTGCTTTTGTTTTGTGGTGGTTGTTTTTTTGTTTTTTTTTTAAATATAAAAGTGTAGGTTGACAGGCAATCTGGTGTTGGGAAGAGAGAATGCAAGAACTGACAGTCACTACATCTAGTGAATTATTTCTAGAAACCAGTGTTCTCTGGTCATGAGTACCAGCTGTTGGCGTTTGTCTGTGGAGAGTGTAGATTTAGGGCTTCTCAGAAGATTTCTGGTCGGGCTTCTGAGAAGAATTTCTTCTTACTTCCTTCAGTTCCCTAGTCATCATGATCTGTGTGTCAGAGTCTTGTTCCTCCACTAATCTGGTAACCAAAATTGCTGTGACACAATCTGCTGCTGATATTTGAGAGTTTTTTTCTGTGCCTCTGGAAATGATTTAAGTGGCCAGGGTGCAAATTGGGAATATAGAGGTGAGAATCTTTCTTCTGTTTATTGAGGGTAAGTGGTGAAGGCTGTAGTTAGTACAGAATACAAAAGGTCATTGAAGGATGAGGAAAAAAACCCAAATATTGTTACACTTTTTGCCTAAATTGCATAAGGGTGTTGAGAATGTTTCCTAAATAGTGTTAATTGAATTTGTACCATGCTAGGTAAGATGGCTGGACACTTTAACTCACAATGCAGCAAATATTTAATAACATTTCTCTTAATATATTTTTTGCTTAATAGATGCTGTACGTTACGTAAAGCATCCTGTTTCACTGTCAGTTTCTGGATGCCTTGTGGAATAATGTCTGTAGAGACATCTCTTACACTGTGATCTTGTGCTCGACATATGGGCTTACCTTAGGTCTTATGATTAATATCTGCTTACTGTCAAACTCTTTATCTAGAAGTCCATTATACACTCCAGTATGGCTGCCTTTGCATAGGCTGAGGGGCTCAACGCATGAGTGCTCTCTCCACGTGTAGTTTAGAGTTGCCAGGAAATTTCAGGATCTTCCTCCAGAAGCAGCTGAAATGGACTTTGACTTGCCTCTTTCCTGCTTCTTAAGAATACACGTGAGTCTGACAGTTGTCTGAAATTGTTTTTCAAGATAACTTTCTTCTGCAAAATCTGAACCTTTTGCAGTTTCTCCACTGTCCTTGTTTTTCATCTGCTCTACTCGTGAGACTGGTAAGTCCTTCCAGTTGTTAATTCACATGACTAGTCCAATTGTTTTATCTTCTGAAAGTAAACTTCTTAATTGAAAGACTAATTAAAATTTGAATGTGAGCATGCATCTTGAGAGCAGGAAATGTTATATGTGTTAACACTTATAAGAAAAATTTACTTGCAATTGCAAATCAGTTTTGGGTAAATGCAGGTAAAAAAGTGAATCAGTCTGTGCACAAGTTGTGTCAGTTTCTAGTTAATTCTTATGCTTGTTTCTTTACAGTAACTGTCTCTTTAAAAGTAAGGAACCCATTTATTTGCAAATATAATCCCTATGCTGGGTTGGCATTGAAGTAGTCTACCACAGAGCAGCATGTGCCGTCTCACTTTTGTTTTGCTCGCAGCTATCATTCCATGCTGGTAGTTCACATATTGTGGTCTTTGGAACTTTGTGTAAGGAGCCATGTCAAAATAGGAACATCAAAATAGTGAAAAATCTTCATTGTTAGATTTTCTGGAGAACCCAAATACCCTTATCATGAAAACTCATACGTCCTAAGCTCCTATACCCTTTTATTTCAGGCAGCTGGTATATCTTGGGAGGTCTGGAGGAAAAAAAAATGCTGTAGCGTTGCCTGGATGTCCAGGTGTAGAGGGTGTGTGTGCACCAACAGGCGTCGGTGGGTGTATGTGTGTCCACCTTGCTTGACTCCACCCTCTGACAGCGACGGTGTTGGAGCCCATCCTTTTTTCCTGTTGTTGGACTGAGATGTGCCGGAGATACAGTTCCTTGACTCCAGTGGTACTGAACTTCAGAGGTATCTCAAGGGGCACAGTATTGAGCCTGCCTGGCTAGAGGAGACTTTGAGACTTTTCAAGGAGGAGGTTTACAGCTGACTTCAAGTTCTGGACTAAACTGGTAACAGAAACCATGGCAGCACTGTCTCTGCTCCTTTTAGTGGATGGGTTTGTATACTGAACTGGGGGGAATGTTGGGGAGGGATGACCTTTTGAGAGGTGACTTCACATAAGGGGCTAACCTTGCCTGGGACAAGCTACAGCTGAAGTGTGAAGAAATGAATACTGGAACGCTTGTGGAGCACTGCTATGAACTCATCGCGTGGCAGTAGTTGCTGACAGTTGTGTTACAGACTTCCTGTCTTTTTAGAAAGAGAATTGAGCTAAACTAGATAAACTTTCTGCTTTGGTGCTGATGTAGGACTTTGTTTAAAAGCATAAGCTGGAAAAAGCTGTAATAGGTACTATGTGGGTAGATTTGGTTTGATTGCTTTTTGTTGATGTGGTTCTAATTTTTTTTTTTTACTTGATTGAGGCTTCAGCCTGACCATGACAGCACACAAGGCTTCATAAATACTGGCAATATATGAATGTGCAGTATGTGCAACTGTTCAGTAAGTTTGTCTTATAGCGCTTATAGAACTGAAATGAAGTGGTTCTGAAGTTATATTAAAAAAAACCCAAACATTAAGTTTTCCTGACACTGTTGAACCTATCTGTTAGTGTTAACTTCCTCCTTTCCCCACAAAAAAGGCAGTTGGGTAGATAAGTATACAATAATGGTGCAATACTGTGTATGTTCAAGCAAAAGGTTGTTAGATTTCTCTCCTGTATCACAGGATGCTATTTGTATGGGTGTAGGCATTAACTCTGGAGTTAGAATTAATTTCTCTTCAGGCAGGTAACTCCTCTCCACAGCTCAATTAAAATAACAAGGTTAAACAGCTGTTCAGTGCCAAATTTTGTTTTTAGGGGACTGTGCAAAAGTAATTTTCTGTTTGAAACATGATCTCAATTTAACTTGTGTGCTTGGTTTTCCTAAAATAAGCAGCTGCAGACGCTTAGTGTAAAATAGTTAACATGTTCAATATGAAATGTAACCCATGACACTTTAATGGCTCCACGCTATGATATTGCAAACATGATGTATCATGTTAGATATTCCTGTTAATATCCCTATTATAAATGAGCGTGATGTGCTCTAATGGGTGTGAGGAGGACAATGAGACTGAGATAATGACCAGCCTATGATATCTTCTTTACAGGCATGTCAACCCTTTTTACATTCAAGATCTGAAATTAATTTTTATATCTTAAAACACTTGTAATTAAACTTTGAGATCTTTTTACCCTAGGATTTCTGAGCTTGTTTTTGGAGTGAAAACCTGTTTTTTTCAAATAGAGAATTTTTGCTCCTTACTAACCTCTATTTTCCATTAGGTAAAATCTTCTTAAGTTACCTTTAAAGTGGAAATTTTTGGTGAATTATATTTGCTCAGAAGTGAGACTGCTTAGTATTTTTTTTTTTTGAAAATCCTAGGGAGCTGTGTAAGTATGGGAGGAAAGGAACTCCTCTTTGTGCTGTGGCAGCAGAAAAATGAAAGCTTTTGCTATGAATTATTTGCTCTGATAGATATGTATATGGCAGAAATCATTACTTCCTTCTAAGGGAGTTGCACATTTTAAGGATCTGCTTTCAGTCCAGAAGTCTCAAGCAGGGGCTTTATCAGGACCCCGTGGTGTTGTCCTGATTTATTGCAAAGCTCTGCAGAATTTGAACCAGAGAACATTCCATAGTATTTTATTCTTTTTCCTTAAGTTTTCTAAAATTAGGTGCACAGGGAGCAGCATCTCTTCTGCTTCTCCCATGCAAGCCCAGCTGTCATGTGGTTTACTTTTGGCTTGTTCCAGTCTGGGGTAGATATCAGGGTTTAACAATGTTGTGTGTCCTCAGTCAAAGCAAGAGCAGGTTATGTTTATGGTTCTATATCTGATTGTGCCAGTTTCTGGCTTCTGATTATGTTACACCTTTTGGGAATTTTGAGACTTTTTGGGGTGCATAAAGCGTGTGGACACCAGCAAAACACCAGAACTTAGGCACAGACAGAGAGCAGAGAAAAAGAGGAAAAGGAGAGTAAGTTGTGCTGCACAGAATGGGAATTCTATATTTACCATGCCTGGTGCTTTCAGTTCAATGTATTTTTTTAAATTAAAAAAGGAAAGAAAAGGCAATCCAGAAGTCCCTGACATAATGCACCGAGAGGAAGAGAAGCCAGGTGCCCTAGAACGTGCAGTGGAAATCCTGCAGACAGAACTGAACAAGTGCTGTGCCATCTGCTAGATAGTCTGTAGAACAGATTACTTACTATGATGCTCCCTCTAAAGGGAAAACAGATAGTTAGGCTTGTGGAATTGAATGAAAGCAAGTATGTGAGATTGACTTTTCAGGTTTAGCTCATCTCACGCAGGCACTTGCAGCAGAGAGCTATTATACTTTATCATTCCAGTTCATCTTTATTTTGCTGCGAGGATAAAGACCTACTGCTGCTCTTAAAATCCTTCAGAGGAGATTGGGGGGATTGTTGCATGTATATATACCTGTTGTAGCAACCTCTGGTGTGGATAGATAGGCAGAGAAAATTGCCTGTTAGTCCTTTAATTTTCATGTTACTGCAGCACTAATCAACTGTGGTGAAAGCCTTTTACTTGCAAAAGAGGATTTGAATGTGCACAGAACTGTCACACAGGTGTGCCTCTTTGTTGGGGCTCTGATCATCAGGTGTCCCTGATGCTAGAAGTTCTTGTTTTCTCTAAAGACAGTTTGTGGTATGGAATTTAGTTTCCTTGCTTCTGAAGTAGAAACAACCTGAAGCAAAACCTTTTGCAAGGGCAGCTGGCTAATGTTGCACTGTGTATCCTATTTACCTGCAGTGGTTTTGGTGATGTTACTCCTGTTATATTTTCCTTTTTAGTCTTAGATATATTTTAGAACTTGCTTGGTATTTCTCAATTTTAAATTAACTAATTGTATATATATAAAAAACATAACTTAATATCTGTCTCTCTTTGTGTTTATTTCCCTGGTTGCTGTCTCAAAGGATCCTATAAATCCATCATCTCAGCTGTCTTACATACATGTTATGCATTTGGGCAGGGGTAAGAAGATAATTACATGCGGAAGCCTTTCAGGGTACTGAACACACAAACAGAATGGATTCTTCTTATTGCCAAGGTGAAGGAGTTGCTGGTGAAAAGAAAGCAATTTCAACTGAGATACCTTTCTTAGAAGTTGCTTTTATTGTCTCTTTTTCCAAACACTAGCAGTTGTAGTGGTAGCAGTGTAGTCAAATTGTTGATTAATGCTGTAGTTAGCTTATAAATCTCTAAGTAGCATTACAGCTGTAATGATGAGCTACAGGAGACCTTGATAACACTGAAATGGAGTATGCCAGTTGTAGAGACAAAGCAAATCTTTGATTTTGATCCAGTAGTTTACCTGTAGTATTATAAGTTCCTCCTTTGAAAAAAGTGGAAAGAGGGAAAACACAGCAGTATGCTTCCGTGTTTTCCATGCTGTTCTTCTTTAGTGTTTTCCCTACAGTTGTTTCCCCTACATCTTTATATACTATGTTTTATTTTGTGTGGGATAGGGGAAAGCTGAAAGGGGTTTGTAGAAGTATAGTTACTGCTTAGCTTTGACAGCACTTGTTACTGACTTGTGTGATTTGCGTACCTAAACACCTTGTTCTTATCTTTTAATATGATAATCTGTTCCTGGTTTGAGTTTCAAGGTAACTGTACCCTTGTGATATAGAAGCATGTGATCATTTGTGTAAATATATGCATATTTAAGGATGGCAGCGCACCCTTACCTTATAATACATTCCAGTGCACGGTGACATTTGTGCCTCCATTTCTTTTCCTTGTATTAAAGATTTATCCTGTACTCCAAGCAATACTATCTCTGTTGGTGTATTTATGATATTGTTCATGTCAGCTGATCCAAAGCGGCCAGGAAAAACAACTTTTTGTGTCCATGTTTTTCCTCTTGCAGATGTGTATTCAGCCCTTTTAGAACATGAAGTTCAATATAGTTTTATTTCCCAAACTGCCACACTTTATGAATAAGAAACAATCGGTACTTGCTGGGTCAACCCACTGGGCATTAAGGTAGTAACTGTAAGTAAGGAAAAGCAGTAATGCCAGACTGGAAGCATCCGTGGTGTGAAGGTGCTATAGCTGCCTGCTGATGGAAGTAGCAAAAATACTTTTGTCTCAGTGGAATTGGTATTTTTTTCTTTTAAATGAGGGAGCGAAAGCCTATAGTCAAGTTCCCAAAAAAACCTACCAGAACGTGTGTAAATAATTGAGCTAACCTGGACATATTGGAATATTCGCTGAAATAGACAGTAGGGCAAAAAAAAAAAAAATCTGTTATTTTAATAATCCAAGCATGCCATGGGTGTAGAATGTCTGTTGTGCTCTTGGAGGGTCTGAGTGCTGCCAAAAGCATGAAGACTGGTCTGTACTGTATGTCCAGTTTTGAAAAAACATAGTTGTGGTGAGAAGATGCAAGTCTGGCATATTGCTTTATGATTAAAAGCTAGCAATAGCAATAAAAATAATTCAACTTTCAGTGGCTTTGTCTAACTTTATGACTATTACTTCAGTGTTTAAGCTGGTTAATTTGAGACATTTCAGAGAGACTTCAGAATTAATGTGTTTTCATAGCTGCTTTTAAGGTTATTCAGAAAAAATAATCTTTTATGAAAGCAGATCAAATACAGCAAAAAAACTATGATGTCTGCAAATTTTTTTGTTATTTTTGGTAGTAGTGTGTTGTAACAGGTGGGTGGAAAATGTTTATACAGCAAGAGATACAGTGTCTTAGCCTGACTTTGAGCCTGAATGATCTAGAGGGAGGCTAAAACAGAAGGCTACTTCTAGAAAGTTACAAATAAACTTTTTTTTTATCTACTAAAAATTCTTACTTAACCTAAGTCCATTGCCTAGCATGGTGATAAATACTGCATAATGTGTCAATGAGGGTGGGAAACAGTGCCTGCCAGCACAACCACAAGAGGAGTTGGAATGTGTGATTGGGATACATAAGCAATTAGTAAATTCTTCTTTCTGTTTACTATAATTAATCAACTTTTTTTTAATCAAACTTTTTTTTTGATAGGAATTTGTTTACCAGAAAGCAAAGTGCAAGATTTGAAAAACAAAATGATGTGGGATGGAAGTTGTTTGGAAAAGTACCCCTCAGAGAAAACTCACAGAAAGATCCAAAGAAAATACAAAAGGTACTTGTTTAATTCTCCATTAGGGTTAGTGGTAAATGTAGAAGCCAGTTAAGTGTTTGATCGGTGTATATGACTGTGAAGCCTTTTTGTTTGATGAGTTGCGCACCATTTCTTGGACAGTATCAAGGAAGATTCTTCATTGAAATTTTTCTTTTCGCTTCTATTATAGCAGTGCTATTCAAAAGAATGTGTTCTACATGATTATTACATTGAGTACTCCATCAAAACAGACACCACTTTGGTATAAAGCATGTCATGTGACGATTCAAAGTATATGAATGCGTACTTGGTTTTTATAGTCAACCTTAGCAGGTATTTTGAAAATCTTTCAATCTTTTTTTTAATCTTTTTCTAGCTTTCACTGGTTTGTGGCCCTTGTGTGTCAGACCCATCTTATAACGTGCTGTTTGAAGGGAAATTGTGTTCAGCTGGGCCTTGCTTATTTGTGCTTAAATAGTAATTAAAAATACATAATTTCAAGATAGAGTGAATGTGGTAGAGTGCCAGAAACTTGTGCTGGAATGCTGGTTTTACCCACTCCTTGTTTTCTGAAGTGTTTGGTGTTTGGAGTTAAGATTTTTCCATGTGTTGATGAAAATTTGATTACTGACTTGAAATGTTGGAACAATATAATACAGTAAAGGATAAATGAATGGAATAAAGGTGATTTTTTTTTTCTTGTTCAGTATAGTTCAAAAGGGGTCATGTATTGAAATTGTTTATTGAAATGGTTCCCTGAATAGAGAAAAGGTTTAAAAGCATCATAAACACCAAAGAATTTAGGTTTCTCCTTGTCTTCGTTGCTGCTTAACTAGTTTTGACATTGATTTTTATGTGTATATCTGTTGCTTATATTTGCCAGTAGTTAGATCCACAATTTGTCAAATTTTAGCAGCCGTTTCTGGGGGCAGGGGAGGGAGATGAAGAGGTTATACAAAAATCTTTTCAGGCCTTCCTTGTTGTGCTCTAAGAGAATAAAAAACACAGTGAAAATCCCTTTCCTCCTGCTCTGCATATCCCTTCTCAAGGTATAGCATTATAACATTGTTGAAAACATAATATTTCAGAGGACTGGTCGTACTGC
The DNA here is from genome assembly GCF_964199755.1 of Larus michahellis. Lineage (NCBI taxonomy): Eukaryota > Metazoa > Chordata > Aves > Charadriiformes > Laridae > Larus > Larus michahellis. The sequence goes on along the minus strand of NC_133900.1, from coordinate 58,513,979 downwards.
AGATAAATGTAAGCACATTGCGAGTGAATCAAATAACCTGCCTTCCCAAGGGGAGAAATCTTGTGAAATCCGACTGCATGGTCAGTAGTTTATGAGCTGCTCTTTCAGTGAGAAGAAATCATCCTCTTTCAGTCTGACTCACTTGATCTAGGATTTTTGGATTGCATATAGGCATTTTATGTGTTTGGGGCTTTTGTTTTATTTCATTCGGTTCTCGCTTCCGTGTCCAAACCACTGTGGGAATAGGAAGGTTTGCATGGAGAGAGACCATGCAGTTAGAACTTCAAACCCAGCTGCTGTGTGTGAAATGAGAATGCTGATTTGAAGGACTGTGCAGCTTAATTTAGGGTAAAGTGCTTTGGAAATGCACGTGTGTCATGTGGCTGTTCTTAGCTGTAGTTAGGCTGTTAATTTAAGTGAAGTTCGAGCAGCTTTTCAAAGTTGTCACTATGATCAACCATTCAGACTTTATCTGCTGCTTGTCTTGATACAATTAACAGTTCCGAAGTGTTCACCAAAGTTTTTTGAGTACGCTATTGAAGAGGCTTAATAATCTCAGTACTCTGACACTTTATAGTGTATTTTATTGTAGTCATCTGTTCTTTGATAAGTGGGTAAATCATTTATTAACATTTTGTGGTTGTTGCTGGTACTGTGAATATTTTTCCTTTAGATCCAAACTATCTTGCATCATGAGTATTCAGTGTTCCCAGAACATTACAACATTGAATGGTTGTATTAAATTTGTTAGAAAAAAGTAGCTATTAAAGAATTGGGTAGTATGGCATCGAACCATTAGTGAGTTTCTGGCAAGATTGCAAGTCTGAAATGCCTCTTGGATAGCAATAACTAATCTTTCCTAATTTATTTGGTGCTTTCCTGAAGTTATTTTTGACATGCAGAATTTCTGAGGCATGGGTAATGCTGTAAATAATTAACCCAGTCTCACCAGCACCCAAAAGCACATCTCAATTTAGGTTACCCCTCACAGGTTGCTTTGACAATGACAAAGTGGCACTTGTGTTGCAGAGTTTTTTGCCCATTTAGAGATATGCTTTTATCGCTTTGATTTGTGCCTAAAGAACTTGCATATGTGTAAGTGGAGGAGTTGACAGCATATGGCTATTGGGATGATGCCTGTTGGCCAACACCAGTTCCTTCTTTCTGGAAAAAAGGGTACTAGGCCAGAAGAATAAATACTCTGGGTCTTTTTCTACCTTGAGGTATGTATTTTATTTCCAAGGCCAGAAGAGTAGGTGCTTGAAAGATCCTTATCTCATGTATTGAAGAATTTGGAGGTATGCACTGAAGAAGTGCCTAAACTGTTTCTTTTATAGGCGACTGTTAATTGTCTGCACTTTGTATATGCTTTACTTGAAATTGGGCTGCTTTTTTTTCCTTTAATTTATTTTTCTTTCCAGATGTGCTGAGGCCTTCCATAAAGCTCAGTGCAATGGGAGTTACGCTTGCATTATATGAAATCCACTAGAGACACCAGGTGCCCTGAGAAGTTGATTGTTTGGGGATGCACGGTTGATGACTGTTTTGGAGCTCGAGACTCCATATTTTGATCACCAGTGTTTCATAACTTGCATGTGGTCTTATGCAAAGAGACATGGAAAACATTATGGAACACTCTTACATGGACTTGTCAGTATGGGAGCTGGGTCTTGCTTGAGGACTGTGCAGGGAGCTGCAAAGCCCCGAACATTGATGGCAACATCATAATTGTTAATTGAATTCTGTCAGCTCTACATATGGTGAAGTGTGTACAGCACACAGTCTGAGTGGAAAATGCCACCTAGACAGAAGAAACTAGTTAAAAATCTAAGTATTCTTTTAACATAGCGTTGTGTGTACCTTCCTGTACACTTCAAGAAAACCAAACTGGAGGGAGAAAAGGGAGAGCCAGTTTTTCTGACGTCATGAGAAATCAGCAGGATTTTGAACTCTGCTGTCTGTTGCTCCCTTGAGCTAACATAGTGATTCGTAGCAGCAGTCACCTGTCACTTCATGCCATGAATTTCTGATTATATTACACAACTGGGCTTGTGCAAACTTGATGAGAAATAGTTAGATGTTGCCATGTGCTGCTGGCCACAGTTATCGTGGGTATTGCTTCCTTCCCATAGTACACTTTATTCCTTCTGTCTTCTGTATGTGCAGGATTATCTAACTTCATTCATAGGATTCAGTGCTCTGACAGACTTATTTCTAATGTTTTGTGCTGCTGACATGATGAACAAAAGAATTGTGCGTTGGCGTGCCCTTGTAACTAACTTTTCATCACTCTTGGGTATTCATCTGGATTTGTACTGAAGAGATACTTAGTGTCCTGTTAAAGGTTTTCATGCCTGTTTGCTGGTGACAGAAAACTGACAGGCTTCTGAGGGACTGCTACTTGAGATGCCTCAAGTTTGGGAAAGGGTGGAGATGTAGACTGTGCCTTCCTCTTGAGCCTGACCCTGTCTCTCGTGTTCCAGTTCCTGCATCTGTTGGTGCTGCTGGTGCTTGAAACAGTGGTTGTTTATTGAGCAAGAGCCTTTCCATTCTCTGTCTGCTCAGGCTTGACTTACTGATTCTTTTCAAGGGAAAAAACCCAAACTTATTCATACCACGGAGTCCAGGTCTTCCTGAAAATTGTCTGTTCACAGTGATGTAGGGCCTGCAGGTCGAGGGAGGTGATTCTCCCCCTCTACTCTGCTCTGGTGAGACCCCACCTGGGGTACTGCGTCCAGCTCTGGAATCCTTAGCACAAGAAGGACATGGACCTGTTGGAACAGGTCCAGCGGAGGGCCACGAAGATGATCAGAGGGCTGGAGCACCTCTGCTATGAGGACAGGCTGAGAGAGTTGGGGTTGTTCAGCCTGGAGAAGAGAAGGCTCCAAGGAGACCTTATAGTGGCCTTCCAGTACCTAAAGGGGACCTACAGGAAAGATGGGGAGGGACTCTTTATCAGGGAGTGTAATGATAGGACGAGGGGCAACAGTTTTAAACTGAAAGAGGGTAGATTTAGATTAGATATAAGAAAGAAATTCTTTACTCTGAGGGTGGTGAGGCACTGGAACAGGTTGCCCAGAGAAGTTGTGGGTGCCCCATCCCTGGAAGTGTTCAAGGCCAGGCTGGATGGGGCTTTGATCAGCCTGGTCTAGTGGGAGGTGTCCCTGCCCATGGCAGGTGGGTTTGAACTGGATGATGTTTGAGGTCCCATCTAACCCGAACCATTCTATGATTCTATGATGTTATTGTCTATGGGGTAAAATACTCATTAGCCCATAGTTTGTAGGAGAATCAATCTGCCTGACTACAGAGACTCTTCAGTAGTGTTTCTGTTAGCAACATTTTGGTCAGAGTTAATTCTGAAAGGCAACTGAGAGGAAAGGTGATAGATTCTTCAACGTGATTTTTACTTGACTGTGGTTTTCTGTCTTGAAAAAAAAATAAAAATTCAAGTTACATGTAACTTGTTTAGACTATCAGAGGTCCTTTGGATTATCTAAGATGCGACAAAATAGTCTGACCATAGCAGTAGCTATGGTTATCAATTTCTGTTTGTGTCTGTCCTCAAGTTTCACATACCTAGGGAAATTTGTCTGATCATACCTGCTTGGTATGAAGCTCTTTGTGCCCAGTAACTAAGGTGACTGAGCCACCAAGCAATCCTTTCTCAAATCAGCTGCTTTTGCTTCTGGACAGACATCAAAGAAATCCTTTGTGCCAGGTCACTAATTAGAGCCCTGTGACTATCCCATGAATATGGCTGTAGGCTCCTATAGTGAGTTCATCATTATGTTCATGATTCCATCTTTTGATACCTTTTTTTTTTTTTTCCAGAATGAGATGAGCAATGTTAATTGCAAACATAGTCTTCTGAAAGATAAGGATGTTAGTGCACATGTTTTTTTAAACTTATATGAAAGGAATAGTTTTTAAATACATTCATATTGTATGTTGTTCTGATACTTTCCCCATAATAATCTCATCTGGAACTGAAAGAAATTTGCACGATAGTATGCAGTTTTAAGCTGTTTATGTAAAGCATGAAAAAGGGGGGGAAAAAAGTAATTGAACTGTGAAGTGGCTAACAATTGTTCTTAGAAATACCAATTCTTATTTCCTTCTGGCCTGCTATTTAATAAATAAATAATGAAAACTTGAGACCCTCAAACATCAGTTGCCTTTCGTAAGTTGAATGTTATTATACCACAGATGAAGAAGTACGTATACAACTGAGGCCAGACACAATTTCTAAGGAGCTGTAACATTTTTTCTGTCTGACCTCTGACCAAAAGAATGGACAGACAGGTTTTTGAGCACATAAACCTTTTCTTAAATCCTATAAAAGCTTCTAACAGCACTCACTTGTTCAACTAGTATATGTAAGACATAGCATCATAATCTATTTTAACAATGTGGGAATTAAAGTCACTCCAGCAAAGTCGGTGTTTGGCCTACTTTTACTGCTGACAGCATACATGAATGTTTCTCTTTCAATGAAGAGTCAGTATTGGCATAGGCTAAGGTTGGATTGCTTTGCATCATCACCAGAGGCTTTATATGTAGTCTTTACCCAGGTAAATGTTTTAAAGCTTAAAAGTTGTCAGAACAAGTAATCTTGTCTGAGAAGCTAGAAGTATGTGTACAATGGAGGTTTGCATGATTCATTTTTTTGTATCAATTATCTTTAGGAATCCTGCTTGAGCAGAACTGGTTATGTCAGTTGCTTTTGTAATTGATGTGTGAAAATGCACTAAAAGTCAGATGACAGTTACTTCACTGAAAGTAATAACCAAAGTTAGATTCTCCTCCCTTCCAGTAGACTGTAGAACTGAGCTAGGCTTTGCAGCCACTCTTCCTTTCAGGAGCTCTTTCCAGGATTGGCAAGAACAGCAGATGTAAATGCCATATCTTTGCAACTTCCTTCCTCTACCCTCCAGTGGTTTTGTTAGTGAATGCTCTTGAAAAAGAAATTCCTTTAAAAATTCAAGAAGATGTAACATTGTTCTCAGTGTATCATTTGGTTGTCTCCTCTCATGTGACTAGTTTTCACAGAACTTGTTTGCAACTGGCCAGTTAAGACCTTGTGTATTAACAGAATAATATTGTTATGGTTTGAGAAAATCCATAACAATTTATTGTCATTTATACAATTATTCTATTACCCGATGACCCCTCCCCACCTGGGAATGGGAATTGGGGAAAACAAGGAAACACAGGGGTTGAAATATAAATAGATTTAATAGAATAAGACTAAATAATTAACAACAATACTAAAGAACCATTAGTATTGATATATATATATATAAAAAAATACATTAGTATTGATCCCAATACTAATATAAAATATACGAGGATTATACTCAGCCAATTCTATCAGTAGGACGCTGTGCACTCCCAGCAGTGGTCAGCAAATGTTGGACACTGCGAGCACAACAGCTTCAGGAGGAAGGGAAGGGCTCAGGGGTCTAGCGCCGAGGCAAAGAGTTTTCTGGACCACTACCATCAAGGGAGAGAGAGAGTGCACAGCAAACTTTCTAATTTACATTGAATGTGACGTTCATGGTATGAAATAATCCTGTTGGCCAGCGTGGGTCAAGTGCCCAGGCCTTGCTTCTCCTCATCCCTGCACCTGGCAAGGCTTGGAAACACCGAGACCTTGAATCCCACGTAGCCTAGCTGGCTATAAAGTAAATATTTTCATGAATTCAGACACTAGAGTTTTCTAAAAGTCCAGTTTTCCCAAGCATTAGAAGAGAAGTTAGTCCTGTCGCTCAAATCAGGACAAATGTGTATAGAGGAAAGTCAGATTTTAGCTATATCATAGACACATGTTACAGTTGTCTTACCCAAAGGAGTAGCTTAAGTGAAATTACTTTTTTTCTGCAGTGTATGTCTCTTTCTGTAATATGAAAATCCATTTTTTTAATCAGTGAGTAATTTTTTCCCCTCCAAATATACTGTGACCCTGTGAAGACTGTTCAGTTTAACTTTATGAATTCCAATAAGAGCTCAATGAAGTGTCTTCATTTTCTTTGAGTTTCAATACCAGTAAAATTCAGCATGTGTAACACTTGAGGCCTTTCGATAACAATCTTTACTCATAATTCACGTCTAAATACTTTATGATCTCATTTGCTGACAATCTATATCAGAATATTTTAAATTTCTAATGGCAATTCCTTAATAATAAAAAGTAGCTATGATTTTTAACCTAGGGATTGTCATCTTCCCAAACTTAAAAGGCTTTCTGTTCTGAAAGCCATAGTGCACTCTCTTGGTGGGGGGGTGGACTTTTTTCTTTCTTTCCCAACTGGGCTGTCATCAGCTGGAGATACAACAGGCTTTCTTTTAGGAGTGATGCACTAACAGGAAATAAATCAACATGATTTACCAGTGGTTTTTCTGTAATAATTAGATCATGACTATGTGTGGGATCAACAGTCTAGTTAATTAAAATCAATTGTACTTAAGAGGCTTACTCTGCAGCATATGATAAAGTGAAAATGAGCTCTCAAAACAGCCAAATACATTGCTTGGCTCATAGGCGATGTTTTTTTACAGGATGAATAGTTAAGCTTATAATAGTACTTGAAAAAAAAACCTTTGCAAGTTGATTTGGGTCATTTACCATTCAAGTTGATCTTCACTTGATTTTCTTTTTTTTTTTTTTTGTAAGCTATAATCCTTGTTGATTAATAAAATCACTTTACTTAAAGCCTGTTTTTTGGCTTGTACATATTAGGTGGAAAAAGGTTGCAGAGCAACAGCACCCAGCAAGAAATACTGAAAGAGATTACTACAAGCCATGCTTTAGGCAGTGATAAGAGCTGCTGTTGAGAGCAGCATATTTTATCCAGGAAAAAACCCACAACCCAGTGAACAGTCACCCGACTGCTGGTGTGTGGAGGTTCTCATGCAGCTCCGTGTGCAGGAGCACCCCAGATGGAAGCCGTGCAGCGTGGCTAGCTGCCACCATGTGTTCTGCTTCCTCTCACCCTCTGCTGATGGGTGACAATTGTCTAAAAATACTGAGCTTTTTGAAGCGTTTGCCTTAACCATGTGTTAGGCTGTATTCAGATGGACGATTCAGGGCCTTCTGAAGAGGAAGTGGCTCGTTGAAGCTGGCTGCTAATTCAGGCAGGAGGTAGATCTACAGTTTTGGATAAAGTGTTGTCTTTTGCTTGTACTGAGTTTTCTTTGGACAGATCATGTGATAAATCATTGTGACTAATGGCTATAGCTGTCAGTGGCAGGGTGGCTGTTTGCATGTGGACTTTTTTCACGCTTTAAAGTGTTCTAGGCTATAAACTGTTTAGTGCAATTTTTTCTCTTCTGCAGTAGAATTCTGAGGGTGTAAATGATTCACTTCCCTTGTTCTCCTCCTCTGGATTCATTTCTACTTGTCAGCCTTCAAAAAAGCAGGATTTAGATCAGTCATGGTGTGTCTGAGTTCCTTTTCCTAAGAACAAAGAAACAAAAGTGCAGTTGCAGTGCAAGAAGGCATAGTTAACTGTGGTTAGTCTAAACCTAACCTATTCTTGTTGCAGTCTCTGGAAATAAAGGTTTAACTCTAATTTTCCCACTTAAGAATTATAACCCAAAACTTGCAAGTTGCCTTAAAGCACTGCTATTTCATGTCTTTCCTTCTGATCCAATTAAATATTTTTATTTTATTGTAATCATATATAAAGGGCATCTAATTTTTGTGAAAGTAAATAAAAATAAGTAAAGAAAGGAAACCTGTTTTGTCACTGATAAAGTCCTAAAATATATTATTTTTTTCCCCCAATAAGAAGAAATGTACTAAATAGATTATTCAGCAATTCAGTAGGCTGTATTACTCTGCAAAGAGTGTGTTGCCCTTGTCCTGACTTGAAAATTCCCTGCCTCAAACAAATCTACTATCATATTTAAACAGATAAAGCAAGAGTAATAGCTTCCATCCACAGTAAATGAAAGGGTAACTTAATACTACGGCAGAAGGATTGTTTTTGAGCATTTTAATAATAGAAGAATGTAATATGACTCACCCAGGTATCGTAATCTAGCGGAGTCTAGCTGCCAAGGTGCTGTTTTTGATGCTCTTGAAACTTCTTCCCTTATGTTACGAACATGTGAAAGCACAGAATATGTTCCGAGCATTAGGCTAATAGCAAATGATAGGGCTTTGAGTATAAGTTTTAACAGTTATTTCAAGCTACAAAATGTTTTTTGAAAGGAAGTGAGATGGTTTCCTGCCCCCTCCTTTGCCAGTTTTAAAGCTTTTATTTTAGCTTTATCACTCTGTAAAACTCCTCATATATTGTCCTGGTCAAAAGCTGGAGGGATCCTAAATAGGTCTAACAGGTGGTGTTTAAGAGTAGGTACCTCTTTTCTGTAATAAAGATACTAAATAGATAGAAGTATAAGCTTTTTTTTTTTTTTTACTTGTTATTGCAGTAAAAATGTCAGCTGCTAGCCTCTACTGAAGGGTCTGTTTCAATGCAAGTGGTATGCTTTAGGGGAAATGCAGTAAGTGTACAGTTGTGCAGTGCAATCATAAAGTTTGTCTGTCTTAATTGAAGCAGTCACTTTGTAGCACAACTTGATGCTTAGCTCTAGATGGAATATAAACTCACATGGCACAAAATTATTTTTAAATGCAGGAAGCCACAACTTCATGGAGAAATGCTTGACTCTTGAGGATTCTAGCTCTTCTTACCCCCAAAATTTCAAGGCCGGGGAAGACAACTATTCAGAAGACCTGATATATTCGTGGAAGTTTGTCCTCATTTGCTGTTAAATGAGAACGTAACATGTAGCTGGCATTTGTGTGTCTGTAGTGCTTATAGATAGATACTGAAACACCCACATCTTTGTAGCCAGTAAATTTTTCAGTGTGGTAACCTTCCACTGTGTGTGCTGATAAGCAACATGTGGGTGGCTTTTGGATTTTTTTCTTCTTCCCATGGGTTTTGGAATGAAAATAGAAGTCTGTAGAGAGTGAGCCCGGAAATACTGGTGTGTATACTTTTGAATGTTGCATTGCACAAACACTTGGCAAAACATTACTGTGAAGCAAAGCTGGAGATAAATCCTTAAAGGCAGGTGAGTTAGCTTGTGGTGGAACTGCCTATCCTAAGAGGAGACTAGAACTTGCATTGCTAAAATGTAAAATCAATTGAGAAAGCTTTGCAAGACTTCAGTATGTTAATTTTGTGTTAAACAGAAGCAAGCTTCCAAGAAACCCGACCTGAAGGTTTTCTTTGTCTGTCTTCCAGTTTATACATCTCAAACTTCATCTAAAACTAAAGAAGTGGGGGAGGTGAAGGTTTTGAAAGGCTAACTCTTGCTGTGCTCGCTTGCAACAACAAAGAAAGCTGATGTTCTTTGGCTCTGCAAAATGAATGAAGTCACTGTATGTGTGTTACTAGAAACCCTGAGGATCCAGATGTAAGGATTTTTAAAAGCCAGACTGGTACTTTTTCCTTAAGTGTCTTTCTGAAGAAAGACTGGGAAAATATTTCTTCAAATTTTATGTTATCATTCTCCCTTTCTCTCACAGAATCACAGGCAGGGGACATTTGATCTCATTTTTTTCAATATGATGTTATTACACATTTTTTTGTGCCTGTGAGTAATTTCCACATAAAAATTTTCTTTTGCTGCATTGAGAAGTTGTCTCTTTAGCATGACAAAGTTCAGTGGAAACAATTTCATGAATATTAAAGCCTGGAAATAGTCATTCCTTTAAGCTAGACTATGAAGGTGTGTTGCCTTCCTTCGTGTATTTTATTTGTATTTGTGTTAAAAAGATAGAATCTCTTCTCCTCAAGACTGAACCTTAAGTTGTAAAGATGACTATATTCTGGAAAATTTAAATGTTGATACAGAATGTATGAGAGTCTGCCACTCTGAACAGATGATGAAAGATAATATGAAGCGCAGCACCAGTATGAGTACAAAAGAAGCCTTTATTAGACATGTAAGAAATTGGCACCAGTAATTGCTTCAAGGGTAATTTCAGGGATCAGAGAAGCAAACATGGATGTAGAAAAACACTCAAAAAGGCCTTAATGCAATAGACTTACCACCTTGGTTTTCTGTCATTTCTAAGGGCAGACAGGTATCAAAACTTAAAAGGTCAGAGATCCTTAGAGATGCACAAATTTTGATAATGAAGCAGAATAAAAATTTGAAAAAAAGAGGGGGGAAGTGGAATATGGTTAAAAGTATCAAGTGAATTACCTTTTCTCACACTAGTGTAGTGTAGGTACTGAAGTCACGTAGCTAAATACAAGCCTGCTCATACTTACCTACATAGACAGCTGTTTGCAAACAAAAATAGTAACTGTGTGCTGTGGTGGGTATCTGAATGGCATAATAATGAGTTGTTGTGCATTGTAAAGTAGATGGCATTCCTGGGTGGCTTTTATGCTGTCTTGAAGATTGCAAGCATTTGAGGTCGTATTTGCAACTGATTTGAGAACATGCAAGATAAAACGCTGTATGCCTGTGACTCCTTTCCTGCATCCCAGAGTTAACCTGATGCTTTGGCCATTTCAGAATGGTGTCAGCATGAAGGTGACATGATGTGGAGAGTCCTCTTTATTTCTGTGTCTTACTGAGAATGAAGGGGACAGTTCTGACATGCTCTTCAGCCAGGCTGAAGAGCATGTTATTTGAGACTAGATAGGAAAGATAAGTCGTTTTTTTCCTGCAACATCAGCACTAATGTGAAATGTCAGAAGAAAAAGTGGCTGAGAGATTACTTGGAAGGGTATGGTGCTGAGGTTATAGAAAATTGAGGGGGAGAGATCAGCGAGCAGACATACAGTTTATGTAAAATTTTGTTTTTACATCAAGTCCATATCCAGTGTAATCTCGGTCTCTGGAATTGACATTTAAGGAAAACGCTGAAAACAGGTGTTTGCACTATTTTATTCTGGCAGATGTTCATCCCCCCCAAAAAACCCCAAAAACCAAAAAAACACAAAACCCAAAACCATTTAGTTTGTATTCTCTTGCTCAAGCTTTTACCAGATGCTTGCCCTGCTGGAAGCCTTTCTTATAGATGTTTCCACTCATTTGATACGGTAGTGTATCAGATAGTATCAGTATATAGGGAAACTGCACAAGTCTGTATGTGCAGATTAAATTACATCCTTTTCAGTGTTCTAAGTAGTAGGGGTGGGGGGGTTTTTGTTACTGTGACTCATATTGGAGTCACTCGTAAAAGTATGCTGCACCATCTAATTACAGATCCTACATTTGGCAATAAAAAGCTGTTCTTAAGCCACATGGTTCATAGGTGTGCTTTGTCTCTTGAGTACTTCAAATGCAGGGAACTATTCATGTTCTCCCCTCCCCCTTTTTTTTTTAATAAGGCATGTCACTCTACATGAACCAAAAAGCATTTAAATTGCTTACATATATCACAAATGAAATAAGAACCCTGAGGGTGAGAACCATCTGATACACGTTGGCATGACTAGAGGTGACAAATTCCGAAACAGGAAAACTTATTCTTTCTTGGAAGGCCTAACTTGGCCTTATCTAGACTCAGGTTTTAAATGTTCCTTAATTTGATGTCTCCATTGCTCAAAATACAATGCTATAAAACTACACATATGTAAAAATTGTTAAAATAGTCCAGTGGCTGGAGCATGGGGCTGCAAAGCAGAGTATGTGGCTTCTAGTTCTCTCTTTACTGTTAACCTTTTGGAAGATTTGTGCATTATTTTATTCATTTAACTTCAGCGTGATTGTATGGGACCAAAGTTGCAAGCCCAAATTCCGTATCACCTGTAATCAGAGGAGAGAAGTAGGTGCTTTTCAGGGGAAAAGGGGGAAATTCAGAGCATTTGAAGTGATACCTAAAAATAGGTAGTGTGAGGTTTTCCTCGTGTGAACTGGCCGTAATCTCTTATCCTTACATTGCTTAAGCATTCTTAATTTCCCGAGTATGGAACAGGAGAATACTGTGGTACTAAAGATGAGAAGGATGTCCTGGTGGAAGATAAAACTTCGCGCACATAACGTTATTTCAGTCAAGTTCTGTCATCACATTTCTATTTTCTGCTGTGGTATCCTTTCTGTAATGTAAGAGGATTATATATATATATAGATGGGTAAGGCACGTAGGGCTGATAGTTCTTGAACCATTAATTGTAGAACTTGCCAGATCACTGGCAAAGTGTGCAGGTTTGTGTGTGCAACTCAGATTTCTCAGGTTGTCAGATCAGTAATAATTAATTGCATTTCAGAATAGTTCTGTACTGGTTTTGGAGTTATATTAAAAAGCCCTCATATATATCCCTTAAGGAGCTGTTTGAAAGTTTAATGTCTGAGCTCAGCAGTTTGTATTCTCTCTCTGTTAAGTTTTGAAGGATACTCTCATAATCCCATCTTTGCCTGAGGTGTCAGTCTCCTTAAGTTCTCTGATTACCGTAGTTGTATGATATATGTAAGAGCTGCCATTAAAATTACTACTTTATCGCTTGGAGCCATATCAAGAACGAAGTCTTAGTTTCTTGACCCAAAAGATCATCACAAGTTTAATGATCTGCTGTTTCCATTCCAAGCTTCCAAAAGAAACAGTCCGGCTGCTGGCTCCTTTTCCTTCCTTTTCCTTCCATGTTTACATTGCCCCACAGCAGACGCTACTGGAGTAACCAAACTAATCCAACAAAACAAAAGATTAGTTTTTGGCAGTATCATTTCCCCAATCCTAGTGTCTTGTACAGTCACACAACTACTTATGGTGGCACAAAAAAAACCCAACGGTGTGAGGGGCCGGAAGGGCAACGTAGGGCAGTGAAATGCTGGGGGTGTGTGTGCCAGCTTGAATTTATCTGTTAAAACACTTTATAAATAAAAGGCAAGAGATTGCAGATGGACAGATAGACATGCAGTAGAAAGCTGTGAAGCAATACTGACGCAATATTTAGGTAGCAGTCAGACTCAAAACCCAGGAAAAAATAATTTTCCATTTGCTTGTGCGATTCTGGTACAGTTCCTATCTTGTATACTGAATAAGGTGGGAATTCCAGTGGAAAAAAATATCATGTAATTAAAGCTTGTGCCTAACTTGTTGGAGTAGCCTCAGGTACTTTTATAATTGTGGCAGCCTAAAAATAGTGACTGCTACCAAACATGTGTGTGATGTGTGGTTAGCTGTGGTTTGAGTTACAGAGCCTACTTGGCTTTTCACCCAGAGAAGGACGTTCCCATGTCACCAGGCATCACTCTCTCCCGATCTGTGTTCTGCAGAATGCATAACTGATTGAGCCCTTCTTTTTGTGTATCCACAAATGGCTATTTCCTGTGTCCAGGAGAGCTGCAGTATCGTCCTGTTCTCACAGAGGTTTACCACAGCAATACTATTGTCCACCTAAGGTTGCTCTTGTGATCTGAAGTTTTTTCTGTGTTAATAGCTGTAATTTTACATATTTTTTTTTTATATGTGTGATAATTTACTTCTGAGAAAAAGCATTGGCAGTGGAGGCTATAGTGCTTTTCATGGGCTATGTTGACTTGCCACTGTGGTAATTATTTGTGCTCTGACACTAGATGCTTGGATGGCAGATGTCTGTAATTAATTGGCAGCGGCAGGAATGGAGATACTTTTAAATGGTGAGCTGTTCCTCGTTTGATATAGAATCATAGAATGTGTTAGGTTGGAAGGGACCTTAAAGATCATCTAGTTCCAACCCCCCTGCCACGGGCAGGGACACCTTCCACTAGACCAGGCTGTTCGAAGCCCCATCCAGCCTGGCCTTGAACACCTCCAGGGACGGTGTCGCTGCATCCGTGAATCAGATGAGAAGTCACGGGTTCAACACAATAGCTGATACAACAGACAGCAATTTTAAGAAAATAAGTTATGTCCGCTTTTGCAAAGCCACCTTTTGAAAGCGGCATACTTTAGCGGCTTCGGTTGGTTTCGAGTTGGTCCTTGCTGCGCGTTTGGTGATTCAGGATCAGGCCTTGATGGAGCCTGGCAGGGGCGACTCCCAGTCCGTGAAACTAAGGCATGTGGAATCCTCGGTACTGCGCTGCGGGCCGGAGAGCTGGCGCTCGCAGACGAACAGATAACGGGGTAACCCGCGGGTCTCCGTGGAGGGCGTCTCCCCGGGGTTAGATAACGGAGCTTCTGGACACGGGTCCATCTCGCACCTAGATCGGAAGCGGGTTGGGAAGAGCCTGCTGGGGGCGAGGGGCACAGGAGGCGGAAAGCGTGTGCCGGGCGGAGCAGCGCGGTACCGCGCAGGGCAGGCGCCTGCGTCGCCGGGGCCGCCGCCGCCTTTCGCCCGGGGCCACCGCCGCCGTGCGTGCTCAGGCAGCGCTGGCGAGACGGAGAGAACCGATCGGCCGCGCCGGCTCCGCGGGTGATTAGCGGGGCTGGCGGGGCGGGGCGGAGGGCGGCCCGGGCTGGGCTGGGCTGGGCTGGGCTGGGCTGGGCTGGGCTGGGCTGGGCAGGGCCGGGGCGGGCGGGCGGCCCGCGAGGCCGTGCGGGCCCGGGCGGCGCCGCGGCGGGGAGCCAGGCCCGCGGTGCGGGGCGGGCATGGGGCTCTGGCACCGCTGCCGCCTGTGAAGGACCGCAGCTTTCATGGTGAGTGAGGCCGCGGGGAATGGTGTGGGGGCGGGCAGCTGCTTGGGTCGGGGGGAGCCGCGGGGGTGGGCGCGGACTTCATCACGGATCGGTCAAGCCAGCCTCGTCCGCTCTCAAACGGCCTCGCCGGGTCCGGCAGGGAAGCAGCTTGCTGGGAAGGGCATCCCCTTTGTGCGAGGCGGGCCGGGGGGACCCCGCCGGGGGTGGGAGGCGGCGGTGAGGGCCCACCCGGGACTGGGACTTGTAGCAGCGTGGAGGCTGCCGGCTGGGACCGGCGGGTGTGCCCGCGGCCGGCCGGCTCCCGTCCCGTGCCAGCCTGCTAGCCACGCAGCGGCAGTCGAGGCGTTTGCCACCCGGGCGCTCAGCGTGGATATTTCACGTTCGGCTTCCTCGGAGAGGGGTTACCTTGAGACAAACGGGGCCAAAACGAGATGACCTTGATAGAGCAGTTTGTGTTAGCGTAGGTTCAGCTCTGCCGTGGTGCCGGTCCCCGGGGAGGCTCGGTGCGTGTGGGGAGTCACACAGCCCTCTCCCGGCTAGCCCAGCTGGGCTTTTAGCGCTTGCCCTGCCTTCTGCTGGGTTGTTGGTGTTTCTCCCTGGCGGTGGTTTAGGATCCCTTTGCAGGGTAGCTTCTCTTTCGTAGAGAATTGCGGAGGATCTCCACAGCTTGAGCTCCTTGCATCTCAACTGCAAACTGTCGGGTTCCACCCAGAATTAAAACTTGGTTTCGGGGGTGTGTGTTTTTTGTTTGGTTGGTTTGCGTTTTTAAAATCAGGGCTTTAATCTACAGCACACTCTCTTAGAACATCTTCAAACCTGAGTTCAGCTATTGTGGCTGAATGATGAATAGATTAAAACGAAATCTGGAAGAAAGCCTAAGTGATCTCAGTGGTAAGGATGTATTCTAAATAGTAAACGATCAGCTCATCCTAAATTGATCCTAAAATTAATTTACAACCATATCAGGTTAGTAACCCCTAATTACAGTATAGGATTTAAATGGATGGTGAACTGTGTACCTGTGAGAGATTTGTGTCTGGTTTTTGGTTTGTTTTTTTTTGTTTTTTTTTTTTTTAAAGAAAAAGCTTAAAATGAGCTATTGTGTGTGGTTCAGCCAATTGCAGTATGCCTGTGTGTGCAAATACTTCTACTTGCTCAGTCAGCAGGTACTCTTAATATGAGTTTGTGGAGGTTTCAGTCTGCTTCATTGCTGTATCGTACATTGTGCTCTGTTCAAAATTGCATTCTCTTCTTACTGGAATAAAAGATCATTTTCACGAGCTTTTTTACTTCTGTGAATTTTTGGTGGGGTTTTTTTTGGGGGTGGAGTGGGGTTTTTTCTGTTTGTTTTTTAATTTTCCCTTATTAAAAAACAGTCTTGTAGATAACGACTGTCACTAGCAGACATCTTTATTCTTTTTTGTCTGCCACTGAAAAGGATGAAATTACTACAAAGGGCTCATAGTTGTAATCTGATAAAATGTGCCACTCCCATTTTTGTGCTGCTCTGGCTTCTTTACTGTAGGGTAGTGCTGGATAGAACACGTCAGTGAATACTTGCTGAAATGCAGGGTGGGCTGGTGCTTTAAGAGGTTTGAATAACTGTACTAATATGCCAATACTGTAACTAGCCACCCATATTCCAAAATAAAACACAATAATTAATTCCTTAACTAAGGAATTCTTAGAATAATGATATACGTAGTGCTGGTCCGGAAAACTTTGTGCTTAGGTGAATGAGATTTCCAAATTAATTCTGCTGTATGGAATAAAATTCCCATTGCAGCCTAGTGTGTACAGTTTTTCTCACCTTCAAAAGCAATTTTGCTCTGTAGTTGGCTTTCAATGAAAGAAAACCCCAAAAATAATTTTTGCTAGCCAAAATTAGGCAGCTTTTCTGGAACTTCTACTGTAATAAGCATTGGGTGCATGTGTTTTAATGTCAAAATCTGTGATGCTTTAGGGAGATCAATATATGATTATTTCTGCATATTAGCAGTTTCTTGTGGATGGCAGATGTTTTTCCTTTCACTAGTAGTGTCTTGAAGGGGTAAAAACATTAGAGTTAGGGAAAAGGTTCACCTTCTCTGTAGAAGCGGTAGTAGAAGTTAATATTTGACTATGTTAATTTGTGAAAAATAGCTAATAAACAAATCGGTCTCCTAATAGCAACTAGGGGAAAGAATAGCTGTTTACTTCATTCCTGTCAGCACAGTGGATATACTCTGCAGTTGATGGTGCAGCTGAAGCATGTTATGATGGTGCACTCATACACTTGTCCCCGTCAGCTGCTTGCAAGGAGTTATTAATGCAGCAATAATGTCTTTGCTTTCTGAATATGCTGTCGATCACAATACTTTTTTTACTGTATTTCTTTGTCTATTTTCTTGTTGGAGTTTCATTTGGTTTTTTTTTTAGTCAACAGCTTTGTCAGCATGAGCACTATCCCTTTACTAAACAAAGCTAAGTACTATTGAGTAATTGAAATACATTTTTCTTGATTTTTTTTTCCTTGTTTTCAAACTGATGTCATGCATAGCAGTATTAGCTAGCATTAATGAGGCAGACATTCCAAATTCATGACAGTGTTTCCCGTCACAGCAATGCTGGCATTGTAGGATTGATCGTTGAGACAGTGCCCAGATAACAAACAAGGAAAAAGAGGGTTTTTCTGTGTCCTGAGAGCTTCACAGACGTGCCCCCTTGAGTCCCACAGAACTAGCTTGAACTAGAATTGAATTGTACGATACAGAGTAGAAAACAACAGACCTGCTGCTCTGCATTCATGTGTGTTTTTCATCCATCCTTTTATTTTATTTTTTTTTTTTAGGATGAGGTTGGAGAAGAAGGCCTTTCTAGAAGTGATAGGGGTCTCGTTTTAGTTTCTGAATGTGTTGGAAAGGTTGGATCTGTTGCCCAAGGACAGGTTAGGCTGAAAGAAAGAAATGAGTACCATTTGAGGAGCTGTTTGTGCTAACGGGAAAAAGTCCATGGCTGGAACAGTGTTCATAGTGCTCATTTGTGATGATTAGTTTTCACAGTATGGTTTATTTTTTAAATTATTATTTTAATATAAATGATATAAGCAAGCTACGCGTGAAAGCAGATGGTTTTTGTAAGTGTCAAAATTCATTACAAAGTTGAATGTAAAAATATCTATAATATGGGTTTGGTTTTTCTGTAGGACTGTCTGACCATGTTTGTAGTTTGTATATCACTGATACTTTGCATACTTAACGTTTGCTATAGTACTTCAAGCTTTGGAGTGGATGGGAGTTTTGTAAAGGTTGTTTTATTCCATTAGGTCATGGTTTTGGTACACTTTCTTCCAAAACAGTATTTGTAGGAAAAATAAAAATAGTATGTAATGCCAAGTCCCCTAATGTAGATCACAGTGATACAGTAATTAAGGGTGGAAGGAACTCTGAGGGGCTAACTCTGCTCTCAGAGCAGAGTCTGCTTAGACCAGCTTCCCAGGGCTCATCCAGCTGAGCTCTGAACGTCTTCGGGGTTACAGGTTCCACCACATCTCAGGAGACTTGTTCCCAGTGTTTGAGTACCTTCCTAGTGATTTTTTTTTTTTTTCCCCTAAAACCGGAATCCTCCTTGTAGCAGTTTGTGCCTGTTGTCTTCATGTTCTTTATACACGTGCCTCAGAGACTTATACTCGGCCTTCACCATCCTGTTATTGCTGTTGACCAGAGATCCCTATGAAGCCTTCTCTAAAGGCTGAACAAACCCAGTTCTCTCAGCCCCTCTTTGTACGTCAGTTGCTCCAGACCCATCATCTTGGTGCCTCTTTGCTAGTCTTACTGCAATGTGTCAGTGCCTATACTACAAACTCAAATTAATACATTATGCTCTGTTATGATTTAGAACTGTCGTACTTCCAAGACATCATAAAAAGTGTGGGGTTTCTGTCTAACCATGATTTTAACGTTTTTTGGGTTTTTTTTGTTTGCCATCATTGGCCTGTTGCATCTGAAAATAGCTTGGGTAGGAGAAATCTTATGATGAGATTTTAGGACATGGAGCTCATAGTCGTTTTTGACTTTGATTTCAAAACCACGTAAGTCAAAACAAAAATATTTTAAATAGGTCTTATACCTTGGGTAGTATCTGCTGTTTGTATGCTCGTTCTTAGCAGTACTTTGTAAAAGCAGGCTGCTGCTCACAGGAACTTAAGATGTTTCTACAAATAGAAGGAATGGAAAAAACCATCATAACTCACTCCTGAACATAAATTTTAACATTGTTTTCAATTCTGAGGTTGCTCTAGTTGTAAAGCTTTAAAGGGCAGAGATGTGAAAGCATTATCTTGGAAGACTTTTGTAGACCCTGTTTAAATTCTCATGTGGTTCATCTTGGTGTTCTCCATGCTTTTAACTTGCCCTGTCTTTTGCTTCTTTAGGAATATGAAGAAAAAACTGGACGAGCTCACAGACCACTCTCTCCTAAACAGAATGTGAGGAAGAATCTTGATTTTGAACCACTCTCCACTACAGCACTTATTTTAGAGGACAGACCAGCGTAAGTTTTCAGAAATACCACAGAGAGGGTCCCTTTAAAATAAGGCTAGCAAAGCTTTTCGTAATGTTTGTATTTGATTACTCTAATTCAAACAGATGATTTATAATTTGAAGTAGAAATTTTTTCAGGCTAGAGAATATAAAAGGGGAATGATTATGAGAAAAATTATTCAAACAAAAATAACGTTATTTCATAATAAAAGCAATGGCTTTGTATGAAAGGAGGTAATTAGGAGAGCAGAGCTCAAGTTTTGAGTAATTCTAGCTTCTAAGCATGCATAAGGGATTTTTATTTTCCCTGGGAGAACATAAGCATAAAAATGAAGGTGGTATATGCTAAAGAAATTGAGAAGCAAGGATACAGTGTCCTGTTTACGCAGAGAAAGACCACACCTCCATAAATAATGAAACAATATAATGATTGTTCTGCAGTGGGTTCAGCATCACATTTTAAAGGTTGTGAAGTACTTGATAGGTTGTTTTATGCTTCTGTTACTGCAAGGAGATACTTGCATATGCAGTCTAACTCCACAACAATTTAGCTGCTCTACCATGGTTTGCTCCTGAATTACACGAATTCAGTCATGCTTAGTCAGTTTATGAATGGTACCCAGCTTTACAGGCATGGCGTCTGCATTTTTAATATAGCTGTACATTGGTGTAAAGAACTGGCATAACACAGGGCTGTGTTTTCTTTAACAAATCTGTAGGAAGAATGCTCATATCAAAGTATTCTAGTTGAAGGGTCATTTAAGACACTTTTTGGCTTGACTTGTAGATTGTGTGTCAAGGCTTCTTGGGACATCTAGAACAGTATGAGTGTGATTATTTGTTATAGCAGGTTTTATTGTGTACAGCTGGAAACAGTACATACTAGCTTATTTGTTGTATTTAAAACCTGTCTGTTAAAAATGATTCTTTATGTGAGATAATCTGAGAACCAGTGTTCAGCTAGATTGAATTAGTGTGTCACATTACAGGATAATGTTCAGATTTTGCTTTCTTTCCTGTTGTTGATAGATTGAGGAACTCCT
This sequence comes from Larus michahellis, assembly GCF_964199755.1. NCBI lineage: Eukaryota > Metazoa > Chordata > Aves > Charadriiformes > Laridae > Larus > Larus michahellis. Next base: position 58,493,823 of record NC_133900.1, on the reverse strand, counting down.
AGCAGAAGAGGTATTTTTAAGATTCTATACAATTGAATGATCATTTCTTTTATCTATTAGGGAAAACTACTCTGGACAGCAGTGCTGTCCTCTGAATCTTTTGATTCTTTAGAATTAATTTCTTGTTTACAGTTTTCATACTTTTTTAACCTTTTAGGCTTGAAGTAATTTCTTTTTGATATCCTATGACAAAAAGATTTAAGACTTTCGTAAGAAAAATGCAGTGAGATTTTAGTCCAAAATGGCTGCTCTTGATTTTGCACTCACTCACAGGGTTTAGGTAAAGCTTTCTAGGAAAAATCAGTAAATATTCCATATTCCCTCTAGCTTTAACTGGAAAAATCTTAGTAGATACTAAACATCATCTCACATATATGGTGACGTTGTTAAGAAGTAGGACAAATAATATAAGTGATGGAATTTAAGTTAGCAGAACTTGCGTTGTTTCATCCGGTTATCGTTTCCAAAGTTCCCTTAATTCACACCATTTCTAAAGATTTGGATTTAAAAAAGATGCTGGTCAATTTACATAAATGAAACTGGAAAAGAGTGAATTGTTTTCTGTGGTTAACAGTGACACTAATGTGAAAATCTACTTTTCTTGTTCTTTTAATGATCTTGATTTTAAAAAATATTCATACGCAATGCATACTTTAGAGGTACTATGATTACGTAAATAGTAAAGAATACTACTATTATTGGTGACTGTTGATGTCTAGCAGCTGCCTTGTGTGTGACACCTTACAGGAACATGAAGGTGAATTTTTGCATATCTTTTTTATTAACCAAAGGTATAAACTGTCTTGGGAATACAATACAGTGTTCTACAATACAGGAGAACAAAATACTTAAGTCATTTCCTGTTCTGATGTTTTGGTGATCCTGTAGTTGTATGAGGTACATGGTGGTTATGCTAATTACAAATATGATTAACTTAAAGTTAATGTGGTCTGACATATGAGTATGTGTATTTGTGTGGCAGAGATGTTACCATCAGGGTTTAATCACAAACCAAATGGCTGTGTTGGTATTGATCAACGGAGAATATAGAGGGTGGCTCCAGTGCCACTTGTTGCTGTCTAAGTGAGGAGGAGCAGTTAAGCCTTTAAAATAGACATGGTGTCTCAGAGAGCAGAGGGGAAAAAAAAGGAGTGTAGGGAGTCATTACTTCATGGGTAAAGTAAGTTGTGGATGTAACTCTTAAATGAGGTGTACAGTGAGAGAGAGTATGGTCTTGCATCATACCTGTAGAGAGCAGTTTAAATGAAAACTACCAGCTTGGTATATACCAGTATATTCTCTTTATTTATGAAAATCAGCCCATGGGTTCAGTTGTTTAATAATAAAAACGCTGAAATTACCAAACATAAGGAAATTACTCAGCATGTTTCGTGTATAAAAGTAGTCGTAGCTGGTCAGTGTTCTTTCCTTCTCTTCTGCTGACTCTGGCAAAAAAAAATTCTTTCCAAGGATCTGTTGCTCTCTTTACTCTTTGAACAGATATTTTGACAAGAACCAGTGTATGCTTTTCTTTCAGAAGTGCCTAGAATTTTCTTTGGACAGACTTGCCAACTTTCAATACTGATTATTATTTATTTTTTTTTTTAAATTTAAGGAACCTCCCTGCAAAACCAGCAGAAGAAGCTCAGAAACACAGGCAACAGTACGAAGAAATGGTGGTTCAAGCAAAAAAAAGAGGTGATGGAATTTCTTGTCTTCATAGGAGAGAAGTGTAAAGTTAAGGGGTATTTCTAAACCTGAAATGCACTTGTGTCAGTCTGTTGCTCTGTAACATGAGGGATCTGTACCTGCTCTCGAAGAAGAATCAATCCAGAGAAGAGAGAGGGACAACAGTAGTTTCATTACAAAGCCCTACACCAGGCCGAGAAAGAAAACAATCCTGGAATCCAGCACGAAATAATTTTTTTTTCATTTGTAACTCTTAAATAATTGAGTGGCATTTGTTCGTGGATTTAAAAATTTACTGATACAGTGAAGTAGATTATCAGTCAAATTAGTGAAGACTAGGCTTATTTAGATAACTACAGGATATTTGATGGTTTCATGTTGGGAACAACCTGTTGAGGCTGTAGTATATCAATACATAATTTTCCGCATAGGAAAATGTATGTAGTTACGTTCATTTGATAATCTGTCTCCCATCTAAAATTTACAGCTTTCCCAAGGTTTTGCTTGTAACTTCTTGTCTGACACTGTTCACAGAAGTGTCTCTGCAACACTGTGCCATGCATATCAGGTAGAGCTGACAGGTTTGGTTTTCTTCTGCAGATATTTTAGATCAGCTGGGTTTTCTAATAAACACAAGCATTGCAATAATAGTAAATTTGGACTCATTGAAGTTTTGTGTCCAGTGAGAGCTACTGGAAATATTTTTTTTTCCAGCTGGCCAGGTCCCTGTGCCGTATGAATCAGTGGAAAGGTGATATGAACACAGGACCTGCTCGCTTTCTGCAGTTGACATATTAATAAAAGTAGCCCCTTGTGGTTTTGAGTATCATACACCTACTAGTGAAGTTCTAACTTCATGTGACTCCCACGTTAGTATATCCACTCAATGTGTGGTAGTCCAGAAGAGTTTCTCTGTTCTTTCGTTGCACGTAGGGTAGATGGTTTGGGAGAAACGGGACGATGCTCAGGTTAGGCAATGGGCCAGGTCCTTGTGCTGTCTTCGCTGTACTGGAGTATGTCATCGTGTCCAGATAAATACCCTGACAAACTCACTTCCCCAAAAGCCACTCCAGATGAACAACTTTGCAGAGTCATGTGTAATGTAGTGTAGAGGTCAGGAAATCAAAGAGTGTAAACACCCTCTTTTTGTTTAGAGAAAATCTCAAAGTCTGCATTTAGGCAGGCTTACAAAGAGCTCGTGTCAAAGGTGAAAACATTAGGAGGCAGTTGGTATGGTTCTGCTCAGGCACAGCTTCTGTTGGGCTTTAAAAAACGTGGACGCATCAGGTTGTGCATGTTCATTCCAAAGACCTTGTTCATGGTACTGCTGCTCTTCAGTTAGTTTTTCTTCCAGGTCAGTACCTTCCTATATTGTAGGCAGTGTGTGTGTGCTTGCACATGCCCTGTAGTGCCACTGTGCTGCTACAAAGAGTGTCTGCCTGCATTTGTTAAACTGCATGTCTAACAAATTTGCCTATGGGAAAAATAGTAGTTGAAGCAAAAATGTAAAATATGTTTAAACATGAAAAATGTTTTCTTTTTAATGAACTGAAGATTTCCGGTGTATATATATTCGTGATGTGTGACATTTTGATTAACCGTACGCTAAGTAGCATCAAAAATGTGGCTCTTGTGATCACGGAATCACGGAATCTTCAGAGTTGGAAGGGACCTCTAGAGATCATCTAGTCCAACTCCCCTGCTAGAGCAGGATTGCCTAAAGCACATCCCTCAGGACTGCATCCAGGCAGGTCTTGAAAATCTCCAGAGAAGGGGACTCCACAACCTCCCTGGGCAGCCTGTTCCAGTGCTCTGTCACCCTCACTGTAAAGAAGTTTTTCCGTGTATTTGAACGGAACTTCCTATGTTCTAGCTTGTGCCCATTGCCCCTTGTCCTGTCACTGGGAACCATTGAAAAGAGCCTGGCTCCGTCCTCCTTAAACCCACCCTTTAGATACTTGTAAACATTAATCAGGTCCCCCCTCAACCTTCTCTTCTGCAGGCTAAAGAGTCCCAGCTCTTTCAGCCTTTCCTCATAAGGGAGGTGCTCCAGTCCCATAATCATCTTGGTTGCCCTACGCTGGACTCGCTCCAGTAGTTCCCTGTCCCTCTTGAACTGGGGAGCCCAAAACTGGACACAGTACTCCAGTTGTGGCCTCACCAGTGCAGAGTAAAGGGGGAGAATGACCTCCCTCGACCTACTGGCCAAAGTCTTCCCTATGCAGCCCAGGATGCCATTGGCCTTCTTGGCGACAAGGGCACACTGCTGGCTCATGGATAATTTGCTGTCTACCAGGACCCCCAGGTCCTTCTCCTCAGAGCTGCTTCCCAGCATGTCCGCCCCTAACATATACTGGTGTTTGGCATTCTTCCTTCCCAGGTGCAGGACCCTACACTTGCTTTTGTTGAACCTCATTTGGTTCTTCTCTGCCCAGCTCTCCAGCCTGTCCAGGTCACGCTGGATGGCAGCACGGCCCTCTGGAGTGTCGGCCACCCCTCCCAGCTTGGTATCATCAGCAAACTTGCTGAGGATACACTCTGTCCCCTCATCTAGGTGATGTCCTGACAGTATATCTAAATCACAGTTTACGAAGAGCAACACAGAAGAGTGAAAACAAAATATAAAACTTGTATTATTTTAGCCTGTATTTTGGAATCTGCCATACAAAAAAGGGTGGGGCTTTATTAGGAAATACTCTGACCTGTCCTACTAGGTGGGGCTGTTGGCTGAGATGCTAATTCAAAGCTACTAATGTGGTTAGGTTTGAAGTGTCAAAGGAGCCACATATTATCCAACTCCCTTTGTCCCATCCATCAAAAATGAGCCTTATGGATAATTCCGCTTTTTTCTTTATTCACATGTGGCATCGCTGCTTAGCTTGCTGTATGCCTGGGAAATTCTAATTTGAACAGTCTACTGTACACTTAGGTGAATATAGTGTGCTTTTACATGGATATGTAGCCATGAATAGCTAACACTGAATATTTGGTTTCTGATTTTATTAATTTAAAAAGGAAATGGCTTTTTTGCAGAGCTTAAAGAAGCCCAGAAGAGGAAGAAACAACTGGAAGAACGCTGTAAACTGGAAGACAGCATTGGCAATGCTGTTCTGACTTGGAACAATGAAATCTTGCCCAACTGGGAAACTATGTAAGACAGTATGTTATACTGAGTTTTAATTAAAATTGCTGAGTCTGTATCCTGAAGAGAAGTTACAAAGTTAGCAAGTATAATTTTAAATGGTCTTGGAAGCTTTTGTTCGAAAGTTGCTTTTGGACAGCTACAAAGAAAATGAGCAACAAATGTTTCATTATTTCTACAAGATGGCTGGAAGTGATGCAGTTCTTATTTGTCTTTAATGGAGGTTCGGGATATTCAGAAACTGTGAAACACAGAGTAGTGATCTTGGTAGAGAATGTAAAAGCAGAAAGCATAACGCTTGAACACCATGCATTTATCACAAGTGAGCTTTCCTTGACTACTTGAGCTGTTGATGTTATAATATCAGATGCAGATTGATGTGACGTGTATGGCATTATGAAGCCTCTTTAATTACAGAGTGGTATACCTGCTGGGATAATCAAGTGATGGAAGAGAGAAGTAGGGAAAAAGTTATTTAAAAAAAAAACTATTAAGTGCTAAAAGATTTCCTACAAAGACACAGCACAGGCAATTGGTAAGCTACCTTCGCTGTCTGGTTTTTCATGTCCTTTGTACTTTGCTAGTCATCTTAAAAAAAAAAAAAAAAAAAAAAAAAAAAAAAACCACCACAAACACCAAAACCAGCTTCCCCCTCCTCCCCCCCAATATAACCACCACCACAACAACAAAAACAGGTCTCCACAACACTCACGACTGCAGTTTGCTTCATCTTGGAATTCAGTTGTCCTGAGAATATATGTTAAAAATATGGTTGGAATTTGTTGGAAAATGCATTTCTGGGGAACTGAAGTAATAAATTATTAGCAAATTGCAGATTTGCATGTCTGTCTTTAGTATTTGAAGATGCATCCGTTATGGCTGCTGTTAAAATAATGACACCTTTTCCTGTACTGGTTTATAAATCCAGAAGTTCCACAGTGTATTCACTATTTTACATTTTAGTTCAGGATCTGCTTTTAGGTATATAGATTGTTGTGTTTTATGTTACTACCACAAACTTTCATTGGTGCTTAGGTGCTATTCTGTTCCTCTTTCTGGGCTCTTGGATTGATGAACATCAGCTCCAGCCATTTCAAAGCCTGTGTTCTGTTAAAATGTATTTCATGCTGAAAGTTGTTATTTGTTACATCTTCATGCGTTTTTCTGGAGGGTTAGAGCTGCAAAGCTGTGTGGGAAACTGCATGTCTCATTTGCACGGCAGGGTGATAACAGAGGGGAGAGGGTAGACTTCCAAAACTTGTTTCTGTGTTTAATTTTACATGGAGATTTAAGTTTGTCCAGTGTTTATCATAGGCAGTGGTGCAGATACAGATTTAGTTTTCATTTGTTTATTTCTGTCCCCTATGATTCTTGCTGGTAAAGTGGGGTTGCAGATTACAGATATTGAGATTGCAGTGCTTCTGTCAAAATAAGCCGTTAACTTGGAAGGAAGTAAGCTTTCCTTTACAGTTCAAAGCGAAATAGCACTAAAGAATGGGTATGTGCAAACCACTTTTGACTTCTTGGCCTGTTGATCTTCATTTTGGTTTGGATCCCTTCAGCGGTGGTAGGAGGACGCATTCACAATTCACACGGCACTGAAATATTTCTCAGAATTAATCCATTTTATTTTAAACAGGTGTTGTTCCCGTAAAGTTCGAGAGCTATGGTGGCAGGGCATCCCACCGAGTGTGAGAGGCAAAGTCTGGAGCTTGGCAATTGGCAACGAGTTAAACATCACCCATGGTGAGACTGTTGTTTTGTCTACATTATCTTAGAAAGAGAAGTAGTAAGGGCACAGTCTTGGATTTTATTATGGTGTATCAGAACCTGAGGTGTGGGTGTGGTATGTTATCTAGTTATGCTTTTTTTGTGGTGCTTTGACCTGTTTTGTTCAAAAATACAGTGTCTTTTTATCTTGTGACTGCTCTAGGACTGCCACTCTGAGTTGTTTCTGATTATCGCTGTTGCTGTGTCTTGCTTTGGCGTTAGATGGAGATGGTCAGAATTAATGACTCAAGCTTGCTTTTTTCATTTTGACACCTAGAATTGTTGTTAATTTTGTAGTGCCTATGAGTATGCATATAGCATACTCTGATTTAGAGCAAAACATTAGGTTTGTGAGAGATTAAAAGACCCCTGGGAAAATTTGTACATTTGCTTATATGTGTGTTTGTGAAAATAGGAATAATGTAGTACTTCAGAGTACAGAAGAACACAACTTTGAAAGGCTAACATATATAATTAATTCCAACTTATAAATGTGGTAGACTGCCTGTACTCCTGCTGTATTGTGCTGCTTTTCTGTGCTTGGCGTAGTTACCTTGGATGTAGTTCTTGGATGGAATTTTCTAGACTTATCCCAATTATCCATTCAGACTATAATTTTGAACGCTAGTGCTCTGCAAGAAAAATGCTTGAACATCAAATGCAACTCGTGCCTGGATTGCCTTTTGTTTTCACTTAATCTTTAGTTACATGTTAGCAGAACAAGTCTTTCAGAACCATAACCTATTTAGAAATTCAACTACTGGGTTAGAGATGCTGTTACTTGTAATGAGTGGGGCAGCACTGCTCGCATGGTAGGTGATTAGTACCTGACAATGGATATGAGCATATACAAATAGTGGACTTGGTCTTCTCTGTTTTGTTTTGTTTTGTTTTTTCCAGAACTGTATGATATTTGCCTGGCTCGTGCCAAAGAGAAGTGGCGATCACTTAGCACCGGAGGGGCTGAAGTAGAATGTGAAGGTATACTTTTCATGAAGACCTTATGCTGTGTTACAAAATAAGAGATTTTGTAAAATTGTTCCTTAAAATTAAGTAAGAGATTATAAACAAAAAAATTCATATAAAAATGCCTCTGGTCAAAAGAGAGTTTGTTTTTGTGGAAGCAAGAAATAATTTTACTCTTTCTTCTCAATGAAACCATAGTCTCTTACAAAACACACTTGTTAATTTTTCTTTATAAACTATCTCTAGGTATGGTTCTTATTTGATGCTAATTTGTAGGAAAAGTAGTAAAGTTTGGGGATTATAATTTGAATTGCAACACTTTTCTGCATCCATAGTTTTGGAATTGAAATTCAAATTATAGCAGAAAATGACATTTTAGTCCCTTTTTGCAGCTTTGAGCCCATCTCTTGGGTGTGTTTCAGAGAGAAGCAATTTAGTTTTGCAGATGAAGTGATTTGAGATTTACTAATTGATTGGAAGAGTTGTCTGTTTTTGAGAGAGTATAAAGCTACATGCAGATGCTTGAAACTGCCTTTGATAAGTAATTATGCTGAGCAGAAAAAGGAGAACATACATACTGGCATTTATCAACAGAAAAATATTTTTGATTGGAAATCCCCTGCTTTGTTCTTTTAAGATTGTCTGCATCTTAAGATGACATCTAGTACATTTCCAGCTTCCTCTTGCACTTAATTTTGTGGAGTGTGTACGCTCATGTGATTGGTGTAAGCATTTGCTAGTGACAGCTCTTGGTTTTTGATTGTTTAATAAGCAGCAGCAAGTAACTCCCAACTATACTTACCAGAATGGACAAAATACAAATAAAAATTTTCAGTATCAGAAAGAAAACTAGTACTTCAGAAATTTACTTTGTATGAGATCTCTTTCAGTTATGGAGAATTTATTGTAGTGTCCATGATGTTTAACAACACATACAAAGAATAAATAAACATGATTTTGGAAGGAGAGCTGACAGTAGTAGAGATAGGTGGTATCTATCAAATACTTCTGCTTTAGGACTTCTCCCTCCCTCCACAACCTTTTCACAGAGTCAGCTATTTCAGGAGCCGCTGGGAAGCCTTGCTGAAGGCGAGGGGTCACAGGTTAACAGCCTTGTGTCTGTCTAATGATTTGTTAGCCAATACCAGTGAAGTGCCTGGCCTGCCTTGTCGTGCATCTTTCCACCCATGACTTCAAATCATATTGAGGGTCAGTGTGCGATGTAGGGCTGCTTTGAGACTGGACATACTTGCTTCTTAGCCACTGTGCTGAATTCAGGGAATTTTCTTGTCTATACGCTTATTCCCTAGCATTCGCCTCAAAATAAATGAACTGTGCAAAAACTAACCCTTACTGGAAAGAAAAAAGAAATGAGGGTACACTGATCCATGTAATAAAAACAGTAACTTTGGCTTTTGTAGATGCTGGATTTTCTGCAGCTGACAGAGAAGCAAGCTTGGAGTTAATAAAACTGGATATCTCAAGAACATTTCCTAATCTCTGTATATTCCAGCAAGTAAGCAATGTTAACTTTTGTCTTGACTTCTCAGAGAAATTAAGTTTACATAATCTTGCCTGTCCGTTGGTTGAAACAGCCCATTGAGTTCCAGTCTGAAGAAGCAGATACCTTGAGAGAAAAAAGTTCTTAAAGATTTTAGAAAACTAAATAATCTAGAAAATACTAACCTCAAGGTACTATGCGTTTCGAAGAGGCAACAAAACCAATCTGTTGGCTAATGATCGTGATTCATCTAGCCCAGCTCATGCTGGTTTCTGTTTGATGAAGTGATGCAGGTGAGTGTTTCCAAGTCCGTGAATCAACACTGATGGGTTGCAAATACAGGGTAAGTGAGAGAGAGAGCACAGCTCAAGCAAGCAAGACTTGGTAGCCTCTTATTGGTTCCATGCAAGACTAATTTAACTTGTATGTTTTTGGTGTGCTTTAATGACTCATTTTAACCATATATTTTGTCCTATAACAAATTTCAGCAGCCCTGTAAAAGCTTTAGATTGTGATAAGTCAACATTTTTGGGTGAGAAACTTTTCCCTTTGGAAATTCTCAGCCAGTTACAGTACTTACAGCAGCTGTGAGCAGTCAACAGCGTGAAATTCTTTTTAGCTATATATGTAATTCGTGATATGCTCTGTGTGTGTTATGGCATATTGTCGTAGTTTTAACTATTTTCTTCACGGTTGACTTCTGCCTCTAGTCTACTCTGCAGTTAAGTAGTTCTCAATTGGTGTTCTACTTTCTTGTCACTAGTGTCAAAGTGCTGCTAACCTATAAGGAATCTCTTAGGTTACATTCCTCTTGCATAAGGATTTACTATGCAATTGGTGTATTGGATGAACTTTATGCATTTGTAATAAACGTGGTATGGAGGGCTGCTTCATGCTTTTAAAGCCAAAATTATTTCGAAAGACTTGGTGCTGTTCAAAGCTGCATAGGGAAATAATGCAGCTTCAGAAGTAATAGATACTGTCTGGAGCACTGGAGGGTTTTTAACGTTTGTTATATACTCAGATGTATTGTCTTGTTTTTCTTTAATTATAGGGTGGTCCGTACCATGACACGTTGCACAGTATTTTAGGAGCCTATACTTGTTACAGGCCTGATGTAGGCTATGTAAGTGATGAAAATTTTTTTCGGGGGTGAGGAGGGAGAACTAGGGGGAGGGAGGGTTGTGTTAATCAGTCCTTTGTAGACCAGTGTTAAATGCTTTTGTGAATACTGAATACTTGTGGGGTTTCTGTGTGCTTTCTTCTATTCTAATGCATACTTGAGAAGGGTATACAAGGGTTCTGTTGCTAGATTTAAGCTTAACAGGTTAAGTAATTGGAAAACTCCAAAGTACGTATTTGTACTGCTTGAAAATTGTAGTCAAAGGAGAAGTTGCAGTTAAATTGGTCCTTGAAGTACATACTGTTCTTAATGGCAGTCTTAGTGAGACTATTCTCAGTTGAGTATCTATATATATATGGATAACTATACTCTGTTGAGTATCTTACTCCTCTTGATACGTATTTCTGTGCCTTAGCACTGTGAGTTTCTGGAACAATCTTTAAAGCAATGTCCATTGAGGCTACGTGAGCTACCTCAAAGTATTTGAAGTAGTGATTATGAGAGGAGTGAGTGGATTTCAGATACTTCATGTAGTCTTTTTTCCCGGAGCAGGGATATATAAGAGCTTATTCTTTATTAGGGAGCAGTTGTTTTAGAGAAGGCAAATGTAGAAAGATAACGTTCCTATTCTGTGAGTTGTATGTGGTGCTTGGCAAAAACTGCTGAATGTGACAGCTGGGAAACTAGAAAAAGGGCAGGTCAGGTGGTGTGCTTCATTTGGCATGGAACCTGTTGTGTTGGGAAGGAACTTGTTCCTCAGGTTTGCAGGAAAGACTGTCACACCTTGGTTCATGTGACTCTTCAGCTGCAGCGTTACACCCTCTGAGAGAGCGAGCTTTGCCTATGTTCAGCATTGATTCCATAGCATACTTTGTAGAATAATGCAACAACATCATGAGCTGATGGTAAATGAAACATGAGTTAATCTTAAAATGCAACTTACTGCTTGTCAAATGAGTCATTGCAGTTGTCTGTAACTGCCAGTAATTGATTGAAAAAGGAAAGGAAAGAAAAGACTTTGTCTCTAGTGTCCTAGTCCAGCTTTCCACAAATAAGGGTATGTATGACCCATCCCTAGGAGAAGAGGGATTGCTTAGGAACAGCTTATTCTTCAAAAAAATCTTTATTCTGCATATTTGAAAGTGCTGTCATCCTAGCCTGTCTTAGGAGTTTTACTTAGAGCCTTTGAAAGGAGGCAAGATGGGGATCACTAGCTTCCATGCTCTGAACATTCAATACCAAAGGGTCATGTGGGTTAAAAAAATCTTACCTTTCTGAATGTTTTGCAAAATTCAGCACCTCAGTGAGTGCATTAAACACTAGTGATTACAAGGACAAAATGAGGCAGTATTCTTGGAAGAACACAGTTATTGCTGAATGATAACACTTCTCCTTTCTTCAGGTACAGGGCATGTCATTCATAGCAGCAGTATTGATCTTGAACTTGGATACTGCAGATGCCTTCATTGCTTTTTCTAATCTTTTAAATAAACCCTGTCAGATGGCGTTTTTTCGTGTGGACCATGGCCTTGTAAGTATGCAAGAAAACTGTAATCTACATGTAGTAGCTATGTGTAGGGAAAGGTGTTTTTTTATTAAAAAAAAATTATGGTCTCAGTAGCTTGGTAAATAAGTCAGAATTTATTTTAAAGCAACATGCTTGATAAACAAAAAAAGCCCCAACACACACGCACACCTCCTCAAAAAAACCAAACCAAAACCCACCCCACTAACCTTTTTAAGCAGGCAGGTGAATTAAATCGTTCAGCTGCTATTTTATGATGCTCAGAGAATAGTTAATGAGAATATTATTGTAGGTGTTTCTCAAATTGGGCACTGCAGTTGACAGCTGAAAACACCTTAATATTAGAAGAAGTGTCTTGAAGGTGCTTTTTATCCCAAACTAATAGGTTGCTGAAAATAGACTGTTGCAGGGAGAGGCAGGTTTCCTGTCTCTTAGTGTAGCAGCTGTGTTTGACAAGCAGCCTGGGGGAAATCAGATGAGCAGACCCCTCCGGTTTTCAGTGGGAGCTGGTTGCCTGATTCTCTCTGGGGTCTCTGAAGTTCCTTGTTATCATGTACACTGGGCTACTTGTATACCCCATCTCCCGAAATGTGTTTTTAATTTACTTTAAAAGTATTTTTTAAAAAATATATGGCATTCTTTATCTCTTTCTCACTAATTTACCTTTTAACACTATGAAAATAGGATCTGCTTCTCAAAAGTTCAAATGGGAGAAAAAAAGCAAGGGAATGGATGACATAGCAGCAGTCACTTTTGTTGCTTAAACAGTAGGACCACTAGGGATCCTATCAGTATTTCCTGCTGGAAAAGCAGTATGTAATTCCCTGTTGCAGCCCCTGAATCTCATCAGTTATAAACGCCCATGGGGAGATGTACCACAGCGCAGACAGCATTGCTAGAAACAGTATCAGTCCATCTCCATTACTGTACTTTGAAAAAGAGGATGTGGTCATGCATTCAGTGTGTAAATATGGTTCTTGTGAAGATGATTTTGGAATTAAATTTACTGGAATAAGACGATATTTTTAGCTGAAATAGTGTGTTTTGATATGCTCTTGAATACTGCTGTTTAGTTCTGTTAGCCTGGCTAAATAGAGGCTACATGATAAATGAATGCTTACGGAACAGTTGAGATGGTGATACAATATTAACATATCATGAAATTACAAAGCCGTGATTCACACCACAAGGAAAACTTTGTACCTAAAATTTCAAACCGATTAGTGACACATAAAGTGAGACAGTTTGGGCTTCCTGTGGTTAATATACTCACCTGCTGTCTACCCTCATCTTTTTGTGTCAGTTTTACAGCTTAATAACCAAATGCTGATTTGTCTTAACATATAATAAACTAAAAAAATAAAGCCAGCATTAGTTAGTTGTGGAAATGATAGTAATTTATACCAGTTTATCTTGATTCATTTTGTTGGTTGCAATTTTATTCAACTCAGAATTATTTTAGTTACTAGTAAGTGAATGTCTTGTTGAATGTTGATTTGATCAAGATAAATACCTGAACCGCTATTGCATTTCTGATAGAGCTGCCAGCATTACTGTCGATAGATGTGATTGTAGCAGTTATGTGTAAAATTCCTTCTCTGAAGTACTTTTGAAACACTTTAGTAGAACTCTCTTACTGCGGTGCTAGCATGTAAACAGATCATTTTGGAAGCCGGACTGTAACTGATGGTTCAGAGATTTTACGTAACTTTCTGTGGGTATTTTTGTAGAATACACCCATCTCTGATTGGCTTTTAAGCCTTATACTCTTACTGACTACCAGGCTCAATCTTTTATTTGTCGCTGTTAATGAAGGTAGTCTACCATCTGTCACTTCATTCAGATGAAATGGGAAATGTTTCTTTAAGGACATTTAAAAAAAAATGGAAAGCAAATCTGTCATTCTTTAAAAGGATTTCAGACAAAAGGCTCCTCTTTTCACTTTACTGTTATGGTGTTTTGGGGAGAAGCATGATGATACATCTCGTACTTTGAAGTAATCATAGCCATTCTTTATTGCTTTTAATGGGATATTGTGATTCAAATTACTGAATCATTCAAGGATTTTGCTTAACTTTTCTCCCTATAGTATTAAGAGCATGGTGGGGGGGAGGGGGGTGGGGTGGGGGGAGGGGCAGCTAAAAACCCTTTTTTTTTTTTTTTAAACTCTTAGTTGGATTGGAAGATTGTCTTTTTCCATGTCCTCTATTATGGAGTTTGACCTAAATATTCAAATTTTAAAGTAATATGAAAGCTTTTGTGTTTTAAAAGGAGTACAGTTCAGGGGTTGCGGTATCAGGTGGGAGTTACAATCTGTTTCTCTTGCATAGGTGTTTTGTCTTGGTCTTTGGCTTTTCTGTGTGAACTTTGTCTCTCCCTCTTTGCAGTAGAAATGCTATTATCTCATTTTAAAACGTATGGTATAAAAGAAGCTTTGATATTAGAATGTGGTTTGTGATTGGAGCCAACTGGACACTTCACTCTTGCTGTGGACTATTAAATTATTTTAGTTACATATTTCATTTTACAATCCATTGAGCCTTGGATTTTATTCAGTGTAATATTAAATTACTGCCACAAGTATAAAGCACCATTCTGTTATAATTATTTTGAGAAATCAGCAAATAACTTCTGCTGGTATTTTTCTTTCCAAAGGAAGCTGGCCAAGACCCAAAACAATAATTATATTGTTCAGTATGAGAACAGTGTATAGGCTGAATCTTAAACTCTGTGTGCTTGCAGATTCTGTCCTTTATGTAAATGTTTAGTTCTTTATTGTATCACGTAATTCATAGGATCCTGTTTTTGAAGAGCATTAATCCAACAACAGATAACACGTTTAAGCCTATTAATACAGCTGACTGCTTTTTTCTCCCCATTGTATTTTCCCAGATGTTGACTTACTTTGCCGCATTTGAGGTATTCTTCGAAGAAAATCTGCCAAAGTTATTTGCTCACTTCAAAAAAAATAATTTAACTCCAGACATCTATCTTATTGATTGGTAAGACATTGAAAGTATAATTAATGTGTGTACTAGCGTATAGTTCCATGTCAGTATTCGCGACAGAAGCTGGAGTGCTTTTACCTGGTTTAGTGTTCTTTTAAGATAAAGGCTTTATCTTTTGTTCAGTACTTGAGTTTGTTAATCTAAATCATTCCCACATACTTTTGCAATGTTTAATGTTTGCCTTTATTATTGTACTTCTGCTGAATTTGAAGCTTCTTTTGAAATACATCTGTATAGCACTGTTTATCCATATTTAGTGCATATTTGGATTGATCTTCTGAGAAAATCTACTGCGTGTGTAGGTGTGTACCAGGGGTGTATTTCCAGAAAGTATTGCTAGTCTTGCATTTGGAAGTTATAGTTTGTCCTCTTGCTCAGAAAAGGAAGAGTCATTAAAACATAGTGTTTCTGTCCATACAACAAAAAGCTAGAAGCTACAGAAAAGCAAACACGTAGGCTTTTTTAGCAGGATGAACTATGACTCTTGTGCAGTATCTCTCTCATATGTTAGGTGGTCCCAGACCCTATTTAGAGGATCCCAGTACAGGTTGTTTAAGAACTGGTCTTGACACCATCCAACTGAATAGCTAAAGGGCATTAGCATGTTTTTAATTACTGCAGCTATTCCACTTAGCAGAAAGGCAATTACAATCTTTTTATTTGATGAAACTGACTTTAGTTCTAGTGTAATTGAACCTTTTTCATTAGAGAGGAAAAAAGACAAGGATCTTATTTGCACTCCTGCCAAATTTCAGTGTGGTATAAGGCACTCCAAATTGAGCATTTGCATTTGTGCCCATCATGCTTGGGTTTGGGGCAGCTGAAATATCTCTTCTCAGCAAGACTTTGTTGTCAATTTCAGAATGATATGAAATCTTTTTTGTGAAAAATTGATTTGCACTTAAATTGTTGGCAACATCACCTCAAGTATCTGTTCCCAGTAGTAATAGTATTTTTTTCTGAGATTCAGAAGTTACTCTTTTGGAAAACATTTGTACTGTTAATGCAATTCTACCTGAACTAACCTCTCGATACCCTGGTAATCTGTAAGACCTAGTTGCTAGGACTGAACTTGTTGCTGATCCATTAGACAGAAATCCATTTAAAGTAATTCAGTCCAATCCAACAGCCAGAAGTTTGAATACAAAAGTTTTTATAGAATCATAGAAGTCATCTTGTCTAAACCCACTGCTCAAAGAAGGGTCAGCTAGAACAGGTTGCTCAGGAGCTTTTCCAATCATGTTTTCATTATCTCCAAGGATGGAGACTCTACAACCTCTCCAGGTAAGCCATTCCAGTGTTCAGCCACCCTCACAATAAACAAGTTTTTTATTTTCTTATGTTTAAATGGAATTTCCTGTATTTCAATTTGTGCCATTGGCTCTTGTTCTTTCACTGGATACAACTGAGAAGAGTCTGGCTCTGTCGTCTTTATGCCCTCCTGTCAAGTATTTTTACACATTTAGATTCAAGACGTCTCTTCTCCCGGCTAAATAGTCCCAGCTTTCTCAGCCTCTCCCTGCGTATCAGATGATCCAAGTCTTTAATCATGTTCATGGCAAGCTGGACTCGCTCCAGTATAGCCATGTCTCTCTTGTACTGGGAAGCCCAGAACTGGCTCACTAGTGCTGAGTAGATGCATGACCTGCCTTGGCTTGCTGGCAGTGCTGTTCCTAATGCAGCCCAGGAGTTTGTGTACGTTATTTACTGCAAAGACATGTTGCTGGCTTACATTCAACTTGTCCACCAGGACCTCCATGTCCGTTTCTGCAAAGCTACTTTACAGTCTTTTGGCTTCCCATGTGTATTGGGGCCCAGGCATATTTCCTCCACAGGTGTAGGATTTGGCGTTTCCCTTTGCACTTCATGAGACTCGTGTCGGCTCATTTCTCCAGTGTCTCAGGGTCCCTATGGAGTGTTGTATCGACCACTCTTCCCAGTTTCGTATCACCTTTAAACTTGCTGAGGGTACAGTCTGACCTGTCATCCTTAATGAAGATGTTTAAAAGTGCTGGATGAGTATCAGACTCTGGAGTACTCTACCAGTGGATTGGCTTGAAGCTGTACTTCATGCCACTAATGACAACCTTCTGAGCTTGTCAGTTCCAGCCAGTTTTCAGTCCATCTCACTGTCCATTTATCTGGTCCATACTTCATCAGTTCATCAACAAGGATTTTATGGTATACAGTGCAGAAAACCCTGCTGACATCAAGATAAACAACATCCATTGCTCTCCCTTCATCCACGAAGGCAGTCATCCCATCGTAGAAGGCTACCGGGTTGCTCAGGCATGATTTTGCTTTCATAAATCCATACTGACTTCTCCCAGTCACCTTTCTGCCCATCATATGTTTTGAAATTATCTCCAGGAGTTTTTTTTCCATCACTTACCGAGGGATGGTGGTTAGACTGACCAGGCTGTGTTTCCCTCTATCCTGCTTCTTGAAGATAGGAGTGACATTTGTTTTCTTCTAGTCCTCAGGAACTTCCCCTGATCACTGGGACCTTTGAAAGACAATTGAGAGTAGTCTCACAATGACACCAATTTCCTCAGCACTCACATGTGTATCTCATCAGGTCCCATGTACTTGCACATGCCAAATCTGTTTAAATATTCCCTAACTTGATCCTCCTTGCACTAGGCTTTCCCACTGGTCTGGAGGACTTGGGCTTCCTGAAGGTAAGTCTCAGTAAAGGCTGAGATGAAGAAGGCAGTGAGTACCACAACCTCCTGCATGTACTTTGTCACCAGGTTTCCTGCCCTGTTCAGCACAGGCTCATGTTTTCCTGAGGTTTTTTTCTGCTGATGTACTGTGGAAAGCCCTTCTCATTGTCCTTAACATCCATTGCCAGATTCAACTCCAGATGGGCTTTGGCTTTCTTAGCCCCCTTCCTGCATACTCAGACAATGTCTCTGTATTTCTTTGGGGTCATCTGCCCCTCCTTCAGCCTTTTGTATGCTTCCTTATTATATTTGAGTTTTGTCAGGAGGTTCTTGTTCATCCATGCAGGCTTCCTGCTGCCTTTGCTTGAGTTCTGTCGTCTTCATGTGCCTCTTGCACAGAGGTTAGTGTAACATGGGCTTTGTTTGGCTTGGCTTTTACACTGGGACTAAATCCTAATGCCACATGAGTAGAAGAATGAGGGGATGTGTAATGGATAGGTTAATACCATCGGAAGGGTTTTCATGGCTGCAGGCTGAGAATATTAAGCTGAACTAGATCTTAAGCTGAACAGAGCAGGAAGATGCTGGAAAAAATACTGGAATAGGATAGAAGGGAAGGCAGAAGGCAGAGGCTGGTATGTTCAATGATGAGAGGAAAGATGTTGAAATTGTTTTGCTTCAGACAATGTTGTGAAAAGCCTGTGTGTGGAGGAAACAATTGAAATAAAAGGGATATCACAATAGGAAGACTGTAAACATGCTGGAGAGTAACTGAACAGACAACATTAAAATCACCAGGTTATTGTATTTTCAGTGGATTACTATTTAATATGATGCTGTCATAAATAAGGTGATTTTTTATGTAGGAGAGACTAAAAACAAGTGTCTTCACGGTGCAGGCATGTTAATACCACTCTGTTGTCTAACTTTGAGCTTTACATTGTGAAGAAGAAATCCTGAGGAGCAACACCAGAAATTGGAGATTTAGAAAAAGACTGTTTTGATGAAAGGTGGAAGGTTTACATTCACCTCAGCAATTTTGCTTTGATAAACTAGTCTTTATTATGTTCTCTGGAGTAAACATTTATGCAATCAGTTGTTCTCTCTGAGCACATTTATAGGTTAAAAAAAAAGAAAAAAGACTGACTTAGGACAAAGAACTGAAATGTTGCATTCTGAGTGTGGGGCACATCGTACCACCCCCTTTTGTTGCTTCTGTGGGTGTTGTTAAGAGCCCTTGAAAAAACCTTCTGCGGGAGTGCTTGTGGATGGTGCTTCTCAAGGTCTTTGTATGAATGGACTGACAACCCTTAGCATTTCTTGCTGACTACCTGCATCCATATTAAAGCTCTTTATTTTAATTCCAAGGACAATTTACTGTGTTCACCCCCATCTGTAGAGAGTCACAACACTATGATCTTGCACAGGAATGTTGACTAGTTGAGGCAGTCCTGCCCAATCCTGCATTAAACTTTTTTCACCCTTGTCTTGAGCTAGACAGCTTGTCCCACTCTGTCTTTAATTTTGTTAGACAGTGGAGTTGGTATTTAACTGTGTAAGATTCAGGTATAATATTTAAAGATATGCATATATAAGTATATGTATACATATGTGTGTGTGCGCATATATATATACACACACTCTTAAAATACTTTGATCCTGTAGGAAGCAGATTCAGATATTTTTTTCTTTAAATGGCCACTGGAAACTCAGTGAATTGGACTTTATATGTGCTGTCCTTCCATTACTTTCAGGAAGTAATACAGAAAAGATGTAAGGAAAAATCATGTGGTTCTGTGTTCTCACAAGTGAGTAACTATTAAAGCTCAAGACTTTGGAAAATATTGTTTATAAGGTTGCCTGTGGCTCGTGGCTGACAGTGAATTTGCTGTAGTACAGATATCGCTCCGTTAAAAACAACTGTTTCCGGATAGATAAGAATGTGGTTTCAGCGTATTTAAAGTCAGGGAAGAATATGGTACACTGTTGCTCTGAATAGAGAGACCTTTTGGTTGTGGGTAAAAATCTCTATGAAACAGCCTTGCTCTAACATCATTACTTTTATTTAAATGTGCGTTTGTTCTGAGCTCCAAAGGGATGCCTGCTGCTATTCCGGTGGCTGGCATGGTTACCGTGCAGGCATGTGTGCAGTAAATCTCAGTTGGTGCCAGCTCTGGGAGGGCTCCAGTAGCCGGTGCTGCACAGACCAGTTGCTGGGAAACCCTCATGCTCCTGCCGCAATTACAGTGGAATCAACTAGTCTCCTTTGTGCTGCTTCCTGTAACCAGTGCTGCGGGGAACGGCAGTAAAATCGGTGTGCTTAAATCATTTGTGGAAGGGATGCGTTCCAAGGAAAAAGGAATGCTGTGTGTATAGATGGGCCCATCTGTGCAGGTGATGCAGTGCTGCTTTGGGTTTTCTTGGGGCTGGTAGAGGATTTAGGGAGGGGAGATCCCCTGCCAGTTTAGTTCCACCACTGCCTTCTGCAATGGGAAAATGCCGAGGACTTGAGAATTGAATTAAAAGGTACAATGGCATTGATTATCAGTGGATACCTGCCAGAAGTAAGGCGTCTCTTTTTAAAAGGACCCATGTGCTTCAAGCCCAAACTCCAACTGATAAATCTCACGGTAAGAATTAAAAAGCTAGACAGGTTTTTACTTTTTTTGAAGAATATAAAGGGAATCAGTTGTGAGGGGAGCGTAAAGAGCAACGTACGGTCAGGTTCACAGAGAATAGGGGGGAAATAGTGTCTGAATAGCCCGGTTTTGGCCTCTCGGCTCTGTCAGCTGATGTATCACAGGCTCTTGTGAGCAGAGCAGAACGTGGATTTGCAAAGGACACATGCTGTCTATTTATGGCCCACCGCTGCTATACAAACACCCTTTATCCCTACTCAGAAAAATGATTTTGGCAATAATTATAGCCAAGGGCTTTGTTTGTACTGATGGATTGACCAATGATTCTTCAGTATTGCATTGACTGTGATTGTGCTCTCTGAACGCTAACTTTCTATTACACCATTTGCTTGTTACAATAAAGGTCCGAGCCACTTTGTGTGGACATTTGTAGTGGGCACTTCCAGTGAAGTGTTTATAAGCTTGCTGTCTGTTACATTAAAAGAAACATAGTCCATGTCATGCCAGTAACTCTTCACCACACCACCCCCCAAAAAAAAATGAAGCTGAAGATTATGCTTTAAACGTATGCCTCCTTTTCAAAGAAAAAATGGACTGTAATTCTGTCCAAAGGTTTCTGGTGACATCCTGATTTTTTGAGCTTGAGTTGTTACCTGACTTCAAAACATCAGTCATCAGCCCAATTTACAAGTGTGCTTATCCTTATGTCATTGCAGGCTAGGGTGGAATCAAGTGAAATGCTGTGTTGCCTTGTTGTACTCCTAGGCAAGAGAGCAAGGCTTTTTGGGTGCTTCTGACTGACTGGAAATTGCTCAGGAACTCACACAGGATTTGTATTATATTGATGCATTTTAGAATACAGTTAGGTTTGGTGAGTGCTGAGAAGTTGCTCTGTTGCGGTCAGTATTGTATAATATATAATACTTTTTCTTTCCCTTACAAGGAACAAAGTAAATGCTTCCACTTCTATTTTAAATTGTAATAATTTTAAAGTTGTACTAAGTAAACTATTGCCAAAAAGCATGTTGCAATAACTTTGAAGGTGCCAGTGGGAACAGAGATGCCACTATACAATAAAGTAGTGCATATGAACACTTGGAAAGATGCAATCTTTGTCTCAAAGCAGATGTAGTTGGAATTGATACAAACTGTAATAACTAAATACTAGTACCAGGGTGAAGGAGGGAGGATCCAAGAATAAGTTTAAAAGCTCAATTAGGTCATCAGTTTTCACAGCTGAACTCCAAAGTTGCATAAATATTTTTGTGCTGTTACAGACATGGGAAAAGACTGTGTAGTGCAAGAATATGGAAGATCAGATTTGCATCAGTGTTGTTGTGCTTGAGTTGCCAACCCGAAATATGGCATACCTGTCTTCAGTGCTGTTGCTAATGATATTTATGAAGACTTTTTAATTAAAAAATAAAGAGGAAAAAAAAAAAGAAAAAACAAGGAAAGAAAACACAGAGCTTGTGTTTATCATGGTAACAGTGCTTTGCTTTCTTGATAACGTTATTATGGTCATATGCTTTCCCTGTGAGTAGCAAACCAGCCAGCATTCCATGCATCTCCCTCAAAGTGCGCTTTCATCATAAGCAGGACTGGGAGGAGCAGGAGCATCTGGTATTTAGTTTTTTCCCCTCTTCCAAACCGATAGCAGCCAATAGCCTGCCTTTATGTTACTCTGGACATCTCTGTGCTAGTTAGCTGTGTTGTCTGCACCTGGGACTTCTCGTGGGTTGGAAGAGAGCTGCAGACAGAAAATCATCCTGTGGCACGGCGAGTAGAGTGCTAGTGCTGCTGAGAGCCGCTGCTGTGACTGGTTTAGTCTAGCAGCTGCTTTATTGCTATAATAAATTTCAGCTGGGTTCCAGACCAATAGCTCAGATGTCTAATAAAAAATGTCTTCCAGTAGGAAATGTTTGAAGGGAGGAAATGCTGTATCCATTCTTAGCAGTAATGATTCGACTATTGTTTCATTGCTTGTTCTAGGGCACCCAGTCTCCATTCTTGGGGCTTGATACATTTAATTCCATGCTAGTACTAATGAAAGTTGATTCCTGCAAATTACACTTCCTTCCAAATAATGAAGAGATCAATGTCAAATACCTTATTTGATGTGACAGCTTTTTTGATGCAAATAAATCTTTTCCTACAAAAAGTAGTTTTCTAACAAATAGTTCTCGCTCTTTCTTCTGACAGTTAATTTTCTGCCTAGTTGCAGGTTTGATACACATGGGTTATTCAGGTTAGGTCTGAATCATGACAGAATAATAGCTTTTGTGAATAAAAAGAGATTAAAAAAAAATAGGCAGTTACTTATGTTTAACCAGGACTAGTTTCTGGCTGAGTGTTTGCCTGCTGCTTGGTGACCAGGAAAGGACTCAGCTGAATTGCTTCCTATTACACTGTTCCTTTTAAATGGAAAAGCTGTTGCTGTTTCCTGTGCGTGTGTGTGTAATAGACAAAAAGTCTTAATTTTGCTGTGTAGGTATTCTGTAGCAAGACATTTTTATACGGCATGTGACTGTATAAGAACGTTGAAAGAGTGTACAAATTCTGCAACACATCATCAGCCAGTAACTCAAAAAGGGGGCTTTTATTGTGCTATTCTTATACATTAGGGTATGTATGTGAAATGCATATGAGAACAGTAGTGGGTTTTTTTCATCCCAGACTCTACCCCTTATTTACTTTTTTTATATTTCAAATTTAGCTTTTTGGAGAACAGAATTTAAATTATTTCCACTTGTTATAAAACCATTGCAATGAGATGTAAAAATAGAAAAAAGTAAAATCTGAAGGATCCTAAACCTGCAATTTACTTATCACCTGAATTTGTGCAAAAGGTTTAGTCTCGTCTTGTTGCTTGTAAAATGAATACGTTTTCCCATTTTCCTGAAGTGTGCTGATTCACAGAGAAGCTGGATACTTGATGAAACATCATTCAAGCAATCTTATATAGTAAAAAGCAAATACTGCAGAAAACCTTTATTAGAATTTGCTGTGAAAATACGTTAATTCATATTCTACACCTATATATGTGTGTGTGTATATCTGTTCCATTATATTTTTTTATTTTAATTTAAACCCAAATTTACTAAATGAAAAATTGAAGGGGCTAAGGAGGGGTCTCAAACACAAGAGAACTACTGTTCAGTTCACCACAGTTGAAAAGAAATTTTGTGTTAAAAGATGTGGAAAAGATTTATTTAAATTTGAGGCTTTGCTGACCTCTGCCGGAGAAAGAGTTATTTGCAGTTTTACAGAGATCTTTTATGCACTGCATCTGTGGAGAAATGTGTTCTCTCTAAATCCTGAAGGAAAAAAAATCACTGTTATTCTTTTCCCTTATATACTGTAGCATGATTCCAGGAAACTTAATTCTCTTCACTTGCTGTTCTGACATTGTTAGTGGCAATGAAAACTGCTCTGCCTTGTAGCGAAGTGTTGGATAGAGGAGGGAGTAGGGAGCATCTTCATGTTCCCGTCTGCAAGGCTGTCAGCATTTTGATGAACGAAGCGTGCTCTTGGCAGTTAATGAAAATGCAATTTTAGCAACGGGGAGGAGGTTCTTGCTTCTGCTGTTACTTTTACTCTTTGGGGATCGCATCTGTTCAAGCATGCTCAGCCACCATTCTCTCTGGACATCTTGCCTGTTTCTCCCAACTCACTAGAGTTTAAACTGATCTGCCTGGAACACAGAGATGATTTTACACATTTCCTTCATCTGATGCACAAATTCCCTTTGCATTATGTCTAAAGATTCAGCTTTTTGTGTTCTCACAGCTAATACTGCATCAGTCCTCAACTCTGAAGTGATGATTAAGTATGCCTTTGGTTATACCTGTGGCCAGTGCATGTCTATCGTAAAACCACATATATTGTTTCTTCTGGTGTGATCTGAGAAAATTGAACTTGGAGACCCAGATTGATAGCAAGATGCCTTAACTGTTGTACAGTTCTGTGTTGTTTCATGTATTGCTGTGCAGCAACTAACAGAAGTACTCCTGAAATAAAAAAGTATTTAACTAATAATCAGTGTGTGTACTTCTGTGAGTATCCAAGACATTTTCTTGTGCAGTAACTGAAAATTTTACTCTGTTTTTCAGGATATTCACATTGTACAGCAAATCTTTGCCACTAGACTTGGCATGTCGTGTCTGGGATGTGTTCTGCCGTGATGGAGAAGAGTTCTTATTCCGTACAGCCCTGGGAATATTAAAACTTTTTGAAGATATTTTGACCAAAATGGACTTCATTCATATAGCCCAGTTTTTAACAAAGCTACCAGAGGACTTGCCTTCAGAAGAATTCTTCACATCTATTTCTGCCATTCAGATGCAAAGTAGAAACAAAAAGTGGGCTCAGGTAAAGAAGGTGCTGATCTTTGATAACAGATGATTGTACTGTACTCATGAAAATGTGGTTTGGCAACACCTGGAAGAATGTTTTAGCAGAACTAGGGTTTGATTTTACAGGTGGATAGGACTGTGTAGCTCCATGCTTTTAGTATACATTCAGGTGAGTGGATTCCTTGAGCTTTTTCACCTCTGGAAAGGGAGAGCTCAGTCAACATTCAAAATTGAAATTGTTGGCTGAAGCCGACCAAGTAAAGTATGAGACGACTTTTTTAACTTACTAATTACAAAGGCTGCTAGCAACATCACAACTTGATATTTAAAAGCAGAAATTCACTCTGAGAGAAGATGACAGTTTGTCAGGACATATACAGTCATTATCTAAATATCGTTGATGATCTAGTTTGCCTAATTTGGGGCTGTAAAGACATGACTACGTGTCAGACTTCTTCACTGGAAATTAGCACTAAAGCCTTTACTTCAACAATTGTAGTCTCATCACTGTAATTGCAACTAAATTCTAGCTTAAGGAAAATAAAGATGAAAGCGTGTCATCGGAATGTGGAAATTAAGTGATTGTAACAGACATCATGCTGGAGAGTTAAGTCAAATGTAGCTTTTCAAGTGTAAACTACATTTTTTTTCTTTCTTTCAAAGCAGTAATACAGCCTGCTTCATGAAGCATGCTGTATTAGAGCTTTGCCCAGTTTATCCATTCTTTTTTGCAGTGAAACTGAAAGGTGATGTTAAACATAGTGGTTATGGGAGTTCATGGTTCTTTCCTGGAGTTAATAGTCTGCCTGTAGACAGGGGGGACTGCCAGCTTGCTATTTGAGATGAGAATTTCTAACCTTCACAGTAGGATTAGATGGTAGCCTTCTGAACCTTATCTTGTGTATAAGGGGGAGCACAACCTGTGCTCCTCAGGCTGTCAGCATTTCCTCCCTGACACGGCTTTCCTGACAGCTTATTTTGCGTTTACCTTCTGGTCTTTGTCATAAACTGCTAGTACAGATCGATCTTTTTTTGTATCCTTAAGAACATTTTTCAGACAGCAGTGTCTCTACAAGGAGCCTGCCATGGTCCTTGTTCAGACGATTCACTTTCTTTGAACATGTCTTGTGTGGATGAGGATCACATACCAATTCAGTTCTCAGCCTATAGCTGCTTCCTTTGCGGAGAGGGGGAGATAATGGTCCTATTCTGCCAAGTAACCGAAGTAATAGGCTTGCTTAGCCAGTGGTTTTCAGTCTTTGACACCTGTGAAGGTTCAGTGGTGATTATCACAACAGAAGGAAGACTTCAAAGTAACCTAGCCCAAGCAGTCTTCCAGTCTCTTCATCATCTTCATTCTGACTGTGCTGGAATTTCCAATTGTTTTTGCTTATTGTGGCAAGCTGAAGAAAAAATGCTGCTAAGCTCTGGTGCTGAACTTGAAACAGTTAGCATGCTGTAGGGTTGGTATTGGCTGACCTCTTACCTATCTTGACTTCTGCACCAGCTGGCTTTCTTCACCAGGTAGTTCCATTGCTGAGTAAGTTTCCATCAGGAAAGCCGCTTCACTCTCTCACCTGCCATCTTTTCCAAGCCAGAAGTGGGTAGGGGCTGTGAGTTTGCTCACGGCATGTGCTTACTGGCACTCCTCGGTCACTGAGGTACCACTGTTGGAACCAACCTAGAAACACTAATGAAGACAAAGAGTGTATGGGATTATGTTTTCTATTACTAAGATGCTATCTGTGATGACCTCTTATCTCTCTTCAGGCTTTTAAAGTTCACGTGGATGAGTTTGGACTCAGAAACCCAAACTTTGCTGTTCTAAGACAGGCTTTTGGAAGTGTGTGACTTGGTTGCACAGGTGGTCTCATAGCAGTGCTAGAGCTGTGGCAGCATGCACCCACATAATATGCTTGAGAAGTCTGGCTGCAGTTGGGATGCTCCCTAGCTGGATAGTTATTTCTGAGTATTGTTTTAGGAGTCAGATGCTTTGCTGTGGTATCTATATGTTTTCTGTAGGGAAATAACTTTTCAAAGTAGCAAAATGAATGTCTATTGTGATGGGCGTGCTACCTTTAAGATAAACTCTAGGTGGACTGACTGACCAGGGGCACCAGTTCCCAGAGGATGCAGAGTGCTTTTGAGCTTAGAAGATTGGGCTTTGTGTTCCCATCGCTAGCATAATCTCATTTGGTTACAGTAACCGTACTGCATAAGCAAGCAGCAGAGCTTGAGGTACTACTTCTTTGTAAGAATATATTTGGACAAATTCAGCTGCGCTTCTCAGCAGTAGGTGTCTTTGGCACTCAAAAACACACCTGCTTACTGAACCTTTCATCTTGCTGTGCCATAGTAATTATAGTCCTGGTATCCTGTGGATCACATTCTGGCGTGGTGATACATGTAGGACCTCATCTGAAATGTTACGGGCTGCTTATGAATCCAGATCCCACAGTCCTGGTTCCCTCGTCAAACGGACTGGTGTATGTTTTCCATCTTGCTCCATTTTCCTTTGGTCAATGACAATGTGATCAGGAAACTAAAGACTGAAAGGAGTCCTGCTAAATCACACACATGGCATTTCTGATAACAAGGACTCTGGTTATCAACAGGAAACCTGCGAGCTCTGTTCTTTCTTCTGGAATTATCTACAAGAACTCCAGGGCCTTGTGCCAATACAGCCTTAGCCTGAAACGTGAGTGGCTGTTGTTACATCCACTGCTTTGTTAACAGTAAAGAAATAGAAATGGTAGAAGAGATTAGACTGTTGGTTTAGCATTTCTGTAATCTGGATGTTTCAAATCTTAGCTGCATAAAGTTTTCTAAATAACTAAAGAATCTGAGCTGTGTTAGTTGGCTTCATGTCTGTGCTTTTCTGGATCGGTATTCGGGTGCCATTCTCTGGTTCCTTAAAAAGAGTAGCTTTTTTCCACTAGGGACGTTGTTACTGTGGCACTTGAAACTCTCATAAGCTCACTTGATTGAGTAGCTGTTTACACCGCCTATCTCTGTGAAGAGGACCTCACTGAAATCTCTCTCCAATTCTAGAAATTGCTGAACAGCCAGCCAGCTGTGGCTCTGTTCAGATCGATGTTGAACTCTTCTGTTGCAACAGCTATGGATGCTTTTGCATTGAAGCATAGGCAGTGTTGTGTGACTGCCCTATGAGTGATTTAGGCCCACCTCCTGTTAATTCTGGTGGTGCAGAGGTTTGCTTGAAGTCGGTCAGAGAGAGAGAAGGCGGTGCTTACTCGTAACTGCGGTTCTCTGAGATGAAATGTCCCTCAGTACATTCAGTTCCAGGGTGATTCTTGGGGATGCTGCTGGACTTCAGCAGAGACTAACCATAGGGCAGGGGGTGTGTAAGCAGCCTGGGAAACTGGTTATCATTGTGCCCTCTACATGAGGGCTAACAAAACAAAATTTTGTGTTGGATAATAGGAAATACAAATTTTCAGTGTGGATGCAAATGTGGACTTTTTGCTTTGGAAAAAGACGTAAGCATATCTGGAGACAGTGACGTGCTCTAGACAAGAACCAGTCAGTGCTATGGTAATTCTGTCCTGAACTCTTTGGTAATATCAGACTGCCGAGGCTGCTCACTTGCTGTGTTTTTAGACAGTCCATTTATCTTGAGAATTACAACTTCCCCTCAGACAGCATCCTTTAATAGTGCTAGACTCGTGTAGTCTGGGTAAGAATCTCAGCTCTCAGGCTTCAAAAGTGTGTATTTGGGGGAGATTGAATTTAAACCTTTGCTAAATCCATTTGTGTCTACCATGTCACGAGAACTTATGGGAGGGGTCTCCATCAGTAGAGAGGTTCTCTAAATTTGATTACATTTAATAGTTAAAATAGTATTGCTCAGAGATAATTAAATTGGAAACTCTTCAGACGGGGATTTATTGAGTCATTTTTTAAATCTAATACTTTTTTCTCTGTCATTTCTTGAAACATCTAGATACTGGCTGCTCTGCAGAAAGATAACCGGGAAATGGAAAAAGGAAGTCCTTCACTCAAACGTTAAAACTACGATTGCCTCCAGTGACTCACAGGAGAAGTGGCAAAAGTACTGAGTACTGTTTGACGTGTATGAGCCTGCAAATCAAAGTGTTATTTCAGAGTTTTGTTTAGTAGTAGGATAGCCTTAAGGGGGGGGGGGGGGGGAAGTTCTTGAGAGCAGAAAAAAAAAAAAAAGGAAGAACACTGAGGGATAAAACCCTTCTAAGTGAAACCTAGGCTTAGCCTTAAACTTTTAGTGGAATGAGCATTTGCTGTGGACAGCGTTACACATTCTGTACTTCTGATGAGGGCAGTGAAACTGAACAATATTAAGGGGTTTTTTTAAGTTTCTTTTTTTCTTTGATGTTTTAAGACTGGGCTTTCAGCAATGTCAGTTGCTTTGAAAGCTGTTCCCCAGTTTCATTCTTAGGCAGGATATATTTCCCATACCCATAACAGTAAGTGGATGTGGATTTTAAATAACTGGTGCTGGAATTCATAGTTAAATGATGTAAGGACCATTTCTTTAGAAATGCTTCTTGTTTCCTAGGCTGTGGGTCCCATTTACCAAAGAAGTCATGTAGACATAGAACTACATTCCATTCTTTAATAAGAAAAAGTTAGGTAGAAAGTAAACTTGGAAGAGAAGTCACGCTAGCAGTGCAAAACCAATTATTCTTCAAGATGCCTTGGAAATCTGTGTTTCCAATCTGGATGCATATGGAATCAGACTAGATTCCAAATTGACCGGAGGGTTTCTAATATTAAGCTGGCATCGTTTCCCAATTGTACACCCTTTCCTCAGTTTAAACACAGGGTTACATACTACTAAACATATGTTTCCACATCTCCTCCTTCTGGGGCAGTGCCGTCTCAGGGTGTTCTTGCCAACCAGCTACTAATTCCTGTGCTGACCCTCCAGTCATCCTGATAAAACTGTGGGCTGAGCAGATGAATTGAGAAATGGTTAAAAGCAATTTTTATAGTTTCTTTAAACCTAGCTCTGCTCACTGGCAAAACTGAGGAGGAAGGGTGTAGGGGAGAACTTAATGTAAGCCAACATTGCTGCTGAAAAGAAAAGGTTCTGGGGGGATCTCCTGAAGCTGCTGCTGCCACGGTGGGAAAGCGTTATGTGGAGCTGATCTAAATGTAGTGACGAGTGAAAGAAGTTTACTGGGGAATGTGCCAGCCAAATACTATCAGGTACAAGTACAAGCTGTCATTTCCTAGTGTTTTATCCAGCCTCTAATGCATGGGAGCAAGTTACAGAGATGGCAAACTGTGGTTGCATAATACTGTTATACAGCTTAGATCCCCTCTGCATTCAGATGAATGTTGAACTGTAAATCATGAGTGCCTCTGATTTACAAGAATGTTTATTGTGTAGTGTATAGTGTAAAATCTATTTTATAAATAACGACGATCATTGAAAAGGGAAACTGAAGCAATATTTGTGTTAACTGTAAATCGGCGTTACTAAATCCTCTAGCTATGTGGTCAGTGGTTTCCCAGTGCTCTTCAGTCTGTTTTATGCTGATTGTTTTGGCATTGTCTGAATAAAAAAATAAGAATAATAGTTGCACACTGCTCAGCTCAACATACAATGTAAAAGACTGTAGGACACAATCAAAAAGTTGTCCTTTAGTACAAGCATTGTTTCTGTGAGGGATGATTTGATTGTAATATTAAAAAGAGTGAGTGAGATTCCCTGGTAAGTGAGGACGCATAGTTGCTGCAGAAGTTGTGTAATGCAAATGCAGCTTGCAAGTCTGATACCTCACGGGCCTCTTTTCCTGTCCACTTTGTGTACCTGGCATAATGGATGTGGTTTTTTCTGTTGGCCGTCTTAATTTCTCCGTAAGACTTCATCTAGGTCATCACTTACTGAAAACAGACATCAAGATGTTGGTATGAAGCACGTATTAATTCTTCTGGAGTTTGTATAGCTTTGGTCCTTGAGTGACCGGTACTTGTATGCTACGTTGCTTTGAAGTGCAATAGAAAGCTGGAAGGTCAGTAAGTGTTTTGTAATATTACTTTTTCTATTATTACAACAAATAATGCCTTTCCATGAAGGAAATGAGAGGCCTACCATCTGAAACATTTGCACTATGCTTTTAAACAGTTTATTAAACACAGAGACAACTTTTTCCTCAATATACATTTTTAGGTGGTACTGTAACAGGCTTTGTGATTTCAGTCTTCATCGCAACTAGATTTGTATTTCCTTTTAAACCAAGTCTACAAGCGTGGCTTGTTTGTCTGGTTAAAATGCATTCTTTAGCCACTAGGTATCTTTGCAGCCATCGACAGCCTGTTCTCCTTTTTCTCTTCTTAATAAGATGTTGAATGTAACGGTGAAAATGGGCATAGTTGTGGGGGAAAGGCCTGCTGCAACACTTGTGCACTGTTTGTTACTTGCAAATGTAATTATTTTGTTCTGTGATTTGATCTTTCTGTTCTTAGAAGATGTATATATTTTCTAAATGATTTCTTTGTGTATATAAGGTATGTTCTTTAATGAAGAAAAGCAATGCAATAAGGAGCTTTGCACAGTTTGTTTTCAAACAAAATACATCTTAAAAAAAAAAAAATCACCTGCCTAAAGATGCAATTGTTTCAACTTCTCAGTAACTTGATTTGAAAGTAACGCTTGAATTTTGATAAAAACGGAGATGAGTAGTAAGGGCATGGAATTACTTGCCACTGAGCTTTTCAAATTTCTTGCAGCATACCAAATCTCTTAATTAGTTATTAAGGAATATTTCTGTAATAAATTCAGGGATTCCATAAAAATTTTTGACAATTCTGTTGTTCAGGTGCTTGAGAGTATCTGTAACCTGATGTGTGAGATTTTCTTTCATTGAGCAAGTGTTCCTATCAAGCAAACTTTATTTTCTTCATGGGTTTAAGGAAAAATAAAAATACTGCAATACATCCGAAGTCTGCAACTACCACTGTACATGCAGCAGATTAGAGAAACCAGAAAACTTCAGCCAGGTTTGGAATTCTGTGCGACCTGCACTTTATAATAAAGTTTTGCAACTTCAATCAGCAATCAATCGTTAACATTATTTCATTTAGTAAAAAATTTCATTTGAAAGAAACAGGTACCTTGTAACAGCTTATTTTTGAATGTTTTAGAATCTAGGATGACACAGAGAACTGTTGATACATCCCCTGTACATCATGTTTAAATTGGTTTTATGTAGTTATCAAGTTTGTTTTGTTTAGATATGTGTATCAAACTGGAACTTTTTTCAACTGTAAATATATGGTTTTGTTAAATAAAGTCATGTAAAGTTATCTTAATCACCTATTGTCAGTGTAATTCAGAAATTAAAAATTCAAGTACCTGTCTGTTTCTTCACAGGCTTCTTTAGCAGCTTTTGACTGTCCAAAATCAGGACTTTGCAACATCTGAGTATTGCAGCTAGAGGATTTTTTGGTGATGCTTTCCAAATTCTCATGTTAAAATACCTGTTCTATTACATATGACATTTAGAAGATTTGATTTTTTGTCTATGGTGTAGTCCATTTCATATGCCTTTCTCTGGACTAGGTCAGAGATCTGATAAATTTATTACGAAAAATAGATGTGAACATATCTTCGAGATGCGCAGAACTTGGAAATGCTTGAATACCTTATCCTTTCTTTGTTTTGAAAGAAGGAATCTTGTTTTATTGCAAGTTTCATAATCACAAGGCATTTTTGTGCTCAATTTAAGGCAGTATTCTTTTAATTCCTACAGGGACATCATTTCAGAGATTAAAGTAGAGAAGCTTCTTGTTGCCACCACATAAAAGATAGATAAAAGCAGGGGAAAGAAGACAGTACCAGTGCAACAAGACTATGTGGGGAACATGGTCAAAAACTTGGCTGCCATGGTTCTAGTTTCTCCAGTAAACACATCCCACTTCCTTGTACTTGTACAATAAGCAAATCTTACTGTTCGATTTGCTGGATTAGGACGTAAAATCAGATTTGCTTTATGAAAGCCTATACCAATTTGATACCGATAGAGCTTTATATTGTATATATTATAGAAGTTGCACAAAATTGTACAAAACTGGCTTTACTTTTCCGTACCTGTTTTCCCAGTACTAACTTCAATCTGTTTGAAGAGAAGTGAAATACTTTCCTGCATGCTAGCACATGAGATTAGGAAATAAAGACATTTGTTTTTACTGCTTCCTGACAGAATGTCTTCTGAGATTTGTAGGAGGAAAATGGAGGAATCTTTGATCTTCATCCTCAGGGTGCTTTGGAAGGCTGAGGTAGCAGTGGGTTGTTTCAGTGGCTCAGTGCTAAGAAAAAGAGTTTTGGATACAGTGTGTGAAGTTTAAATAAATAGCATAGTAATATTTGTTTCAGTGGAAAATCTCAGTTCAGGGAGTATACTATCAGCCTCACTTGCACCCTAAATTCTTGCCTTTTCCAGATATCAAAGATGCAGCAATGAAACTCATCTAAGATTTAATTTCCCTGCTTCTCCTCCCTTTATCTGTCTGCATTTGTGGCTTAATAGTGTTTAAGAAGTTAAAGGAAGGTTTACATGTCTTAAGCCATAAGTAGCAAGAAGTGTAAGAAGTCAAAACGAGTAACTTCTCTTAGGGAGATGACTGCTGATCATCTTTATTTATGGGAACGGTTTTGTGGAACACCAGGAGGCTACTCGACTTCTGCGCTAGCTACTCTTTCAATAGAAAAGCTCACTTTTCATAATGAGGCCTAAGGTGAAAGGTACAAATATTGGTGTTGTCTTTTCATTCCACGTGTTTGGGAGTTACATTTGTCTCCTTTTACTGTCCAGCAAAACCAGACAGAGGCAGATCTCCTGGTATTTTCATAGAATCATAGACTTGTCTAGGTTGGAAGAGACCTTTCAGATCATCTAGTCAACCATCTTGTGAAAAGTTTTTGAATATTAGTTGTGTAATGTCTCTTAGTGAATTGAGTGTTGGAGCTGTTGAAGATCCAGAGTACTTCAATTGTTTGCAGAACAAGAGCCTCTGCTGTTCCACTGTGTTTATGCAATAGTTCTGCAAAACTGTAACGATCTTAGAAGAATATAACCAAGTCACTACTGCATGATTGCAGTAAGAGTAAGAAATTGCTGATCTCTTATTTTGCTATGACAAGAAAAAACAAGATTCAAACCTTTAGTAGTGTAATAGACACTTTAATTATGTTTTGTCTTTTAAATACCCAGGCAATTATGAAAACCTAGTTCAGAGATTTAAAGAAGAGAAAGGTGTAAGCCATTCCTAAAAATGTCTTTATGTAACTTTATCTACTTTTTATCCCCATATAAGTGTATTCAGTGACTTGTGTACTTTGTTTAAATGCAGCAGTGCAGAGGGGACTGAAACGGTGATGGGCTTACGCTACTCTCTACCTCTTCATACACCATGAATGAGGAGGACAAGGCTGAGGACCCTCTAAAAATGTAGAAGCTGGAAGACTAAAAAATTCATAACTCTAGTTTTGAGCGGTAAGATTTATGTATATTTTTATACTATGAAAATAGTTCTTAAAGTAATAAACCTTTCTTGTGCATTGCCAACGTAAACGTGGCAGCCAAGTATACTTACAGAATAGGTGAATGATGTAATGCTTCTGTAGTATATTGGCTGTATGCAAGTCATGTCAGGTATTGACAATAAACTTCTCTCCGATCTACGAAAACCACCCCTTGCGATGTGTGGAGAAGGCACGTCTATTTATTGTACAGGTGAAGCTGATACTAAGTGATAAAATCCATACAGTTAGGGTATGGTGAGTGCTCTTATTAAACGGTACTTCCATGGCCTCAAAGGACAGAATGCTAAGGTGTTTTTCCAAAAGTGTAGGCTTTTGACAGGCTCTTTTTGTTTCTTCAGGATAGGCACGCATGTATGTTTTCATTCAAAAATGGGTAAAACTGCTCTTATCACTTCATTGAATGCATAATACTGACATGTCATTTAGAGAAGGGTTTTTCAGGAGTATGTAATGTATTCCCCAGGACTTACCAAAAAGGAGCATGTCAAAAATGAGAATTAGGGAAAACTCCTTAGTTTATTTTTTCCCATTCTTTCTTTTCTTTGGTCATCCTCAGCAAGGAAAGAGGAATTGGCTTCCTTGATTTTTTTCTGGATTCCACTACAAGTAAGGATCACACCAGCATGGTGACGCTTCAGTGTTTCCAGTTGCTGACTGAGCAGCTCTGCAGTATCCACCTTTTCTTCAAAGTCCCGAAGCAATATCTCATTTCCAAGCAACCCACACTTCTGCTGCAGTTTCAGATTGTTTCTCCGCAGTCTGTCTCTGGCCTTTTTGGTTTTGGTCAGAATGTCTCTCTTCTGGGCCAGGACGGTCTCAATGTCCATCAGTTCAGCCTTTCTGTCTTGATTCTCAGCTTCCACAAACTGTAGTTTTTCCCTGAACTGGCTGAGAATATGTACTGCCTTTGATACCTTCTTTTTGAGCTTCAGGATTTCTTCAGTGAGGTCATCGATCTTTTCGCTGTGTTTCTGATTCTCTTTCTTCATGTGCTCAAAGTCCATAAAATGTTGACCCTCTGCCAGTTCTCCCTGAGCTTTCAAGATGGTTTCAAGGGTTTGGATTTCATGCTTCAGCTTGATATTTTCCACACGGGCCTAGAGGAGTAGAAACAAAAGAAGAATGACTTTTTAAAATCTCTGCCTTTCCAAGGAAGAAGTGCTTCTTTTTAAAAGAAGTCATGGCAATAATGAAGCTTCAAGGGGAGAAAAGCACGGTACCCCTTCTGTTGCTTAATACTGAGAAGTAGATGTTAGTGGAAGAGGAAAACGCTGCCCTTTTCAGAACGTTTATGACAAGCGAAGATAGAGATGAGACAGACGGGACTGCGGCCACAGCTCAACCGGGGCCCTGATCCTCACCTCACGCACTTGTTGCTCCTTGTCCCCTTCACGGGCCTGGATGCGCTCCACCGCCCTGGCCGCCGCCTCCCTGCCGCCCAGCCGCCGCCCGAGGCTGAAGACGGTCACCGCCTTCTTGCGTGCCTGGAAGGCGGCCCACTCCGCCTGGGCTCGGGCCTGCCGCTCCTCGCCGCCCCGCCGCCGGGCCGCCTCCCGCTCCCGGCAGGCGGCGGCCTCCCGCTCCCTCTGCTCCCGCAGCTCCTGCAGCCGCCGCAGGCGCTCGCCGTACCGCTGCGGCCCGTCCGCCCCCGCCTCCGCCCGCGGCCCCTCGCCCCGCCGCAGACGCAGCAGCTCCCCCAGACGCAGCTGCAGGCGGGCGCTGGACTGCCGCAGCCGCTCGCGCTCGCCCGCCAGCCCGCGGTGCTGCTCCAGCAGCTCCGCCCGCTCCCGCCGCTCCTCTTCGCCCTCCTCCGCTATGTCCCGCTGCTCCGCGGCCGCCTCGCCCGCCGCCTCGCCGCTCCTCCGCTCGGCCTCGCCGGGAGGGACTGAGGCCTCTTCAGGCTGAGCGATGGGAGGCGTCTCGTCCGCGGCACCGTTCCCGCTGATCGACGACGCCGCCGCCGCCTCCTCCCCGGCACCGCCGGCTGCTGGCGCGGCCTCCGAGGGCCCCGGCGGTCCCTCCGCGATCTCCGACCCCGGCGGCTCCGGTGGTTCCCAAGGCTCTGGCGACTCCGAGGGCCCCGGTGGTCCCTCTGCGACCGACGGCCCCGACGGTCCCTCTGCGACCGACGGCCCCGACGGCCCTGGCGGCTCCGAAGGCCCCGGCGGTCCCGCCGCGACCTGCGGCTCTGACGGCTCCGACGGCTCCGGCTCCTGTACCTCGCAGGGCTGTGGCTCCTCCGGCCTCGGTTCTGCGGGTTCCCCGGGCCCGTCTAGCACCTCGGGCCCCGGCGACTCCCCTGGGGCAGCCGGGCTCAGCTCCCCCGGCCCCGGCAGCCCCTCGAGGCGCTCCGGCCCTGGCCCGCCGGCCGCCGCCATGGCCGGGCTGCTCTACGCTTCCCCCGTTGCCCGGGCAACGGGACTCGGCCCCGGCGGGCGGCCCAGCCCCGCCCCGCCCCTCTCCCCGTGTCTCCGACTCGGCCGCGCCCCCTCGCCCCGGCCAACCACTCAGCGGCGGGGTCGCTCGGGGTCGCCTCTTCGATTGGCCGCGCGCGATCCGTCTATCCTTTCCCGCGACCAATCGTAGCCGCTCATTCGTTTTGATACCCCCCGCGCCCAGGCGCGTTGGCCCCATTGGCCGGGGATCCGAGGGGAGGGCCGAGTCCTCCACCCCCATTGGCCGATCGCCGGTGGGCCCCGCCCTCCGGGCGGGCGGCCATTGGCGGTGCCGAAGCGGGGGCGTGCCGGCGCGTGCGCGCGGCCGGCCGGCGGGCGGGGTAAGATGGCGGAACTGGGGAAGAAGTACTGCGTGTACTGCCTGGCCGAGGTGAGTTCCCTCCGCTTCCGCTGCACCGAGTGCGCCGACATCGAGCTCTGCCCCGACTGCTTCTCGGCGGGTGCCGAGATCGGCCCGCACCGACGATGGCACGGCTACCAGCTCGTCGACGGCGGTCGCTTCACCCTCTGGGGCGCCGAGGCCGAGGGCGGCTGGAGCAGCCGGGAGGAGCAGCTGCTGTTGGACGCCATCGAGCAGTTCGGCTTCGGCAACTGGGTAAGTGCCGCGGCGGGCGCTCCCTAGGCCTGGGGCGGCGGGTGCGGGGGGCAGCGGGGGCCGCCGGCCTGAGGGGGGGCCGCCGGCCTGGGCTGAGGGGGCCCGCGGGCCTGGCAGCGGCGGGGGACGCGCGGCGTCCTGACAGGAGGCCCCGCTGTCGCCCCCCGCTCCGAGGCGGTGCGGGGACTGCGGCCTGGCTGGCTGGCAGGTGCGGGTGGCCGCCTGCCGGCTTGGTGGCCTTTACGTGGGCTACTGTGGGAGAAGTGTCGCTTCAAGGAGCGCTTCAGGCTTCTCGGACCTGTCGCTACCTCAAGTTCCATCCTGTGCCTTCCCCCCAGCCTGTCTGCGTTACAGATCTATCCCCTCTTCTTCTTACTGTCTTTTTCTTCAGGATGTCACAGCTGCAAAGTTGCTGCTTGCCTTCTGTGTGCTGTACAGTCAGGCTCGTTTTAATAAAGCAGCAGTGAAAAGCGTCATAATTTGATTCATTGTTACTTGATTATATTCTGCTTCATTAAATGTGAAGCCTTTGTGAAAATAATGAAGTTTATCATTATTGTAGCTTTAGTTCTTAAATAACTAGAAAAGAGTAAATGCTATCTTTCTTACTGTAAATACGCTCTTTCTTTATTTCTATATTGCTCTAAAAGTACTTCGGCAATGCAATATAAATGAGCAAAATCCGAACATGTAGTGATCTCAGTGCTGGCTTGGGACTGAGGCAGCTTCCTGGTGATGGTAAGCTTACTTTTTGAGCAATGGATACTCAGGAATCGCCATGGGGATCCAGTGTCTCGATAGTGTTCCTGTAGCTAGAGGATCTGGTGCAGCTTGCCTTGGTGATGTTCCTGAGCTCTTTCCGTGGTTTACATGCCCCCTGCGCTTGTAAATACTTATCTGGACCTAAAAATGCAGATCTGATGGAAACGCGGCTAACTTCAGTATTGCTAGAAAAGTTTAGGCATTGTGAGTTGGCTTTTGAGGAGCAGGGAACAAGAAGTCGTGCTGTTACCTGAGTGCGCATTGTGCTGGAGATGTAATGGGAATCATTTTATCGTTCCTCCTTATTTTCCATTTAGGAGGACATGGCTGCTCACGTGGGAGCCTCCCGAACGCCTCAGGAGGTGATGGAACACTATGTGAGCATGTATATCCACGGCAACCTGGGAAAAGCCTGCATCCCTGACACTATTCCCAACAGAGTAACGGATCACACGTGTCCCAGCGGCGGCCCGCTTTCTCCTAGCTTGACCACGCCGCTCCCACCATTGGATATATCGGTGGCTGAGCAGCAGCAGCTGGGATACATGCCGCTTCGGGATGACTACGAGATTGAATATGATCAAGATGCGGAGACTCTGATCAGTGGCCTTTCGGTGAACTATGATGACGATGATGTGGAAATAGAGTTAAAAAGAGCTCATGTAGACATGTATGTAAGGAAACTCAAGGAGAGGCAACGGCGGAAGAACATTGCGCGAGACTATAACTTGGTACCGGCCTTTCTGGGGAAGGATAAAAAGGACAAGGAGAAAGCTCCCAAACGAAAGATCACAAAAGAAGAGAAGGAGTTGAGGCTGAAACTGAGGCCTCTGTACCAGTTCATGTCTTGCAAGGAGTTTGAAGACTTCTTTGAGAACATGCACAAGGAGAGGATACTTCGAGCAAAGATTCGGGAGCTGCAGCGGTATCGTCGAAATGGAATCACCAAAATGGAAGAGTCGGCAGAATACGAGGCAGCCAGGCATAAACGGGAAAAGAGGAAGGAGAACAAAAACATAGCTAGTTCTAAGAGAGGGAAGGAAGACGGTAAAGAGGGTGAATTTGCTGCCATTGAAAACCTGCCTGGCTTTGAACTCCTATCGGACCGGGAAAAGGTGCTCTGCAGCTCTCTAAATTTGAGTCCTGCACGTTATGTGACTGTAAAAACTATAATCATTAAAGACCATCTCCAAAAAAGACAAGGAATTCCTTCAAAGAGTCGCCTTCCCAGTTACTTAGATAAGGTACTGAAGAAAAGGATTTTAAACTTTCTCACAGAAAGCGGTTGGATATCCAGGGATGCTTCATGAAACTCAGCTGATCTGAAAAAACACAGCAGAGGCCCAT
Source organism: Larus michahellis (assembly GCF_964199755.1). Taxonomy (NCBI): domain Eukaryota; kingdom Metazoa; phylum Chordata; class Aves; order Charadriiformes; family Laridae; genus Larus; species Larus michahellis. Next base: position 58,454,729 of record NC_133900.1, on the reverse strand, counting down.
TAGAGCCTCAAGAACTCCGTTATTTTTTCCTTCCCTCCCCAAAGATACAGAAATTATGTCCCTTAACAACAACAAAAAAGCAAATATGTAAACCCCCACAGTATTCATGATCCGTGGTTCAAATAGACTTTAGCTTTGGATCATGGAAAATACTTAATTGTGAAACTTCTACATTGGATTTCACTGCTTTTGGTACATTATTAGAACAGATTTCTTTCATGTGAACTTATTCAAGACCAGTAGTCCCAGAGTGCTTTACTCCTTGCTGCTGGACAAATGAATATCTGTGTAATCCTTGCTTGTTTTTTTGAAGGGGGGAGATAGTTTTCAGCAAATGAAACCTTCTTCTCCCTTTTTTTGTTTTGTTGTTTTTTTTTTTGGCGTAATGCTGGCAGCAAAGTGAAGGTTACAAAAGTCCTGAGCTCAGGAGCATGCCGAGCGGGGATTTTTGTGACCATTGCTAAGGTTTCCGAACATTCTCCTTAGTAACTACAGCCGAGGCACTGGGACAGCGGGGTGAGAGTTTCTGTTGAGAATACAGCAGGGATGAGCCATGGCAGGGAGTAGAAGGAATGAAATATGGTAGGTGAGATGCCTCCAGGTACTTGTGCTGTGGAAAGGGTTCTTGAAGAGCTACTGCCTTCACACCCAGCTGGTCCGGACATAGCTTTGATGTGTTTGCTGAAACAGACCCCACTGAAGCTTCGATGTTAATTCACTCGTAGCGAAGTTGCAGGAGTACAGGGCAGCTGTGGTGCTCTGTTCCGGAGAAGGGGTCAGCACTACTGTGAAGTAGCTGATTTGGGCCAGAAATGGGGTTTGGGAAAAATAGGCGGTGAGTTTTCTTGCAGGGGTTGGGAGCCCCAGGAAGCAAAATCAGTTTCTTCTTGTGGGGGGAGCCTACTCCTCCTCCTTTGATATCTGTAACTTCCAAGCTTCTACGGGCTGAGGAGGTGTAGCTGCCTCCTTCTGGATTTGATTGTGAGGGACAGGGAGCGAGATTCTCAAACAGAGAGTGCTGACTGAGATGATGATTGTTTTTTAAAAACAAAAATGAGAAGTGATACAGATTAGGTAAAAATACACAGCCAGCATGGTCTGGTCCTAAAGTACGGAGCTGTAAATCAAGCCATTACAGGGTTCTAATTGCACATAACTTGAAATGTACCGGACTAAACCTGTTGAAATGACTGACATGGTAGGAGAACTGTGAATGCAGCGCAGTGCAGGGAGAACAGTGCACCGTGACAGATAACTCGTCACAACTCTAACGACTATGGTCTCAACTGGGTGCTTGCGACAGGCGCCAGCTGGTGATATAACACAGCGCGTAACAAATGCCAGATCCACAGTGCTGTACCGATTAGGGGAAACATGTTGAAGGAGGACTAGAAAACGATTTTTATACTCGCTTCATCCTTAAATTCCCATGGTGGTATTTAATCAAATGAATAAAAATTGGTGGTTGCCCCATGGAAGATGGCACAGTGTTACTTGTGCCTAAGCCTGTCTGCCGCTCATGTCCAGAGCAGGAAGCTGTGACTGGAGGCCAGCTGGGCAGGTCTCCTGGAGCACAGGTGTGCCAAAACATGGAACTTCACTGGCTTCCGAACAAGTGCAAGCACTGGAAACAACATCTCGGTTTGATGCTTTGGGCTGTAGTCAGTGAGGATACCACAAAATCTTAAAACAGTATTAATTCTGCACCTTGGCAGAGGTATACTGATCAGAACTGGGTTTTAGTTAATGTGTCCAGCATTACCAAAATAGCGTTACCAGTGAGTTTAGAATAAAAGGGGTACAATTACAAAGCCAGCATTTCTATGGAAGAAAAAACCAAAACTCTAGTGCCTTTTTCTTTTGAGCTTGTGATGTTATGTCCCTTCAAAAAAGGTAAGGGCTATGTCCTCTCGGATGTAATATTTTGTTTGGCTTACGTGTAGGTGGCTTCTTGTGGAGTACTTGAGCCAGAACTGTCTCTGCTTGGCAGCAATGGAACTAACTGCAATGTGCAGAGTAGCTTTTAAGACCCACTTCCACCCTATATGCATGTACAAAGAGCACACAAGTTCATAAGGTATAAACCCTTGGTTATTTTCTCTGTCCTACTCCCGTGGAAGGGAAGCTCAGCCTTTCTTTCTAGTATTCTAGTTATGCAATTTGGTTCTTCCTGTAACTTGTTACCTAACTGCCATAACATACCATTACTGATAAGTGTTCCGGAGCCTCAACTCTGCATGTAGCTGGGAGTTTAAAAGAACTGAGGGGTTTTTTTAATTATTATTTTCTCAGATCCGTGATTTTTGTATTTCTACACTGTTTTGGCACATCGAAGTCTAACTGAAGCAATAGTCTAAAGCCCATCTGAACAGTAACTTAAAAAAAAAAATCTAGGCACCAACGAGTCACTTAAATGTTGAAGTGAATTCTGCATTTACATTTTGTAGTTTCTTAATTCCTCAGCCCCTCCAAAATGTTTCTTTGGTGCTAGACGTAACTTATTGAACATCAAAATGAATGTAAAATAAAGTATTTTTAATGTATGAAATATGGATATCAATATTTATTTTATACTTGCAAGCGAATTCAAGGTGGTAAATGTTTGCTTTAGCAAATACTAGTCCCTTGGAAAGGGCTTCCCTAGAAGCAATGTCTCATTGTCAGCTATGCTTTTAATTTTAAAGGTGACTTGCACTAGAGGATGCTGCTGTTCCATATTTTCACATGGAACTGATTTAGTCTAAGCATTCCTTTGTTATGAGCTGCTGTTTTTTTGTTTGATTGTTTGTTTGTTTTTAAATTGAGATGCAGTTATATTAATCCAGCAACTTACTAGAGCTACGCTGCTTCTCTTCTGTGGTGAAGGGGCTGAGAAAAAAAACATGGCAAAGAGCTCTTCAACTTGTATCTTCTGTTGATCTGGAAGTGCTTCCTGTACTGTACGAATAACCTCGCCTTCATGTTGCTAATGAAAAGGTGTTTTATATGCTTAATGCTCTTGACTTTTCTAATTAAAGATATTACTAATGATAGTATCTGTCCTAACAGCATTGATGTAAACCTATGAAAAAGTGTCACTCCATAAGCTATTCAAAATACTGATCTGCTACTGATAGAGGCAGCAATAAGTCTGTTTTAATGCTGTATGTTTACTTCAATCAGTCCAGTCCCGCTGATGTTTTACAGTAATATTTGCTCACTAGGTAACAAGGGAGCATTAATCTCCATTCTGTGTGTATTACCCAGCGCAGAAGGGCTTGTTACAGAGTATTCTGGACACAGACCCTCCTGCCCTACGTTTCGTTGCAGTCCCTGCAAGCATTAATAACAGCGTGAGTAGGTTTGCACGAGCCTTTGACCATAAACTGCCTTGTAAATCACACAAACTAAGCACTCTGCCATTATTCTCTTGTGTGGTGGCTGCATCAAAGTTCTTTGCAACTGTAACAGATTTAATTAGCTTTTTGGTTTACTATCTCATCTTGCAAAATGTTTTTGCATGTGCCCCAATTGCTCTTAAGTGATGACACATTAAATACTGTGAAGGAAGGTACCTGGTGAGCATGTTCAGCTCATCAGCTGCTTCCTTAAAGGGAATGTTGCACTCATTTGAATAGTGTCCTGGTGCAGCTGTGCCAGACACACAAATGCCTGTGCTGAAATCATGTAAAACCTATCTGATGTTGTGCACACTCAGCATTTTACTAGGTTTTTGCATTGTATATTGGTAAATAAACTTGTATTAAAGTTTCTTTCTATTATTGATTTGATGGTAACATAGCTTGTGTAATGAGGAAAACGGTTGAAGTCTTTGCAATAACAAATGGAGATGCATTTAGCTAAATGGTGATGGGTGGAGAAGTGGTCTTTATGAAATAGCTAAGCCAGAGGTACTGGTGGTAGCTGCTCTTATGCTTAAATTTCAGAACCACCTCCCTCTGGTCTTGATTTCTTCAGCGCTTCTTATTGTTGGACGGCAGAGTGCAAGATGTTTTGAGCTCTTGGTGAAGACTGAAGCTCTGAAAGGGCAGGCAGAGGAAAAGGAATCACTTACTTACTTAAATGAGACAGTTATGAGCTTTAAAGATATTAGTTTGTGTCTTGTGTTGAACGTGTAACAGTAACTTGTGTTTAGAAATACCCTGAATGAAGTAATGTAGTCCAAAAAAGACAGTTTGTGTGAGGTGCTGGGAAGCTCATTAACAAAATCTTAGTCTGCCAGGGAAGAAGCTGTCTGTTTTAATTACCCTACTGGAAAAACTTCTATACTAATGAAGTTATTAGATTTAGTTTAGATAGTGGGGTTGGGAGGGGACAGAACAACACATGACCGTTCTGAAGAGGAATGTGGCAGAGTAGTTGAGCACAGGTTCCAATCAGAGTGCAACAAAACTGTTTCTTCAGTCCTGCTTCACACAGCTACAGCGTGCTCTAGCCCAGATGGAAGAAAGTTACTTCCAAATTGAATTTAAGTATATGGATTCCCCTTTTTTTTCCCCTGTAGTGTTACATTTAATCTTTGCACTGTAGTTGTCTTTTCACGCACACCAAAAATTATCCTCCCTCCCCTGCCCAGTCAAAGCATTGATTTTCTTTCTTAAGAGTTGAGAAAGAATGAATGAATCCTTAAACATGGTTAATCCCCAAACAGTAGTATGGGCTTAGGTTGTTCCTAGTTAACTGTCTGATTCCCATGAGGCAAACCAGCGCTGGAAAAAATGTCTTATGGGACAAGTAATCACTTCTCACCATAAGGTGGCCTACTGTTCAGTAAGCTGTTGGCAACTCTGTATCTGAACCAAAAAAAAAAACCCAACTTGACCTTAGGTAAGAAGGTCCTTAATGCAAGACAGCCAGAAACAAGGGTGAAAAATTTAGAAGTACTTACTGTTTAACTAGTCCTAATAACATGCATAAGTTTGAAGTTTCTGTCCTCTGTGTTAAATGTGTGGGCTTTGAGGATACAAGAGGACAGATGCTTTGTCAGCTGTGCAATTTGCCGAGTTCCATCCACTCCTATCCAGGTGACCAGACAAATGTAGGACAAAGCATTTGGTTAATCACATATTGTATTTTAGCCTGATTCTGCAGGATTGGGAGCAGCAGCTGGAGTTAGACATGGTGAGAGCTGCGTATGGGAAAAGTTCTGTTGCAACTTAAGATCCAAGCTGAGTAAATGCAAGAAATGGAGATGAAACTAAATTCACATTTTTGTTTGAGCCACTTTCATGCAATTATTTATGTAATTCTAAGAGACAGCATATACCAAACTCTCAGCTACTTGCTTCTTTGGGTATTCTGGCTTTCAGCAGGGTTGTAACTACAGTTTGCATAACAAACTGATTGTAAAGCTTGGAAGTTACAAGACTATCAAAATTGTTTAAACCAATTTATACAATATTAAATTAAAAATCCAGAGATAGGATAAATTCTATAGGTTCTTCAATGCCATACAAGTATTAGATGGTTTTCTTGAGTCAACATTACTACAGAACACAAAGGGTAGAAGAATTACAAAAGTTGTCTACTCTCCATTGCCTTTTATTTACAGGTCAGAATTCACAAAGGTTTCAATTTCAGTTGTTGAGAAAAATTATTTCTGAATAGACAAAAAAGGGCATTTATCACATGTGTGTAAAAGCTGACAGACGCTTGCAGAAAACAGGTTATTTGTACTATTTCACCCACTTCTGCAATGTTACATCCTATAAAACAAAAGGAAGTGTTTGAACCACTATTTGGATTTTCAGTCTACACGAAGTGATAAACATGAGATGGGAAAATTCTTGTGAGCATTTCGTTGCTTTCAATTTAGTGCACCTTTGGTAGCAACAGTGGTAAAAAAATGTTATCATCTAAAGCATTTGAGGGCTTAATGGCTCTTGTATTTCACACTTAAGACGACAGCTTACGGAACAGTGATGTTGAAGGCCACTAAGCAAGAGAATTTAATTGTCTGCTTCATTTTCACTAGGAGACCTCAACCAATTCATATAAACCTCTCAGGGGGCAGAGGAATGAGGAAAACATGGTGTAAGAGAAAAACCATCCAGCTGTTTAATAGTTGTATGGCATTTTAAATTCTCAGATTAAGCATTTTAAGCGTCTTTCACAACACCCACCAAGGCAGGCCGCAGTGTACGCCCATGCAGCTTATAGCCAATCTTGGATACTAATGCAATAGTGCCAGGCTCCTTCCCTTCCATGGGAGCATGGAACAACGCTTCGTGTTCGTAGGGATCAAACTTGGCTCCGACAGGATTCAGTCTGAGCAGGCCGTGTTTTTTAAACACTTTTTGAATCTGTACTTCTGTCATAACAAGACCTTCGTATAAGCTCTTCAGGTGAGGATTTTCATCCTTAATTTCTTCTTTTGGAACACTTTCTGTTGCTTTCTCCAAGATGTCTGCAACTTCTAGTAAGTCCTTGCAGAAGCTCTGAATCCCTAAAAAGAAATAAGAGAAGGGTCTGGGATTACACCACTGAGGGAAACAGGCATTAAAAAAACCCAACCAAACACAACCCCAAAACCTCAGAAATAATCTGTTCTCTTTTAGGTTTTTAACAAGGTACATGATATTGTAAACATTTGCGGTAAAATGTCCTTCACAATTTTACTTGATAATACAGAACTATTACAGATAGATACCTTGAAATCTACACCAACTCTTCTAGTTCTATGGGAAAAATGTATTTCAACTTAATACTTAAAAGAGGTAAAGTTACACTGATGATCTGACATTAACAGTTAACATTCTAACTGAAGTTACCAAAACCTTCAGATGGCTTAATGTAGTTTCTTCACGTCTCCCTCATCCTGGGATTCACCTGAAGTTCGAAGCATTATGTTACCCTATTCCTACCCTTTAATATGATGAGCTAAAAATACTTGCAGAAGAAAAAGCATGTAGTCAGACTGACTAGGAGTCTGAACGATGAACGGGGATTCTGCCTTGAATGGAAAGAATTCACACCTCTCCCTTCCCACTACAAACCGCATTTATTGAGTCAGAAGCTACGCCTTTGTAAAGACAAAGCAATTCCTAAGCTAATGATAGTCTGCATCCTGAAGCTGTTCTCTGGCTCACACTAAAAGAATCTGGACTAATCTCACTTAAGGCAAACTGTCTCTAGAAATCATGAAAAATCAAAATGATTCACTAGAATAACACATTTCAATGTAGAGGTAAGCCACTGACAAACTGCACTGCATTTTGGTAGCTTTGTTCCTTTTCTTTTAAGCCACAGACAGCCTTTTCAACTCTAACTCACATATTAGATGTCTTTTTTTCCCCTTACCAAGAAGCAATATGAGCAGCATTACCAGAGGACAAGTCTTTCTTAGGTTTAAACAAAAAAACTACATAAACACCTTGCAAGATCTATAGGGATCAGCTAGTTCTCAGGAAAGGGTCTGAGACAACTTTAACAACTGCACAACTCCATAGAGTTCTTTATAGAGCTCTTTATAGAACTGTAACTAACAGTGTCCAAGTAGTTCCAAAAGTATGAACAAATGAATTGAGGTTTTCGATTAAAACTAGAACTGTGGTTAAGGCAGAAGTGTCCCAAAACCAGATTAACCAGTCGTCTAGGGATCTGGATCAAACCAAATAACCAAACTCTTCAGAAGGTGATTTGTTTTGGTTGGGTTTTATGTTTTGCGTGTGTTATTTCTGCAGATACCTGTGACTGCATCTCTGTGAATTTTTGCAAGTCTGAGAAATGAGCTTCTCTTCCTTCAACAGCAAAAGCAGTCATATACTAATGATAAAATCATGCAGATTATCTGTAATTTATAATGAGAAATTTTATTTGAATGTTTATTTCTATTATAGCATCTCTGAACTCAGACGTGACTCAAAGCCCTTCTGCATTAAGTAGCATATTAGTGAAACAATGCTTATTGAAAATCATCTTCAGGATGAAGCATTGAAACATCCATGAAACGGTACAAGAATACTATGTAACTGAGAAATGCTTTTTCTTACAGTACACATTAACTGAAGACCCCATATTCAGAAATTAAAACTTCTGTATTCAGAAGAGCCAAAAAAGAACCAAACCCAAAATAAACACCAAGAACAAAAAAAAAACCAAACCCAAACCAGAAGGAAAGCTAGTATTCCATGCTCTTGGTTCAGGTTTTGGCAGTCAATTTCAAGACCAAAGTGTGTGAAAAAAAGCAAACTTCAGGACACAAACCTCACTGAAAAATCTACTCCTGCAGTACATATTGTAGGAAATCAGACACCAAATTTAAAGAGTTCAAGTTGTTTACTGTAGCAGTGTAAGTCTCATCTTTGTCTAGCGAGATGATTACAAGTCTGATGCAAAGTGAGGAACTGCTCAAACCTCTCTGCCTCAAATACATTTTTTAACCAAGTAGTCAGAATCACTGGGAAGTACAACTTGTCAAAACTGTGGGCCAGTCAGCTCAATTTTCCGGGCTTTGCATTTCCTGGGTCTTATGAGCATACACACAGGGAGTCTCCACTGACCGTATAACTTTGCCTCTTCTACCAGTTTCTGGCTTCTTTGCCTCACGTTTTCTGCATCTGCCAAGGCACGCTTGTACTTGTCCTAAAGAAGAAAAACCAGTAACAGAAGAGATTTCATTCCTGGTGGTTGGATGGTTCACAATAATTCACAACAGCATATTCAATATAAACCAGCATTTTAAACAGTTACATAGCCTAAACCCACCATCTAATGAGTAATCTGAAGACAACATGACACTTATCACAGCATCCTTCCCACCAAGGCAGATGTTTCCTTCACTTCAGTGCAGACAGAAGTAACCGAAATGAACTCAGAGGGGTCTCCAGACTCTTAGTATTTGTCAATAAGTTAGCTGGAAAAAAATTTTAACTCTACAGATATATCAAGTTTTATGGATCAAAGATTTCTGCTTTTTCTGACGTATGTTCACAGAAAGCCTTCATCAGTCATAAGGTATTTTGACACTATGGCAAATGAGTGTCCGCCAGTTACTTCAAACTTCACATACTATGAAGTCTAACTCCTCTGTCGTTCAGGTTAAGTTTTGGTCTATGCTAGCAATATGGCCATCTAAGAGCAGATAAATGAAGAATGAAAATTCAATACTAAGAATGAAATTCAACAAACTTAGGCACTTCAGGTTGAATGCTTCACCACCTAACCCAGAATTCCATGTTAGGCTTCCACTCTGAATATGCTTGACCTTCGCATGCTTAATGAAGAATCAAAACAGAATAAAAATAGTCAACGAGTTGACTGAAGAGACATGTTAGGTAGCCAATAGCAAATCCTGTCACCAAAGATGCTAAATGACATCTCAGCTTTGTCCTTCAGTGCTTTGGGAAGGGCAACAGAAAGGAAACTCAATCCAATTATGATAGGTGCTGCTTCTAGAGAAGCTTCTGGGCTACCTCTCAAAGTCTCAAACACTCTAGAAAGACATTTTGTATAAAGCACTCATCCAGAAAAGCAACACCTTTGTTTAATCCACACCTCCCACTTTTCAGGGCATCCTCCACCCTCTGCTCAAGCCGCACGTGGGAGAAAATGCAAGATACACTATGCCACACAGAGGGAATGAGACGCTTCAGCCTTGTGTTTGAAGAGCTCTCCAACAGAGAAGGTTTGAAACTTCCAGTTTTTAATTACCTAATAAGTACACTATTATAGAAAAGCTAAGCATCATTAACCCTGACCTTTGAAAAGTCAGCAGCTGCTTTCAGAAAGCCTACTTTTAGCACACGCAAATACACACATCAAAGACACATTCAAACCCTTCCATGGGCTTACAAAAGTTATTTCTCCACTGAGTAAAACTTAAGTGAACTGAAGTCAGCAAAACTCAGTTACAAATTTTCAGGCTGGAGAAGGTCCAATTCCATCCAGAAACTGAAAAGAAACTATCCAAAAATCTTAATTTTGGTCTCAGGTCTTGTAGTACATTTACTCTTAAGTTTAAAGAAATTATTGAATTGCAGGTTTTTATTCAACAACTAAACAGCAATCACACAACTGTATCCACATCATGCACGGAAAACCCATAATGAGCGCTGTTCAGTATGCGGTCTGTGAAGTATGCAACCTGATGACCAAAAGACACTTACGGTAACGTCTTTTAGTTGTTCTTCCAGTTTGGCCTTTTCTTCCGTTAACATTTTTTCAGCAGAGCCGGCTTCAACCTTCTGCTCATTTTGGCTCTGACTCTGGTCCTCTTCCAAGTTCTGACCAGTATTTTTCTGTTGTGTTGCTACACAAAGCAGTCGTGGAGAAGTCCTAAGGCAAAAACACGTGGACAATATTAATAAGTTTCTTACTCTGGACGACACTTTATTTGACACGTCAATGTGTACAAAATTCTCACATTAAAGCACAAATTAATACAACAATTCAAGGTCTGTAAAAACTGTTTGCAGAACCTTTAATCAGAAGTAACTGAAGCTAGCCTGTCTGAATTGTTGCAAAAAATAACTTTGCTGCAAGAGAACAATCACTGGGCAGCAGCTTGTAAGTGTCGACTAATTCAGTTTTAAAATCGCAGCACTTTTAAGGGCAATATAAGCTCATTTTCAGCACAGTACTCTATCAGGAAGCAAATCTAGTTTATGTGATGCAATCACCTGCAACAGCCTCCCAGAAGACACACCGACGAGAACAGTGGAGAGCAACGGAAAAGCACCTTCTGTGTCACTCCTGTATCTCATTGCTATTTTGCAAACACCACGTCAAGAAAAGCCAGTCACCATGAAGATGGCAATTTATCCCTTCCTAACGCTTCTTGGACTGAACTAGCCGAGCTACCTGAGCAAACCTGTTCACGGACGGGGCAGGTGGATCAGTGCTGCAACGCCAAAAGGCCTCGGATCCCCGCACGCCACATCCCGACCCCAGGCCTGGAGGCCTTCGGGCTCAAGACCGGGCCAGGAGGGCCCCGCAACGCCTGGCCGAGCCGCTCTCCGGGGGAGGGTAAGGGAAGCCAGCAAAGGGCGGCGGGGGAACGGGGGCCCAGCACCACCATCCCGTCCTGGCTGCAGGAAGGGGCTCCCCGGCGCAGAGCCAGAGGGCCGGGGCTCGGGGAGGGAAGCACCCCACCGCGGCGCGGCTGGGCCCCGCTCTCCTCCTGGCCTGGCCGGGCGACGGCGAGGCGGTGACTGCGGACCCGTTCCGCCGCGACCGATGTGGGCCAGGCGGCGCGGCGCGACCCTCACCTCAGGGAGAAGCTCAGCAGCGGGTACCGCGGGCGCAGCGCGGCCCGCACGCACTGGGCCACCGCCGCCATAGCGCCTTCCTGCCCACCGACCGCCTCAGCCCGCCCCTCCGGGCCTCCGACAGACCGCCGCCAATCAGCGAGCGGGTAGGCTAAGAGTGATGCGGCCGAGGACCAATCCACGAAGCGAACGCACGCCTCAGGCCAAACAGGCGAGGCGGGAGGGGTGGAGCCTGTCGCTCTTCCGGAGCGCTGTGGGAAGCTCCTGCGAGGAGCGTTCTCCTTGCCCCGCCTCGTGGCGGAAGGTGACGTAGAGTGGGCGTGGCCGCAGGCCAGGCGAGGGGGCGGGGCTCACGGCTCGCACGCTCAGGCGCCATTTTGTCTTGTGAGGGTCAGAGGCGGGAAGGCCTGTGGCTGCCTTGAGCCGCGGCCCCGGGGGGCCGTTGCTGCCCTTCCGCGGGGCGGGAAAGCATAATGTCGGGAACGAGAGCTTGCACTCGTATGCAGGGCACTGGCAGAGGTCAGGTGTTGGTGTTTCCCTGTCAAAACTGGATCAGCACTAGCTGGAGGCAGTTTGGTGGGTGCAGGTGAACCGGTCTAAGGATCCACGTGTTTCCTGTGCAGGTTGTGGCAGAAAAATTTTGAAGCTGAAGATTGCAGCGCATTTTTTTTAACTACTGAATAACCCTGTTATCAATAATACCTTATAGCATCTGTCAATAGTTTGTCTGCAAACCTCCATATAGAGGTTTTCATGATGTATGTCTATACACATTGTAACTGTTGCATACGCTCTTGCTGGATAATCGTCATCTAAAACCTTGATCGTCCATTAAAAGGGATAATGTTGCTAATCTACTGCTGTCAAATTTGGCCACCTGTTTGTGCAAGTGTCCCGCGTAACTGGGGGCTACGGAAGCCCTGCTTGGTGATACTTGGATGACTTCTTAACTTCGGCAGTGTTGTCAATTAGTTTGTCATTATCCTGTTAAAAGGGAAAAGAAAATCAAGGTCATGCATTTATCGTACAGTCACGAAGCGAGTGCTAGATTTTTCACAGATGCGTGAACACCAGCTGTTAACCTGATTTTTGCATGCATTTGTACACTTCCCAAACAATTTGAAGAAGATGCAGATTCCATAATACAAATTCAGTAAATGTTACGTTCAAGTGTGCAATTAAAGTACTACTAAAAAAGAAGCTGCAGAAGACATTTCTGGCTTGCTGCGTAAGAAGCCTGCAGAAGTTAGGACTTTGCTAAGTTCAATCAAACTTTGGCAGAGGACACTTTAAGTTTTCAGCTTGGCCTTTATTTGGCAGGTCTATGATGTGTTGCTTCACGGCCTCTGCAGAAAGCAGGATAAATGGCATGACGAGGCCAGTGGTCTCACACTGTGACAACCATTAGATCCCCAGGAGTCTCACTGTCTCTTACAGTTACATGGATTTCTCCTGTGAGAAGATTTGGAAGAGCATACTAATAAATGCTCTTGGGTGACAACAGACAGCAGCTCTAAGATAAGAACCAAATGGTTTTGCAGTCTGTGGTTTTTATATTTTGGTGATTGCTGTTTTGTGAGGTGACACTGGTACAGTCCAAGGGGTTGCCTTTACAGAACACAGCAAAGAAAAAGGGTGTACGCCGTGTGCTATCCATACATGGAGTGGCTGTACTGCCTTCAGTATCTGCTTTCTGGAAAGTAGGTAAGCCACAAATTCCAAGCTTCATCCTCAGAAATACTGGAAGAAGTAATTGAGGAAATCTGTTAAAGAGGCCGATAATGCTGAGGAAGGATCAGAGAGAACAAGGAGAAAAATAGGAGTAGCCATAAAGGACCCATTTACCCCAAATGACAGTTCATAGGCTTTTTGCAAGCAAATTTTCAAGATATTCCACAGTGAAAATGGATTTTGTTGTGATTTTCTGAATGTGAACAGCAAGCACAGATACTGATGGGTCAAGACTTAACAGCACATGCAGCACAAAAGAAGAGCACGCAGGTTTACATGGAGCTTGTTTGCATCGTGACTGATGTTGGCTGTAAGTCCCACTGACAAAAAAAAAGTTTTTCATACTTTGTTCTGACTTAGACTGTTGCAGTCTGATCTGTTTTATTTGTAGTGCCACCTAGTGGGTTGGTTTTTTTTTAAACTCAACTAGTGAGTATTCAGTATCTGTTGTTTGACCCAGTTGTCAGTCACAGATATTCAGTAACAAGCGTAGTTTTGTTCTTGAGCAGTCCTCTCTATATCAAGCGGCCTTTTGCTCTTCACATAAATACCGGGTTTGAATATGATTTGATAGTAAGTAATGCTTATTCTGAATTCTAAAACGTTAACCAGCTGCTGCTTTTCAACTTGATGTGGTTAAAAGTGACTCTAACCTCTAATTTCTGTGGACTAGTGATAGGATCAGATAGTCCGGATATAATTCACGGTTCCTCTAGTGGTTTACTTTGTGGTCTTCTGCAGTTATTTAACCTCATTTCCACATTTCTACAACTGCAAATTAAGGGTAGTAATCTTTCAGTACCTTACAAGAAAGTTGTTTAGAGAGCATGAGGGAATTTCTGTGATATTTTGGAAATTCAAAATGTCAACTGAATGATAAGTCTCTTTTTTAATATTAACATTGCACTTGTAGTAAAGAGACTTGTAATCCTTCAAGATGATAAATGCCATAAATGCAAGATTTGTGGTTGAAAAGTTAAATGAAAAATCAAGGCATTGCTGTTTCTCAAAAAAAAAAAAAAGCTAGTTCTGTCTCCTAATGTTAAGATAATCCATTGATATTCAGCCAGCAAACAGAATGTCATTATATTTGTGTTTCAAATATGAACTGTATTATAAATGTTTTGAGGGTGAAAGCAAAAGGGTATCGTGGCTTTCTGATCAGCAATGTTATATGTCATCCTAATCAGAACCAAATATTGAGCTGTGGTGGGAGCAAGTGGGAAAAAATGCTAAAAAATATCTTGGTAAATATTCTAGCAGTGATGTTTCAGGCCAATTACCAGGAAATACCTACATCAAATTAAAAAATGTTAATTAGCTGTAAGACTGTTACTGATCTATATAGCAGTGAAGGCAAACTTGTTATTCATACCTGTGCCCTTTGGAAAAGGTCGCAGATAAGACCACTTAGCCATAGTATTCCATAGTCCCTTGTGGGAAGATATCTAGTGTAAAATTAAGGGACTGATCCTTGTGTATAAAATACTAAAAATAATTTCTCTATAAGTATTACTGAGACTGAGGATCAGCTGCACGCTGGATCCACTTCAGGCAGAAGACAATAAAGATTAAGTCATTACTTGAATCCAGAAACTTTAAATCTTGAAATGCAGTTTGGGGTGTGTGTGGGAGATAACCTTACTTTCTTTTAATTAGAGCAGTACTAAGATATTTAATCTGTATGTTCAGAATTTATAATTTTTAATGCAAACATTTTAAGAAATCTCTCCCAAGAGAGAGTGTATAATACATACTTTCTGCCTAGTTTCTCCTTAGGCTGAAAATACAGAATCATACATCTTGCTCTGATTATAAAGAGTACTCTTTGAGTTCCCATAGCTTTTTGCTAACTAGTTTGAAAGGTACGTTTTGTAACTATCTTGTTGCCTGGAGAATGTTGTCGCTGTGTTGGAAATCTAATAGCTATAGCCACAGGGCTCTGAAGAGAGCTAATTAGAGCAATTTAGAATAACAAAAGTTCTGTTCCTGGGAGGACACCGAAGAGGTCCTTCCCCAGAGCAGCATGCCATAATTTCACAGACAATTTATTGTAATATTCCTGCATAAGTCATCTGGTATCCCAAGGATTTACAAATCTGGCTATTACGGTTTGTTCTGTTAGCCGTCATGTTATCAGGGGCTTTCATGTGTGTCTTGTAACATTCCTGGAGATATAAAAATGGGAAAAAAAACAGTCAATCAAGCATTGTCTGTCTTACTTTAGCCTGGTTACCAGTCAGAACCAAGCTGTTCAAATGCACAGAAACAATCTTCTGTCATGCTGATGTGGCTTTCCACCTTAGGACAAATGTATTGAGCTTTGAGAGAAGAGTTTTCAAATCAGTTGTGATTCTCTTAGTGTGGTGTCATGGATTTTCTTAATATTTTTCTTAAAAATAAATTGTTGCCTTTCAAATTGCCAGAACAAGTTGATAGAAGACTAAGTCAGCTCTCTTTTGTCACATTCAGATTTGCTAAGAAGGCAGCAGTTGTTGGTATCCATTTTTGTACAAAGGCTAAGAATGGAAGTGCTGTTATTGGAATGGTATTTTGACATTCAGATCTACATTTTTCTTTCTTTCTTAATTTTTTGTTAATATTTCATGAATTAGTTGCTGTGGGCCCGTTTCTGCTACCCTTGTGTACAAGTGATTTGTATTAGTTAAAGGGAACGTTGTACAGTGAAGGACTGCCAAACCAGGTGCTAGGCAAATAGGCTGCCAGTACCGCTGTAAAAGCCTGAGGCCTGGCTATTTATTGCTCAAGTGTGACTTGTGCAAATGTTTCTCCCTTGCTTTTTACCTATTTTTTCTGCTGATTGACAGGATGTTGAACTGCATGGTTGGTTGGGCCGGTGCACGGATCTCTGTTTAGGCATGATGTTTTAGTGCGCTGATTCACAGTTCAGTCTCATAGGCAAGCTGCTCTTCACGCACCCAGCTGGCGAAGAAAGGAGGAATGCTCATTCTGCTGACGTTGTGCAAGGGTATTGAAAAGCTGTGAATACAAGAAGCATAAAGCAAAATTTAAAAGGAGTAGCTTCCGCTTTAATTCAACTCCTGTAGAAAGCAGCAAGAGCTTTTAATGTTTTTCTGTGTGTAATTAATGAGTGGGTGCACACTCCTGTGGGACCATTGCTGTGCTTCACTCAATCCTAATCTAGCTAGGTGGGTCTGGACAGAATGGGGACAAACAGTTCAGCTAAAAATAGCTGGAGTGGGAGGGAATAAAAAACTTCTGAAAATCTGACTGCCACATAGATAAGATCTACCTAACAACTTTTTGATGCTTTATGTAGAGGTCATAATCTCTAATCCTGGATTTAAACCGGTCCCTAAAATGAGTGCTTTGTGCTTTGTTCCCTTTCCACAAGCATCTGTGAAGGCAGAACTTCAACCCTGTGATAGGAGCTCATATCATCATTAAAGTTAGACTGGTGAAATTGTTTTGTCAGATTTTCCTCAAAATTGGTTGGGTTCTGTTGCTGATATCTGTGGTATAACTCCATGTTTTGAAGTTTATTTGAATGTAAAACTTGTGCCAGGCAGGTACAGACAGAACTGAATGAAAGCCCTTGTTTTACATCCACAGTACTTGAAGCTTGTTCAGAAAGCAAGAGTGTGGCGGCTTTAAGTTTTCTAATAGTTATCACCCAAACTACTTTCACTGCTGTTTTAAAGGTCACCTCAGATTTATGAATCACCTCAGGTTAATGTGTTGTTAATCAATCAGAAACCAGTTGAAAATTATTGGTTCAGCACTGTGAATGCTCTTGTGCTAGATGTTTATAGAATAAAATACCAGGAAGGGAATCTGTACTTCCATGCTGTGTGTTAAATAGCAATTCTGCTGCGTTAGCTAAAACTACGTAGTCTTTCCCTCTGACTTCATTACAAGCTCCTGGTCTCTGCAGTGTTCTCTGGTCTGAGCACATTGTTGGTCCTTTGATTTTGCCCAGGCTTGTGCTGTCCTTTCTCCTTTTTCCCCTTTTACCTTCTGCTCTGCACTTTTCTATCACCACATCTGCTGCATTTGGAGTGGAAGAGCCTCTTTACCACACTGCTTCCATCTCTGCTTCCGTACTCGTTCTTGAGTTTTGCTAAAGCTGTCCTTGCTTAAGATTTCATCATGATTTGTGATCAAGAACACCTTCATCTTTTTGATATTAAACATTGCTTCAACAGCATTGTGTTAATTTCTAGAGATGGTTTGACTGGTACCCCCTGCTCTGGTTCGTGATATTAGTGTTGGTTGATAATTATGCTTGCGCTGTGGTAAAGCATTAAGGTGGAGAATCCCTGCCCCTCTGTGGCTTCTCTTTTAATTCATCTTTATTACTGAACAAAGCAGACTCTTCCATTCAGAGAGCTTATAGCTTTTTTATGACTAGCGCTGCCTGTAGTTTATTAGACCACCTTTTTCTGCTTGCTTAATTTGTATTTTAGGTCTATTTTTAAAATGATATTTTTATTGTGTCTTTTTAAATGTGTGTTTATTACTTTTCTATGACTCCCCAAGTGCCTTGGCTGGCAAAGTCTTAATGAATAAAATTACTGTCATGTTATAGCTATAAAAATCCACTCCCTCCTTGGAATGGGGCATGCAAGTTTGAAGAAGCTGAGGAAAATGAGAAGTATAGTTATCTTGGAGTTATTTTAAGTAGACTAGGATAATCGCATAGGAAAAATGTTTGAAAAATTATTTTGCAGTTATGAACTGTTAACGTGTTGATCTTCCTAATTTTACATTATGCACATAAACCAAATGGTGTATCTGTACTATTATTACAGTGATGTTTGCTCTGTAGGACAGATCCACCGAGGCTAACTTTGTGGAAGTTGAATGCTGACAGTGCTCTGGAAGTACCAAAGAATTCTATATGTGCTAGAAAACCTGCTTGAGTGTCACGGTACATTGTCATGCTAATTAGCTCTGACGTGGTCGTGCTTCTGTAAAGCAACTAGTATCTGAGGCAGCTTGTGTCTCATACAGCTCTATACTGCTCTGCAGACACATTAGCGGCTGTCTACACATTGATTTGACAGCTTTTCTGTTATTTGGAACAGAAGGAGCTGTATTGGACTGACGGTTGTTGTTTTTCAGAGATAACTCTGAGAGCTGTAAAGTAGATGCTGTACTCTTCTGCCAGAAGACGGCGTGACAGACTCAGAGGATCTTTCTCATGGTTCTCATTGCAAATAACTGTTTCAGAGCCAGATTTTCAGTAAACTCCAGCTAAACTATGTAGATCGTGTAAGCAGGTGGCCAGTGCAGCTACAAGCAAGGTCAAGCAAGAGCATGGCACAGGAAATATTTACGAATTAATGGCTATTTCCCTGTTACAGCTCATGGTTTGTAAGGAATAAATTCCCAGGTGGGGGCAATTCTGAGCCAGCGAGGAAATTTATCTCACTTTTTACTTTTCAGATACTACCTGCCTTTGTAAGGGTTCTGCAGATCACTAAGTAAGTGCAAAATGCTGGTAGAGTTAGGTGATGACTTAAGGCAGCCTCGTCTCTTCAGGCAGAGTCACTGAACAGGAGAGACAGGATACATTTATCATCCTCTGTTGGCACAATGCGATGGGTTGACCCTGGCCAGCAGCAAAGCACCATGAGCCGCTCGCTTACGTCCTGCCACAGCAGGAACGGGGAAGAGAGAATTGAAAGGGCAAAAGCAAGAAAAATTTACGGGTCAAGATAAAGACAGTTTAATAAGTGAAGGAAAAAATGAAAAAAAAACCCACCAAGTGATGCGAAGGCAATCACCATCTCTCACCAACAGACCAATGCTTGGCCAGCCTCTGAGCAACAACTGCCTTGGAATACTCCCTTCCCAGTTTTATTGCTGAGCATGGCATGGCATGCAATAACCCTTTGGTCAATTTGGTCAGCTGTGCCAGCCACATCTCCTCCCAACCTCCTATCCGCCCCAGCCTGTTTGCTGGGGGGCAGAGTGAAAACCTGAGAAGGCCTTGGTGCTTTGCAACTGCTGTTCAGCAATAGCTAAAACATTGGTGTATTATAAACACCGTTTTAATCATAAATCTAGAACACAGCATCATACAAGTTGCTGTGAAGAAAATTAACTTCATCCCAGCTGGACCAGGTACCTACAATAATAGATACACCTCACCCTACAGTGGGATAAACACTGTGTTGGCTATAAATACAACTTGACTGCATCTGCATCTTGTCTTCTTCTTTTCTTTAGTTAGTGTTAATGACATGTATCCAGTTGACATAGAGAAATACCAGTATCTTCAGCTCCTAATAAATTTTATGAAAGCTATAAGCAAAAATTTTCAAGCGGAATGGCTGAAATTGAGCATCTGATCTCTATTTATGCACATAAATATTTTGGTCTTCAGACATGTACTTCGCTTGAGTTCCAGACAATTTGTAGTAGTCCGATCACTCTAAGACTGCATTTTACAGGGGTTGTATAGTCATCATTTTTTGCTTGCATTTCTTGATATATTTTCATTGTATATTTAGGTGAAATTCTAGGTAAATATGCAACCTAGATAAATATAAGGCTCTGATTTAGAGAAACTTATTCCTGTAGAACCGTCTGTTTTTTCTTCTAGAGAAGTCTGTGCCCTGTGGCGAAACCTCACTCTGTTTAGGACCTTCCTGGAATGTCATTTCTAGCATTCCTCCATTTGCCCTGGAAGCGCTCCTGCTTTATTTGAACTTCTGGTTTTATGTGAAATTTGTTACATTTCTTTCCGGAAGAGAAGATCACTTGAAGCAGAGAGGGTGAGATGGCATGTAATGTGGGATGGAGGGGGTATAAGGCTCTGGAAACAGTAATACGTTATTAAAACCAAGCAGTGTTTTGGCCTACGAAGGGTCAAGGGATGAGTTGAGCATTAGGCTTCATTTTGTTTGGCCAGTGATACCACTGTGTAGCTTTTGTATCTGTTATTTGGGCGGGCAGCTGAGTTGTCTGGTTTTTTCCACCATGTAAATTACAAAGCGAGTGATTGAGGTGCTAAATATGTGTAGTCCTGTTGTAGATAACCCACATACCCCACCTGGCCTCCAGCAGCTGTTCCAGAGTGTGCAAGCCTTAGTAAGGCTTGTTTTGTTTCCACCAGCACCATGTTGAGTCTCATTTAAAATGTTTTTAGATACCTATTTTTAGGCACCTGAACCACTCTTCAAACATCGGTTCTAGCGAATACGTCTACAAAAGTCCTGTAAGCCACAGTTCTGCACCTAGTATGTCACCTATACCATTGCAGCTGGTGTACAAGCTCCTCTGTGCATGTCAAAAGAAGACACTATCAAAGATATTTAAAGCCCAGCAAGTTGCTCTCTATCTTTCAGTCAGTATGGCGCTTTACATCACTGGGGCTTGTCTGCGTGTGCATTCCGTGTGTTTGTGTGCCCACTTGGCTCTTGGCAAAATAATTTGTGCCCTTTGCAGTCTGCCTTCCAGAATGATCCTGAGGCCTTTGTTTGGCTCAGTCTCCTGGCCTTCAATCTGTTTTCCTTAGCTCTGCTCTCATCCAGTGTTTCTTATGACTATGACTCTTGCCAGTGGTTTACCCAGCTATTTCAGGAGATATCCTGTCTTCTGACTCTTGCGTTTTGTGCTCTGGCTTGTGAGCTGGCCAGAAATGTGAGGGTCACCATAACCTTGATTTGAGTCATCGCTCTGTCTCATGTTGAATTCCTAACTATATGTTGGATTCCTGACTATTTACCAGCATGTTCTTCTTACTTTGAACCTAAAGATGACCTCAAGAGACAGGCTTTTAAAACAAACCATTTGCCTAAGGCGGCTTTGGATGCTCCTTAGGAGCCTCCTTCTGTAGCTTTTTTTAACTAGTTCCCTGTAAGTGAATAGGAAGCAAGGTTACATGTTTGGGATGAGTGAAAAAGTAGTTTAACCTCAGGAAGGACTTCATAAACCTTAGCGAAAATTGAGTTTTCTATTTCCATATCCCATCTTCTTTCTTCAGCAAGATTTGCTATGAGGCAAATGCTCATTGCTTATCCTTGATGTTTCTTGGGCTCTCTAACATACATTGGTGCCAGAGATGGTGTGTATGTAGTACAAACAAAAATATGTGTAATGGTCGGTTTAATATGGTGTCAGGATACTTCCACGTCTATGTGATGGGCATATTGATGTGTATCACAGACTGGCCTGAACACAAAATTTATTTCCTTGTTTAGAAAGCGTGTAGCCCTAGTAATGGCATTACAAAGATCTCTTTTCAGTCATGTCAAAGTTGTTGCATTTGTTCCGACTTGTTAAAAAAAGATAATGTTGATTTATGTTATTTAACCATAAATACTTACCTCTTGCTTGGACCATATTGAAAATAAACCCCATTGTATTTAACAAGAAATGCTGCCCCGTATGCCACACAGAAGTGGCAGCCAGCATACAGCAGATTGGAAAGGTCTTCTATTGTTTTTCTAAAGTTCTGAAGTGAAAAGAACGTACCTGTGAAAATATTTAAGTAATATAGTCGTCTTATACTGTACCTCGTGTTCTGAAAATGCCTCTGAAAATGAATGAAAATAAATTGTACCTAATGTATTCTGTGTTTTGCAAGGAGGGCAAGCCTTTTCCCCTGATTTATTAATGTTTGGAAAAAATTCATTGCACATAAAAATCCTATATTAAAAATAGTAATTCATGATGTTTTAATATCTTTTCCCCATAGTTAAAGAAGAGTAGGAAGTATAGCAGTAATTGTATTTTACTGCTCTGAAAATATTTCTATTTTTTGACAGTAACTGGCATCAAAAATAACAATAAAAAAAATATAAGCCATACTGAGAATTCCTTCTCTGATGTTTTATGTCTACTCAGAGAAGATAGAGCACAATTGTTCAGCTGCAGTAAAGTTCTCATTTTTATTGTGCAGAACTAAATTTATCCTTGCTGTAATTTTTCTGAAATCAGCAGAGTTGCTCCTGCTAGGCATGAGAGTGCCCTGCTCCAATTGTATTGCTGTTGTAGGAGAGACTACACTCGAACAGAGTTTTTTCCCTTCAGTTGAATACACGCATACACGTAAATTGCATTTACTTCTGCAACTGTTTGTATGAGTATAGCCAGCACAGATAGAAGAGCACAGTAACTTGAATCTTTGGCTTTCAGGTGGATGAGATAAGCATTTGTCATTCCAGAGGAAGGATGCTGTTCCCTATCATGTACTTCATCTGAAATGCTTCACCACATATGTGATTAGGCAGAAGCCTTCTTTAGAAACAAATTTGGGTTAGTACTCATGAGATGTTCAGAATCTTTCTACAGAATATCCAGAAATCAAGGCAGGGGGGAGGGGAGAGAAGAGCTTTGTTTTTTTTTAACAAATAAGTTTCTAGCATTGTATCAGAATATTCTGTGGTTATAAAAAAAAAACAGGTGGTGCAAAAGAAAATAGGCTGATGGGAGTTTTTCCAAAGCTGCTTTTTTAATTAAATAGATGTGTCAGTATAAGGTTTACACAGACGTAGGACCAAACTGAGATTTGACATCTAGTTTCTATTCTGAGATTACTCATTTTCTCACTATTAGGCTGTACAGACCCCAGTTGAGCTAGTTCTCTGTAAACTGAAGATTCACCATTCGCTCCCAGCATTTCGTGTTCTGGTCTCCCTTGTATTGATGTGAAAATGGGAATTTTTCACAGAGCTGATTCATTTTTTTTTTCCCTTCCCTTGGAAGTACCGTGTTTCCAGAAATGTGTATGGTTCATTTCTGTGCCTGCTTATATTTATTTATTTTTAATGGATTCTTTCACTGTCATCAGTAGCATATGTATGATACAGGTTGCCATGGTAAATATGAATTTTTTATTAACATTGTAAATATTAATTTAAAACATGAGAAGCTTGTAACTGAGATGTTAACACTACTTTGAAATTTTCCTGCTCCTGAGGTGATAGAAATTATATATGGGGTTACAAATGTGAAAAGCAACATGTCTTGGGAAGGAGGTGCTGTAGTGATAGTACAGCAGCCTAAAGGCACAGAAATGTAGGATATTTGGACTGTGAAGCAAAGACAATAGGAGGTCAGATATAAGCTGCTGACAGTTTAATACTAGAGATGACATGGAACTAAGGTTCAAGTTTTAAACTTCCTTATGTTTCTGGACCGTTTGTAGTCAGTACTTTGCATCACTGTGACCAATTGGCTCAACTGAATCCAGTATAAAAAAGAGAGTGTGAAGAGACATGGTCAGCTTCAAGGCAGGGAGGGGCACAGGGCTGGGCTCCCGAAGTTTCCTTTATGACTTTACATCTAACTGTGCTTAACAAGTAATTTTAGGCAGATTTTTGAAAGCTCCCGAATGTTAGTTACCTGAATTTCACTGAGCTCAGTGGGAGTTACCAGCCAGGAAGTTCTTGAAAATTCACCTTTCTAGACATATCATGTCTCTAAAACTCATGTCCTTCAGCCTCTGTTAGATTGATCGTGAAATGAGCCCGATGCTGCTTTCTTTCTTGGGAGATGAGGAAACAAGTATTTTTGGATAGGTGTTTTGTCCAATGAAGAATTTTTTTCTGCATAACCTGTGATTCCTGATGAATTTCTATTCGTCCATGAAGTCCATGGTGTTATGACTGAGTGTTAATTTTTCACTGTGGATTCACTTTTGGAGCAGAAAGTTATGAGGTTGTTGCCTTGCCCTGAGACTTTGACTTGTATTTGATGCTGTCACTGAAGAGTGATTTTAGAAGAAGCTACATGATGAGAGGTTCTATCTTTCATCAGATATGTTAAATTGGGGTCGCTTCTGTCAATGGCCCTCTTAAAAATCACCTCTGTGTCTTGTCAGACATTCCATTTCCCGGTGAAATTAATTCTAAAAATCAAGGACTGTGTCTGAGATATTACAAAGCCCATAATGGTGGCTCTGTTTGCCCCGTCTTCATTGCACTACTGGAATTGCACTTACTATTTTTGTCAGGACTTATATTACAAAACTCAATTTTACTCCGTTCTATATCACAAAGCAGCATATGTCACGCAAACTCTACTGAGCAGAGTAAGATTACTACATGAAATCTTACATCATCTTGTGATATATATACACACAAGATTACTCAGAAAATAACTTGTCACCACTGTAGACACTTCATGGTTGCTGGAAAAAACACTACATAGTGAAGGTCATATGTATATATACACTGATTTAACAGCTCTATTCGCCCTTTGCTAGAACAGTGCTGCTAGCAGAATGACAGTTTAGTAAGGCCTCATACTTTCAAGGAAAGCTTTCTGATCCCCTCTGTTTAAAGAACCAAAGTTCCTTATATTGAAAAGAAACAGAACTTTGTAACTACATTATTTTGTGAAAAGAAAAGCACTCTCAACTCCATTTCACCTTAGAGACTATTAAGTCTCCAAATGTGTCACAAATGTTGCTATATAGCACACCATTGCGATTGCAGCATTAGATTCGACACTTTCAGATTGTTAATTCCTTAGTTTGAATCATTTTGGGGATTTTTTTTTTAATACGGATAAACAGTGCAAGGAGTTCAGTGTCTCTGGTTCTTTCATCTGAGATGTTAAAAAGCATAGTCCTCTCAGACTCTTTGTAGGCTGAAATCTTATAACTATTCACAAGAAGAGGGTTTAGGAAAGCTGATTTTGGGTCATGTCTCTTTTCCATGCTCCCGTTCACTGTGCTGTATGCTTTTTCTGCTTGATGCATGTCAGTAGTGATTTCAAAGGTAAGAAGGCTTCCTTCCTTTTCTCATGAAAAGCCACTTAGATTTTGCCGATTTGTAACCTATTGAAATATAACCTTTAGTATTAGTGTCCTGTGCCTTTGAGGTGGCTCCCAAAAGCCCAGGTCTTTCTGTTGGTTCTGTGCATTCCCAACTGAGATGGTTAGTTTTGCAGACTCACCTTTTATGTGTTCTGACTTACCGTGTGTCTAGAACTAAAATTCATTTTGGATGGGTAATGCTGGTTGATTTCTTGTCTTAAAATGTTTCACAAAACCAATAAGTTTTTTTTTTCGTATTTCTGTGGGGTGTATTTGATAAGAAGTGACATTTCACATTCTTCTGCTGTTGGTACAGAAAAATTCTGTCCTAAGTGACTTGACTTCTAACAGACCCACATTCAGTTTTTCACAAGTGTCCGATCTGGCTTTGTGTTAGTTGATTTCTTTAATGGTTCCAGTGATATCTTATAAGAGAAGAATGTTATATGCGACGCAGTAGTGTTGTGCTCTTTGTAGTCCGCAAATCAATAAATGCACTTATAAAAACTAAACTCTAAAAACATTAATTACAGATATAGGCAAAGGTCACTCTCTCTGTCAAATTCCTCTCCCTATCCTATTTCTAAATAAAGAAAGTATAAAGCAGCATGCAATTTGTGAAGTCAAGTGACAGTATTTATATTTGTATGTAAATTAGACTGTAAGGGTTCAATTTTGGAATTGGAATGGAAAAATCTCAGTGAGCAGAATTCCCTCCCCGCTTAATAAAAATGGAGGTCTCTCCTCGTGTAGTATGTAACAACAACCACGAAAAATCCAGAAACATTATTGTGCTCAACTGTCAGTATCTCCATGTGGAATTACTTCTTGCTTGTAAACTAGCAGGAGGGTCTCTCAGCACTTTTACAGTAACCAAGCTGGGGCCTAAATTGGTATCCTACCACTTTGATTTAAATTCTAGCAATTATATAAAATAGATAGACACCTTTTGATATTTTTTCAAGTCCTGAATGTTGAATTAAAATGTGGAACTTCCTAATTATGTCAAATGCTGTCATGAAGAGTTCGCTTGAAAGCAATTCAGACATTACAGAGAAGGGTACGGCTTAGTCAGCTTATTATTTCTTTCATTTAACTTGAGTTCTAATATGAAATTGTTTTAATAGCTTTGTTGCCGTTTTAAATGTTTTATGGGCTTTCCTTCTGCACAGAAATTTTAGTCACCATGTTTAATTTAGGAATCTTTCCTTAATGAAATTCATATTTAAAAAAGTCGGCAAGATTGTAAGCAAAATTCTGGGTTTATTCTCAGGACAGATACAGCATAGACAAGAAGAATGTAGTGCTCTTGTTAGATAGGCATGGTCATCTGGATCAATCTGCATCAATTAAAGTCATCACCACAGCCCCTGGAAATGGCAGCACTGTGTCCTATGCTCTGCATTGTGCAGGTACTCTCAAACTATGTCTTGGCAAAGTCAACTGAGACAACCATCTTTGCACTGAAGGAAAGGAGAAGCATTTACTCGTTTCTTCTACTAGCAAAGGTTTGGGGGCAATAGCCTATGTCAAGGGATAGTAACAGTGACTGTAAATTGTTGATACCTGTCCTAGCATCCTTCCTTGCAACATGAATGTGAATCGTGGCCTGAACTTTCATTTCACTTGTTCAATGATACTTGAGTCTTATTTTGGAATAGAAGAACAACTTCTAGCATTACAAATATGCTCATTTTTTCTGCAAGTTTGCAGTATGGGTTGTGATGCAGGTTGTCTATACCAGTGTAACTTCTGCCTTATTCTAAATTGCTGAAAATTACGCCGAGCTATGGACAATGGGGGTTTAGGGTCTTTCCACGGTAGGTAAATGGATTTGTGCTAACTGTGTGATAACTAACATGTAAAAAACCTAGTGGTTATATGGTATATACACAGCCTGTTTTTCTATAGCTGACATAATTTTGTTTGTTTTTAAGGTAGCATTTCCAAGTAATTATCATTGTGCTTTTTGAAATGTTAGCTTCTGCACAAGAACCAGTCTACCTGCTTTGTCAATTTTGGTTTGACTTAAAAGGTCACTATTAAACCAGTATTTATTTGAATCAGTGCTAGTCTATATAGTTGATGAATTCACCTGCTATCCAGAAGGTGGATAAAGGGACAGATACACTCTTCAGCTAGAGGTTAGCATACCTGATGCAGAGCCTCAGGTTGGTAAATGTGTGATGTGGTGCAAAATCAGCCAGTGTAGCTCAAGCCACAACTGGCATGGTTTGAGATGAGCTTTGTCCTTGTCCTGAAGAAATGAGGAGGACTTAAACATTCTGGCTTGCTGGCTGTGATGCAAATGGAGTAACTTCCAGCCAAGAGAAGGCAACATGCAGCTTTAGGGCAGTGACACTGCCTAAGGCAGTGTCCGGGCAGTAACTGCTCTAGACAGCTGCTAAAAATCTAGTTTATATTTGTTACTTTTGTAGCATAAAAATGTAGATACAAACTCATAAACTCAAAGAAGCAGATGCAAAATACAGAGGTGTAAGCCAGATTAGATGTAACGTAAGAATGTCATAATATTCACGCATAATACTTCAAAATATCTTTAATTAAGCCAATGCAACTCACAGAGAAATTTGGGGGGAAGAAAGGGTGCTACATTACAAAAATTACTAATCCCCACTGTCTAAATCAACTCAGGCATTGGAAAGAATAAATGTCATGGAAAGTCAATAAGACTTGGCTCCTGGGTAACCCGTGTTATTTTAAATGTCATGCTCTGTGCTAAATAGTGACTCATTTTGTACATGTTACTAATTCTTCTTGGGAAATGATCTACATTAAACTAATGCCTGTGAAAGGAGCAGTCACTCCCTGGCCATCCATTTCTGATTTTTTGATTCTTTAAATATTGATACCCCTGCAAGGGGTCTAAAGAGAAAAAATGTCTCATAAACTAAAGGTGACCCAAATGCCTAGTAAAGATCTATGGCAAAGAAACCAAAGGTGTCAAATGCTGTATGAATTCTGACACAGGAATGTTACGTACAGAGGCAGACACGCTTGCAACCCGTAAGTGCAGTTAGGGTCTGAAAGAGGGTTTCATATGTAATTACAAATTTCCAGGAAATACTTCACTGAAGTTGTATTTATGCTAAAATAAACATCTTTAATGTATTGAGCTGAATACTGTAGCATTTTCCAGTTTCTCCTCTTTCTAAAACCTGCTTATGTGTCCTCAAAGTAACACAGATGGTCTTGATTGTCAAATACTTAGTTGTTAACTTTGAATTCCGGGTTGTTTTCTAGAGGAAAGTTGTTTTTCTGTTTCTGTCAGAACAAACAACATCAGATTGTATATGTTCTGGTCTCTACTGTTCCTTCACGTTAGTCTTGTACTCAGTGCAATCAATGGCTCAGTCTAACACATACGGAAAGCAGTAGGAGGTATTCTATTGATTAATAGGAGTTAGACTTCTCAAAGAAAAAGAAAATCATCCTCTGAGATCAGAATCTGGCATCCAGTTTCCTTTCTGCAATTCTAAGTATCTTTCCTGACTTTTTTGTGAACATGGGAGAGATTTTACACAACCACCTTTAAGTCTACAACGGGAGCCGAAGAAGCAGAAATATTTTGTCTTGTTTCTGTTCTGGCTAGATACGTGCTTGATTATAGTGTTCTCCTGTATAACACCATAGAAAAGATCTGGCAGTTAGTAACTGTTTTGAAAGCTGTGTACTTTGGCTGTAAATAGCATTCCATGTGGAAAATTGGCATATCAGGTGTCAGCTCAGGATACTCAGAATTCGTCCTCTTTCTGCTACCAAATCAGGCACAGGAAATGTAAGGATTTTGTGGTTTCATGTTCCACTGTGCTGTTTCGTTCTCATTACTGCTATTTTACCTCCCATCCAGCTTCCACAAGTTTCTTAAATAAATGAGGTTCTACAAAAATGGAAGGAGGAGAACTATGCGAACTGCAGGCTTGGTAGCGTCACCTCAGTCCCTGAAGAGGATATGGAGCAAGTTATGTTGGAAGCTACTTCCCAGGCATTTGAAGAGTGAGAAGATAATTGAGAACAGCACAGCACAGATTTACCCTGGCAAATGATACCCGAACAATTCATTATATTCTAGAATGAAATGAGTGCTCTGTGGTCGAAGGAACAGTTGCGGATGTTGTTTACCTTGATAAGGCTTCTTACATGGTCTCCCATACCATCTTTGTAGCTAAACTAGTGAGACATGGATTGGGTAGTGGATGACAAAATGGACTCAATTTTGGCACAAAGGGGAGTGATCAATGGTTTGGAATAAAACTGGCAGGCAACCACAAGTGATCTTCCTCAGTGATCCATACTGGGGCTGATACTGTTGGACACCTTCATCAGCATGAAGGGGCAATCTGCACCCTTAGCGAGTTCATAAATGATGCCAAATTGTGTGTGTGGGAGGGAAGCAGCTGATATGTTAGATTGGAGCAGAACTTCTATGCAGGGGGGCCTCAACAAGTGGGAGGAATGGGCTGGTAGGAGCCTCATAATGTTCATAATGCAAACGCACCGTTCTGCCAAGACAGATTAGTACAGGCTGGGGGCCAACTGGCTAACCTGTGGGGCTCCTGGTGGGCGATGAGGTGATCATGAGTCATCAGGAACACCCTCAGAGCAATGAAAGCCAATTGCATTCTAAGCTGCCTTGTCAAGACTGTAGCTAGCAGGTCAAGTGGTTATTCCCTTCTATTAATTACTTACAGGACCCCATGTAGAGAAGGGTGTTCAGTTTTGACCTTCTGTGCAAGAGAGAGAAGAATAAACTGGAGCAAGTCCAGCAGGAAGTAAGATGGTGAGGGAGCTGCTGCATAGGAAAATTCAGGAAGGTTAAGGCAGTGTAAGGTAAAGTTGAGAAGGCTGTGCTTGTTTACCCTGGACAAGTTAAGGCTAAGGGAGGATCTAACTGCAGTCTTCCACTACCTCGAGAAGGGATATAGAGAGGATGGAACCAGAACTGCACAGCAGAAGGGCACGATGCAATGGATAGAAGTTGCTACATAGAAAATTCAAAGGCATTAGGAAAATTTCTTAGATAGGTAGTTACATATTTATTTCACAGGGAGGGTGCTTAAGTACTGAAACAGGTTGCCCAGAGAGGTTGTGGAGCCTCCATCCTTGCAGATACTGTAACTTGTTAAGTCCCTGAGCAACTGATTTCACTTTGGAACTCACCATGGAGGCAGTTGGGTTTGTCGATCTTCAGAGGTCTTTTCCAATCTAAACTATTCTATAATTATCCCATTCTATAATAAGTCTTCACCTCTGGACATGACATCCTTCTGAAACGTAGGAGAGATGTAGTGAGGACATGGGAAAGAAGTGTGAGGTTTGGAAGTTATTCTGTGGGCTTTCCTAGAAGATTTTCTAGATCTTAGGTTAGTCCTTGAGTCAGCTCTTCTCCTGATTTCCATGGGTGTATCGATCCTTAGAAGTACCGCAGAGCTCTGTTAACGCCTGAATAGCAGTATGGTCCAGCGTACGAGACACAAAACTGCCACTCTGAGCTGACTTCTGTACCTGATCATCCTACTGAGTTGATAATGTACAAGTCACTAGTTTGTTTTCCCTTCCCATTCCTTCCCAATTTAGACTGCAAACTTTCTGGATTGGGAGGTGAATTTTTACTAACTGTTTAGCATACAGCATGTCAGGACCTTGCATTGGGTAGGTCTGTAAGTGCTTTTTTTGGAAAACACCGTCTGAGGTGAGCAATGCTGTAAAAATGCAAAGTGTTACAGCTGGAATTTCCCTCCGACTACATTTGTCATGTAACACTGAGAAAACATGAAAGTCCTCAGTGCTGTACTGCTCCCAGTAAGAGTCTTAAAAACACTTATATTATGAATGGAAATGTTAGCAGTGGTGACTGGAGATGGGGATTGAATTAGAGTAATCTGGGAGGAGAGAGGCTGAAGAGTGTTGTTACAGTTCATAGGGCAAGTTGAGGGAGAATAATCTGTATTTGCTTGTAAGACTCTGCTTGTCCCCTGGCTCCCTCCTCTGCCCTCCTCCTAGAATAAAAATAAAGCCACAGGGCTTTATTTGGGACTGAAATCCATATGCAACTTCATGGAAGACTTTGTGTTGGTTCTGTAGTGTTAATTCCTGCAGGGTACTGCGAACCCTTGACTACTAAAATGTTGATGTAAAGTGCTCACAGGATTTATGAGCTAGAATTAAGAAAAATAACTGATGTGCACTGCTGCCATAGGTTCTTGACTGTCTCTTGTAGCCAACTTTACTGCCACTAGAATTGTTTCTGGCAAAGTACTGCAGCTTCCTTTCTTTCCTTTTCCAGAATGGAAGGAAATATCTGATCATGCCCTGTGCATGTGTTTCCTGCAGCTTTTTACAAAGACAGCTGGGACTACTGTTGAAATGAATAGTTCAGAGACCCAGTGGATAGTTCTAGCTGCTTTGCAATCCATGAGGCAATAGAAGAGCAACCATAAAGCCCACTCCATGGCCAGGGTCAGATTAACTCACCTTTGGAAGAGTATCTCCAGCTGCCACACAGGTGATTTAGTAGCTCTGTGTTATTACTTTCTGCTAGGCCATGCAACTGTGGGTACAACTGGGACATGATTCGATGCTTCATCAGTGTTAAATGAATAGCTGCCCTTGGCTCCCACACACAATGGCTGCTGAGCTAATTTCTGAACATTGAAGACGATTGTGAACCATGCTTGCTGATTTCCTTACCTTTCCCAAACTGAATGGAAGCACCTGGGACAGCTCGGGATGAGGTTGAAGCTTTTAAAAGTATTTGTTCTTAGCAATTATTTGTCAGAATTCACCCTTTTCTTTAAAAATAAGGAAAAAAGGAAAAAGGATTCTTACCTATTGAGAGTATAAAGCTGTGATTTAAATTACTTTGGAGATGGTATTTCTAAAATAAATACTAGTCTTAGGTTTATATTAACTTGTCCTTTGCTGACTTTTGCTCTGATAGAGCTACTATGAACATAGAGCAGGTGACTCGGAAAGCGTTTAATTTTATTTTGTTACTGCCCCTGCTTGTGTCATTATTCCTCGTGAAGGTCCAGGATGTGATCTGTGAGTAATTTGTAATTATATCAATTAGAAAGGTAATGCTGGGCTTGCAGATAAATCACAGGACTTGATGGCAGGTGATGTAGGTTCTTTTGGTTTCATTACCTTTGTGGCCTCCAGCAAGTCACTGGATTTTGGTGTCTTATAGTACCTATCTGCTTATGTTGGACTCAGAAGCCGTGTCAAGTACAACAGAGCCTCAACATTTATACATACATTACGTTATACAACATTGCTGTCTGTAGTAAAAATAACTGTTTTTATGATGGTCAGTGTTATAGGGTAGCTTCAGAAGAGGAACTTAAATCCTTCTGAAATTAATAGGCTATAATCTGAGTACCTTGACTAAATACATAGTTGAGAAGAGATCTCTTCCAATAGCAAATTTTCTGACAGAAAATTCTTGACCTGTGATAATCCTGGGAAAACTGATCTACAGCTTAATCCTGCACACAAAATAGATGGATAGAAGTAACCTGATATCTTTATGAAAGACAACATTCCTATTGAATAAGGATTTTTTTTTGTTGGTTCATTCTGTTGTAGGCTATGATAACTGCTATGCAGGGTGACACCTGCTAAGTAGAGAGAGACTATTATGAAGAATTATCTATCATTTTTCCTTTTTTGTTGAAACACATTTGTGAGAACATAGCTTATTGTTATGTTGGCTGAAAAAGAAATATCTGTGAACATATTTCTGTAAAATTTATTTGGACTTTTATGAGTAGTATATTTTTATGTGATAAAGAGAGGAAGATAAAGTGATAAAGAGAGCCAGAAAGATCAGTTGAACTATACCGATCTCAAACTGTATGCTGGAGTCACAGGTCCATTTAACTGCAGCATGGAGAATTCTGATTCCTGAATACATTTTGTTTGGTATGATGATTTTTAAATAAGCCTTTAAAGTTTCTGGTTTTTTAAGTATTTTGTAGGTTTCTTAAAAGTACATAGGGCTAATGGATTGACTTGTAGCATAGAAAAGGCAAAGTTATTTTTTTTTAAGCTTATGATTCTCATACCTTTACATGCCTGTCCTAGTTCGTCGAAATTTGTGTTGATAAAAATTGGATTTGAGAACACATACTATCCTTAGCGTCCTTGACAAATTCACACTCTACGAGGATAACTCCTTACTCCTGTTTTTTACAAGTGGTCTAATTAATTTCAGTGGAACTTGTCACAAGACTCAAGATTTTTCATGGGTTTAGGGGCTTTTAGATTGATTCTAAAGTAGTGCAATCCACTTATCTTCCCTATGCAGTTTGACATGACTACTGTTCTTAGCTTTGACATTGAATAGCATAGCTGTGTGCTGTTAATCAGCTGCTACGTCCCACTCCATGTATTTGCTTGTGATTCCTGTGTCTCCCTTTAATTCTTTGATTAACTAATGGGAGGTGTTATTGGTGTTTGTCAAGTGCTTTGAAATCCATATATGAATGGTGTTGGAAAAGTGAAAAGCTGTTCTTAGGCAATGCCAGGAAAAACAGGCATTGCTTTGAATGCAGCCCATGGAGTTATCCTCAGTCACTCCCTTATCATTACAAAAAAATAAATAAAACAATGGGGTATGACTGGGCTCATTAAAAACATATTTCGTTATTAAGCATCCTGTAAAGAACATACTGTAATATCAATTACTGGCTTCATCAGTTTTGGGAAATGGGAGCATCAAAGTACATGAAAGCCAATATGCACCAATGGTATAGTCATTGATTTTCATAGGACTGTGGGAGTCAAAAATGGAAATTGATATTGCAGTGATGTCCTGGGTAATTGACCATTTAAGTGATTCGGTAGTAGTCCTGTAGGTAAGGGAAGAGGTGCCCTTCTTTGGTGCCTGTTCCATGTTAATGAGGTTCATACTTAGTTTTTTATGCTTGTTTCATTTACAGTAGAGCTTCAAGTACCTGATCTTGACTTGGGAGTACTTGGCATCTTGCAGGATCGGGAATTGTGCCTGCCGAAGCTTGCTGCATTTAATTTAATTTTATCATTTTATTCACTGTTACTTACTCCATCTGTCCCAAGGGGAACATAGAGAAAGGAAAAGGGAAAGGAGAGAGTGCCAGTATAGTATAATAGCAGAAAGAAAGAACTAATTTTAAACTGTTTTGAAACATGCTTTCTGTATGCAATGTGGTCCTCCCAGGTGGCAAAGAGCTTAACTATTGAGAAGAATTGCAATAAACTTAGGTTTTCTTAGAATGGCATAACATAGTGTATTGATAACACCTACTTACAAGCACTGTCCAAAAAGGGTTTTCTAACCTAGGGAAATTGTAAAGTGGATAGGACCCAAAACCACAGAAATCCTTATTATGATCATAATTTATAGTGAGGGTCATACAGAGGGTTAATAAAAGACTTAATAGATATTTGAGTAAAAGGCAAATCAGCAATTACAGTCCAATAGGTTGCTTATGAACGTTGCCTTTAACTATCCATTAAACCTTCTAAGGATATTGTCAGCTGTAATATGTAAATCTTATAACTATACTGTCTTTATAACATGTTACAGTCATTTAACCTTTATAAAATATTTATAAATGGAACCTTATTATAAGTGTAGCCCATATTTTGTGTCTTTGATTTTCCCTCTGCAGCATGCTGCTTATTTTGCAGATCAATATTGTCTTATTGCTTCCTTGTATTCCCTCATCTGCCTGTATGTAAGAAAAGAGGATTTTCTTTAGATTAGCATCCCCATGCTACTGTGGAATTGTGCAAATGTGTTTAATTGTACACACAAATGTTATGAATGGCTTCCGAAAGATCAGCTCAGGAAATGCCAGAATGAATGTTGCCTGTCACAAGAAGCACATGCAACCCTGATCCGAAGGGCTTCTGTCTCACAGCACATGAAATTGGGAGTTAAGCCTCTGTGTGGTGTACATGAAGCAGTGTTCCTCCTCTTCCTCCTGTGCTGTGACATCTTACAATGTGGCAGGACCAGTATGGCAGTATGGGTGGAAGGAAGATCCAGACTCAATGATGTGTCATTTGGTGGATTCGCTGTTAGCCCACTTTGAAGCAGAAGAGTATTTTTGAAGTAGATCTCCCAGTTGTCAGTACTTTGTCTGCATTTCTTTGCGTCATAGAGCAGTTGCAGTTTGGACGAGCTAGATAGATTGCTTTCAGAGGAAACTAAACGAGAAGATCCACTGTGGGAACATACCAAATATGCCCCAATCCCTAATAATGAGGACTGCAACCATGAATTGCCCTCAGCACCATGAAGTTTTCTAGCATGAATCAAATGCATACCAAGAAGAGGCTCTTGGACACTTGAGAGTTTGTGCAGCACCCAGAAAGTACTTCTAGTGCTATATAAATGCCCATATGGCAAGTATGCCTTGATGTTTGCTGCTGTTGACCACCTTGAAATTTGCTTCTTTTTTCTTTTCTGGGACTCCTGCCTCGATATTGGCAGGGTTTGATGGTGATAATGAGACTGAGTGTTTATGGGTAAGAATCAGGGACAGGGCTAACAAGGCAGATATCGTAGTGGGAGTCTGTTATAGACCGCCCAATCAGGATGAGGAGGCAGATGAAATATTCTATAAACGGCTGGGAGAAGTCTCAAGATCGCGAGCTCTTGTCCTCGTGGGGGACTTCAATTTGCCGGACATTTGCTGGGAATACAATACAGCAGGGAGGGAACAGTCTAGAAGGTTCCTGGAATGTGCTGGGGATAACTTCCTGACACAGCTAGTGAGAGAGCCAACTAGGGAAGGTGCCCTGCTGGATCTGTTGTTTGTAAATAGGGAAGGTCTTGTGGGGGATGTGAAGGTTGGAGGCTGTCTTGGGAACAGTGACCATGAAATGATAGAGTTTTCAATTCTGCGAGAAGCAAGGAGAGGGGTCAGCAGAACTGCTACCTTGGACTTCCAGAGGGCGGACTTTGGGCTTTTCAGGAGCCTGGTTGACAAAGTCCCCTGGGAGGCAGTCCTCCAGGGCAAAGGAGCCCAGGAAGCCTGGATGATTTTCAAGAAGGAAGTCTTAAAGGCGCATGGAGCAGGCTGTCCCCATGTGCCAGAAGACAAGCCGTCGGGGAAAAAGACCGGCCTGGCTAAACAGGGAGCTAGTGTTGCAACGTAGGGAAAAAAAGAGGATCTATGGCCTCTGGAAGGAAGGGCAGGCCACTCAAGACGACTACAAAGAGGTAGTTAAGCTATGTAGGGAAAAAATCAGGAGGGCCAAAGCCCAGCTAGAGCTAAACCTGGCTTCTGTTGTCAAGGACAACAAAAAAAGTTTCTATAAATATATTAGCAATAAGAAGAGGACTAAGGATTATCTCTGTCCTCTAGTAGATGGGGCCGGCAACATAGTGACCAAGGATGAGGAAAAGGCTGAGGTACTTAATGAAGTCTTTGCCTCAGTCTTCAGCAGTAGGACCAGTTGTTCCCTGAGCACCCAGACCCCTGAACTAGAAGACAGGGATGGGGAGCAGAATGAAGCCCCCGTAATCCAAAGGGAAACGGTGAGGGACCTGCTTCAGCACCTGGAGGTGCACAAATCCATGGGGCCGGATGGGATCCACCCAAGGGTATTGAAAGAGCTGGCGGAGGTGCTCGCCAGGCCACTTGGTATCATTTATGAGCAGTCCTGGACAACCGGGGAGGTCCCAGCTGACTGGAGGTTAGCAAATGTGACACCCATCCACAAGAAGGGCTGGAAGGAGGATCCGGGGAACTACAAGCCAGTCAGTCTGACCTTGGTGCCTGGGAAGGTCATGGAACAGATCCTCCTCAGTGCTATTACACGGCACATGCAGGAGACCAGGGTGATCAGGCCCAGTCAGCATGGGTTTGTGAAGGGCAGGTCATGCCTATCAAACCTAATATCCTTCTATGATAAGGTGACCCACTTAGTGGATGAAGGAAAAGCTGTGGATGTTATCTACTTGGATTTTTGCAAAGCTTTTGACACCGTTTCCCACAGCATTCTCCTGGAGAAACTGGCTGCTCATGGCCTGGACAGGTGTACTCTTCGCTGGGTAAAAAACTGGCTGGATGGCCATGCCCAGAGAGTGGTGGTAAATGGAGTTAAATCCAGTTGGTGTCCAGTCACAAGTGGTGTCCCCCAGGGCTCGGTGCTGGGGCCGGTTCTCTTTAATATCTTTATCAATGATCTGGATGAAGGGATCGAATGCACCCTCAGTAAGTTCGCAGATGACACTAAACTGGGCGGGCGTGTTGATCTACTTGAGGGTAGATTGGCTCTGCAGAGGGATCTGGACAGGCTGGACCGATGGGCTGAGACCAATGGTATGAGGTTCAACAAGGCCAAATGCCGGGTCCTGCACTTGGGACACAACAACCCCATGCAGCGCTACAGGATTGGGGCAGAGTGGCTCAAAAGCAGCCCGACAGAAAAGGACTTGGGAGTGTTGGTTGATAGTCGGCTGAATATGAGCCAGCAGTGTGCCCAGGTGGCCAAGAAGGCCAACAGCATCCTAGCCTGTATCAGGAATAGTGTGGTGAGCCGGACTAGGGAAGTGATCATCCCCCTGTACTCGGCACTGGTGAGGCCCCACCTCGAGTACTGCGTTCAGTTTTGGGCCCCTCGCTACAAGAGGGACATTGAGGTGTTGGAGCGTGTCCAGAGAAGGGCTACAAAGCTGGTGAGGGGTCTGGAGGACAAACCTTATGAGGAACGACTGAGGGAGCTGGGGTTGTTTAGCCTGGAGAAGAGGAGGCTGAGGGGAGACCTTATCACCCTCTATAACTACCTGAAAGGAGGTTGTAGAGAGATGGGGGCCGACCTCTTCTCCCTGGTGACAAGTGATAGGACGAGGGGAAACGGGTTCAAGTTACGTCAGGGGAGGTTTAGATTAGATATTAGGAAACATTTTTTCACTGAAAGGGTTATTAAACATTGGAATAGGCTGCCCAGGGAGGTGGTGGATTCACCATCCCTGGAGGTGTTTAAAAAAAGGGTAGATGGGGCACTTAGGGACATGGTTTAGAAGTGGTTTTTGTCAGGGTAGGCTAAAGGTTGGACTCGATGATCTTAAAGGTCCCTTCCAACCTCAACAATTCTATGATTCTATGATTCTATTATATTCTTAATTTACAAGCACTATCCCACGTGGCAGCCTGTCTTTGCTGAACCTATTTCTGAACAGAACCTTGGTCTCTTTTACAGTATCTCTCATTTTTCCCCATCTTGTTATTATTTCAGCCCACTCCCCACGGTCTTTCCAGATGGAAATGTCTTGCTGCTTCAGCCTTCCAGAAGATCCAACAAGGTACATGCTGCGGTCCTAGGAATATAATCATGTTTATTATCTTGTACTGTGAGAAAGCTGGAAAATTCTTCAGTGGCAGAACAAAGAGCTTGCTAACGTCAGGATAGCTTCTAGATGCAAGGGGGCTGGCGGTCAGCGGTGTACAAAGCACTGGAAGATGAAGGTTCTCTTGATAACAATAACTGCACTTTTGGGAAAACACATGTACCCCTGCTGAGGAGATATGAAAAGCTTTTCAGGTGGGACCACACTTCTGAGGCTGCCATGCACTTGGATGCTTGTGCCCTGGGTCCTGGGATCATTATGCAGGGGTCCTGGGGGAGGACTCAGGCTCTAATGCCACTCCAAGGGAAGCTGAATCCCACAAATGACTCTCGTGAAAAGCTGTCAACATCGAGGGGTATTTCTTTTACTTGCTCTCTGCTGTGGCCAGTATCAACAGTCAGTCCCCTGTGTCAGATTTAGTGTTTTCATTTTATGTGAGCAAAGGTCTGCACAGCAACACTAAGGATCCCACCTCCTTCCTACGAAAACAAGCGCAGGCTGGGTTTGTTTCAGAAATCAAGCCCGGGTTTATCTTCATCTGCTGTTACGTTAGAAAACTATGAAGTTTTCTGTCTCCGTTAATATTTTACCCTAAATTTCAACTTCATTCTAACAAAGGCAAACTGTGAGAACAGTACCAACCTTAATGTTAGTACATAAAATATGTGTATATTTTAGGTGACTAGCCATAATTAAGACTTGGCTTGTTTTCATCCTCTTTCTTGGCCTGTGTGATAATGAACAAACAATTCTGATGAGTTATTTATCAAACTTGCTTGTAATGATAAAATAGAATAAAAATCAGGTAATTTAAAATTATATTTAAAATTGAAATTAAATATATTTTCTTTTGAAAATACATCTTTTAAAAAATACCTTTAAAACATGAGTATATACTAAGCCCTGACTTTAGTAAAAAATACTTTTAATTATTTTTATGCATTAAAAGTTTATTATATTGTTGTCAATATTTTCAATAGCCAAACCACTGCAGTCACTGAGTAAGTCTTTGAAACTATAGGTTTCTGAGGCTGTAATACAGGATTAGTTTTCTTCTGCAGACAAAAAAATGCTCCCTTATTTTGGCCTTTTCAAATAGTTCAGTTCAATAATTATTGAGCTCCAAGCTGAGAAACTGACCTGTGCTGAAAAAGCCAAAAAACTTGATTTTCTCTCTCAAACTGTTGTTATGATAGGAGGATCAGATCTACTAATTAAACACTTGGAGACAACAGCTATAAGAGACAATCAGATTAGTTTACTAATTTTAGATTAGTAAAGCCTTCTTTATCAATTACAAAATTTTGAAAATAAAATGTGAATAGACAAACATTTTTCTTTGGGTATACAGCAGACTGAAGATTTTTACTTACTTATAAAATAGCTCCAAACACTGTGTTATGCATTTGGGGTAAATTAGAATTTTTAATCTTAATTCAGTTTGACAGAAGTTACACAAAAGCAGACATTTAATAAATAAGACACATGCTATTCACAAGAGTCTTACTCTAAGACCCCGAAGAGTCAAAATAATTGTGCATTACTCAAATAAGGTCTTAAATTAATTCATTTTTGTCAGCAAAGTGAAAATAACAATACATGCCACCAATGAAAATTAACTAAGTAAAGAATACAATTGCAAAACAAAAGTAATGATTATTTAAGGTCTTCTACTTGGTAATTCAAGTTATCATTAAAATCCGTGACTATCAGCATAGTTACAAATTATCGGTAATTCAAAGGCAGCAGCATAACTTTCTTTACTCTTCAGACAGTCCCAGTATTCAACGATAGAAAATTCTGTGGCAAGATGGGAAATAGAAGAAAAATTCTGTTGAAGGAGACTGACAGTTCTGTTTTCAGTAATTCTTCAGTGGTAAAATGCTTACTAAGCAGTTAAAGCTGAATTGAAATGTTCTTACATATATTGAAATGCTAACTTAATCTACAGGAAATCACACTCATTGCAGCGTCTTGTTCAGTAATGTGGTGGTTAGTCAGTCTAACACTACGGATGGTCTTTTGATTTTTTAGTTTCTTCTTTCTTATTCCTGGTAACACTTTCTCTGTATTTTTAACTATAAGTCGATAAAAATAAACTGACCACCATAAGGAAATTGAGCCAACAAAAGCAGTTTGCCTATGGATATGAACTTAATGGAGAAACAACAACAAACGCCCTTAGAAGACCATTAATTTGGACTGAAAAGGCTGAACTATATTTTTAATTGTAGCATTTTTAACTTCTGTGCTGTTACTTTAGGTTGTTTCTCAATGGATTTAAATGGTATGTGATGAATAAAATATTGATTGGTGGTTTCGGATGACAGATGCTTCTAAATCTGAACAAACATAACTAATATGAAATTCAAATTCTGATCAAACAGAAAATTAATATGAATTTCATATTTTCTTGCTTTTAATAAGCACAGATGTCTTGCCAGTGGCTCAGGCTCTGTCAAGCATCACTGCATCACTTTTTGTGGGCTCAGACATAAAGGTATAGAGTTCTTTCTATGTATGTGCCTTGCATGCAGAATCAAACTGGTTGATATTCAAGCATAACTGATGTTGACTTTTTTGAATGGCAGTTGTGGTCCTAATGTAAAAATCCTGAAACCCTTGCTTTTCCAGTACAACATGCATTTAGTAATTTAGGACCAGCAGGGTCCTAGCTCATCAGTGAATCACGTTCCCTGGTCTTGCAGGCAATTTGATCATATAATCCCTTTAACAGACTGCTGCAGCTTTGTGCCTCTTACTGCTTGACAATGGGTAAAAAAGATAAAATTGCTGATACTTCTTTTATCTTCTACCAGGTTACTGAAGATAAACAATGCCCTAGCCTAAATGAATCACAGAATCACAGAATCTTCAGAGCTGGAAGGGACCTCTAGAGATCATCTAGTCCAACTCCCCTGCTAAAGCAGGATTGCCTAGAGCACATTACTCAGGACTGCATCCAGGCGAGTCTTGAAAATCTCCAGAGAAGGGGACTCCATAACCTCCCTGGGCAGCCTGTTCCAGTGCTCTGTCACCCTCACTGTAAAGAAGTTTTTCCGTGTATTTGAACGGAACTTCCTATGTTCCAACTTGTGCCCATTGCGCTTCGTCCTGTCACTGGGAACCATTGAAAAGAGTCTGGCA
The DNA here is from genome assembly GCF_964199755.1 of Larus michahellis. Taxonomy (NCBI): domain Eukaryota; kingdom Metazoa; phylum Chordata; class Aves; order Charadriiformes; family Laridae; genus Larus; species Larus michahellis. The sequence goes on along the minus strand of NC_133900.1, from coordinate 58,413,523 downwards.
CCATCCTCCTTCAACCCACCCTTTAGATACTTGTATGCCATAATAAGGTCTCTCCTCAGCCTTCTCTTCTCCAGGCTAAAGAGTCCCAGCTCTCTCAGCCTTTCCTCATAAGGGAGATGCTCCAGTCCCTCAATCATCTTAGTTGCCCGTCGCTGGACTCGCTCCAGCAGTTCCCTGACCCTCTTGAACTGGGGAGCCCAAAACTGGACACAGTACTCCAGTTGTGGCCTCACCAGTGCAGAGTAGAGGGGGAGAATGACCTCCTTCGACCTACTGGCCACACTCTTCCCTATGCAGCCCAGGATTCCATTGGCCTTTTTGGCAACAAGGGCACATTGTTAGCTCATGGATAATTTACTGTCTACCAGGACCCCCAGATCCTTCTCCTCAGAACTACTTCCCAGCAGGTCCACCCCTAACCTATACTGGTGCTTAGCATTCTTCCTCCCCAGGTGCAGGACCTTGCACTTGCTTTTGTTGAACCTCATTAGATCCTTCTCTGCCCAGCTCTCCAGCCTGTCCAGGTCACGCTGGATGGCAGCACGGCCCTCTGGAGTGTCAGCCACCCCTCCCAGTTTGGTATCATCAGCGAACTTGCTGAGGATATACTCTGTCCCATCATCCAGGTCATTAATGAATATATTGAACAAAATTGGACCAAGTATTGACCCCTGGGGGACACCACTCGTTACAGGCCTCCAACTAGACTCTATGCGGCTGATCACAACCCTCTGAGTTCTGTCACACAGCCAGTTCTCAATCCACCTCACTGTCACCTCATCTAGCCCATACTTCCTCAGCTTCCTAATGAGGATGTTATGGGAGACAGTGTCAAAAGCCTTGCTAAAGTCAAGGTACTCATCCAGCCAACCAGTTATAACATCATAGAAAGCTATCAGATTGGTCAAGCATGATTTACCCTTGGTAAATCCATGTTGACCACTTCCAATAACTTCCTGTTCCTCAATGTGTTTGGAGATAACATCCAGAATGAGTCACTCCATTACCTTCCTAGGGACAGAGGTGAGACTAACTGGTCTGTAGTTCCCTGGGTCCTCCGTCTTGCCTTTTTTGAAGACTGGAGTGATGTCAGCCTTCCTCCAGTCCTCAGGCACCTCTCCTGTTCCCCATGACCTTTCAAAGACGATGGAGAGTGGTCTAGCAATAACATCTGCCAGCTGTCTCAGTACTCGCGGGTGCATCCTGTCAGGGCCCATGGACTTATGAATGTCCAGATTGGCCAAGTGGTCTCTGACCCGGTCCTCCTCAACTGAGGGAAAATCTTCCTCTCTCCAGACCTTCCCCCTTGCCTCCAGGGTATGGGATTCGTGAGAGACAGCTTTAGCAGTGAAGACCGAAGAAAAGAAGGCATTCAGTAACTCAGCCTTCTCTGTGTCTTCCACCACTAGGGCACCCGTCTCATTCATCAGTGGGCCTACATTTTCCCTAGTCTTCCTTTTTCTATTGATACACTGAAAGAATCTCTTATTGTCTTTAACTGCAGTGGCCAAGCTGAGTTCTGATTGAGCTTTGTCCCTTCTAATTTTTCCCCCTACATAGCTTTGTTATATCTTGATAATCCTCATAAGTTGCCAGCCCCCTTTTCCAGAGAATGTAAACTTTCCTTTTTTTCCTGAGGGCCAGCCAAAGCTCTCTATTTAGCCAGGCTGGTTTTCTTCCCCGTCGGCTCATTTTTCGAGACATGGGGATGGCCTTCTCCTGTGCATCTAAGAGCACCTGCTTGAAGTATGACCAGTCTTCCTGGGCACCTTTGCTCTTCAAAACTGCCTCCCAAGGGACACTCTCGACCATGCTCCTAAACAGGCTAAAGTCTGCCCTTTGGAAATCCAAGGTGGCAGTTCTGCTGGCTCCCCGCCTTGCTTCACCAAGAATTGAAAATTCTACCATTTCATGGTCACTGTGCCCAAGACGACCTCCAACCTTTACATCCCCCACAAGACCTTCTCTGTTAACAAACAGTAGGTCCAGTAGGGCACTTCCCCTAGTTGGTTCCTTCACCAGCTGTGTTAGGAAGTTGTTTTCCACACACTCCAGGAACCTCCGGGACTGTTCCCTCTCTGCTGTGTTATATTTCCAGCAGACATCTGGGAAGTTGAAGTCCTCCACAAGAACAAGGGCAAATGATCATGAGACCTCTGCCAGCTGCTTATAGAATACTTCATCAGATTCTACATCCTGATTAGGGGGTCTATAACAAACTCCCATCACGATATCTGCCTTGTTGGCCTTCCCCTTAATTCTTATCCATACACACTCAACACTGTCATTCACACTGTTAAGTTCTAGACATTCAAAACTGCCCCTAACATAGAGGGCCACCCCGCCACCTCTCCTTCCTTGCCTATCCCTTCTGAAAAGTTGGTATCCATCGATTACAGCACTCCACTTGTGTGTGTCTTCCCACCACGTTTCTGTGATGGCAACTATATCATAGTTTCCTTGCTGAACAATGGCCTCTAGCTCCTCCTGTGTATTCCCCATGCTGCGTGCATTAGTGTAGATGCACTTCAGCTGGGCTAACTGTTCTGCTACTTCCTTGGGGGGACAAGCCCGAATTCGCACCTGATCATGCTCAGACACTTCTGTACTTCCCAAATTATCACTACCCCTCATGTCTTTGCTACCACACAAATCACCATCCCCCACCATCAATGAGACAGATTGGAAGACCTTGCTAACACTTTTACCCAGAAGCACTGGTATGCTGCTCCCAGGCACCACTTTTGTAATCCTGGTTTCATCCCCATCCCCCTTCAAACAAAAAATTTCAAAAAAAATGAAGTATCGGTTTAGTGAACAATGAAGTATATGAACACAAGAATTGCCATGTAGGTCAAAATATTGGGTGTCTTGTCCTGTGTCCTAGGTTTGCCAATGTCCTATTCCAGACTGAGGTTTAAGAAGCTCTTTTCTGAATCATTGCACAGTGTCCTTCCTCTGGGGGAGGCATTTTTGTACTGGCTGTCAGTGAGAAATCCACACAAACTCCTGCTATATAACTTGTGTGTTCATCCTGTTTATATAAACATTTAAGTTTTGGTTTTAGTGCCTTATAGTGATGAGTTTCAGAGGTTAACCTGACATTTTTTATATTTTAAATATTTCTGCCTTTTACCTTTACTACTTCACTGAGTAAAGGTATACCAAACCCTGACTGACTGTGGCTATACCATTGATTATTTCATATATCTCCATCATATGTCTTCTTGTTGGCATCTTGCTGAAGCACTTAGTTTCCTCCATTATCTTTGAAAACAAGATGCCCAGAACTAAATGCACTATTTCAGCTGAAGGCATACTAATGACTAGAATAAAATGGCATGCTAACATTATTTTTATTCTCTTCTGTATTGTTCTGTTATAACCTGCTGGGGTTGTTCAGCCTGGAGAAGAGAAGGCTCCAGGGAGATCTTATAGCAGCCTTCCAGTACCTGAAGGGGGCCTACAGGAAGGCTGGGGAGGGGCTATTTGCAAGGGCATGTAGCGATAGGACGAGGGGCAGTGGTTTTAAACTAGAGCAGGGTAGGTTTAGATTAGACATTAGGAAGAAGTTCTTTACAATGAGGGTGGTGAGACACTGGAACAGGTTGCCCAGAGAGGTGGTGGAGGCCCCATCCCGGAAGACATTCAAGGCCAGGCTTGATGAGACTCTGAGCAACCTGATCTAGTTAAAGATGTCCCTGCTAGCTGCAGGGGGGTTGGACTAGATGACCTTTAAAGGTCCCTTCCAACCCAACATATTCTATGATTCTATCATTCCATTGCAGAAAATAAGGCTGAGGATCTCAAGAAATCTTTTGCCCTCCTTCTCCCATAATCCTAACACATTGTTTGCCTCTTTATTTGCAATTGTGTGTTGATCAGAAGCTTTTGTATTCAGTCTGTTTACAGTAGTGCTCCTGTCTCTTTCCTGAAAGGTTCTAATTAATATGGAATTTATCAGTGTCTAAATAATTCAGACAAGATTAATTTATAGTGAACTATGTCTGGATTAAAATCCTCATGTGTTGGATTGCTGAGTGGACTGGTGAAAGCATACACTGCCTTTCAGTTCTGGGGCAGTTCGATATGGTAATGACCAAAAATTCCCACCAACATGGATGGAGTTTGTGGTGGTATCATCTTGGCACTTTTTTTCATAATCGGTGTATTTTTAGGAAATCTTCACCAAGAGGCCAAGGCTAGCATGAAATAGAGCCTGTACAGGTGTCTCTGAGAGGTGTGCCAGAGTGAAAAAGCTGCCACTGCTGCTCACTCTGCATTATTAATTCTAAAAAGATGCTAGGGAAGGGCAGATAAGTGGGTTTTTTTGCCCGTCAGGAACTTAAATAATATTTCTGCCCTCCCCAAAGTGATGTCATGAGTGTCTTTTGCTCCTTGGGTCAATGAGTCAGACAACTATGTTATATCATTCCTTTAATAACCTAACCAAACTTAGCCTAAACATGTGCTGGTGACTGTGGCCGTGGCCAAAGGATCCAGCAGTAATAATACATTCTGATTAGGAGGCACCTATGCCTGAGGATTGTAGCTTCATTAGCTGTAATTAACATGAATATGCAACAAGCTGAAATATGCACAGGATGAGTAAAATCTGAAGAAACTTAACACTTACATCCCATTGCCTCAAAACACTTAAAATGGTCCATAAATATATGTCTGTACAGGAGCAATACAGCATACAGCCTATCGCCTGGTTGAGTCCTGACATGCATATAGATATGGAAATCTCATTTCATTACAAGAGTGTACATGGTGTATTCAAAGAGTGAAACATACACAACACACTGGGTACATGAATTATCAATATATCATTTTAGATTGATACAGATAGAAGATATGTAGTAGTTTGATATATCTGTATATCTGTACAGATACACAGATCTGTACAGATTGATATATCTGTATTATAATATATCCGTACCGGTACACATGTATTAGATGCAGGAATAAAATAAATATCTTTTCCCAGTATGTGTCTGAAGTCTTATTAATTGCACAAATTAGACAGCACAATGTGTGATGGAAAAGCAATTTATTCCTTCCAGAAATTTCAAGTGCAAAGCAATAAAAAATCTGGGGGTTTATTACATATTTTCTGTTATTATAAAAGCGTCTTCACCTATTGCATGAGGTAACCCGTCATGACAAGTCTTACTTATCATGACAAGTCATCAACTATATTACTTACAAGTTCAGCATTCATCCCCAGTGTTCTCTCCTTATAGTAACGGTCCATGCAAGACTCATCCTAGACATATGGCATTAGAAAAATATTACTCTGTCTCAGAACTGGAGTTGTTCAGAACTCTGCCACTGATCACCATATAGTAATGTCTGTCTCATTTGGAGGACCTGAAGAGGACCAGGGCTTTTCTGTGTTTAATGTTGTGTAGGACTGGTAGGAAAGTGTCTGGCTTCTACAGCCTAAGGTTGAAGTTGCCAAGGGACAAATGGAGAAGCATATAAATATCCAAAACAAATGACCACTAGATGTGTAGAGTACACACATGCATGTATCAGGGCACACATTTTTGCTAGTTAAGTAGAGAAACCAACCATTTAGTTTGGTTACATTTTGACTCGTTACTTCTGGGCATCATAGCAGAAGTGGGTAATGATAAAAAGGGGATGATCCAGGTGCTGCTGGTGGGAGTTTAAATCTTTGTGTCTGATAGACAAATTCTAGAATTGTAAAACACTCTTATTGAAAGAGACCTCCAGAGGTTATCAGTGTCGTTCCCTTGTCCCTGTCTTCTCTGGTTTTGAATCCACAGAGGGACCTGGCTATATTGACAGTCCTCATACAAATTGAGATTCGTTCTTTCAATGCTCTTAATTTCATGTACTCTGTTCATCTTAATCATGTGAAGCACAGGTGCCCAAAATGGTAATTTTTCATGATGCTGAAAGATGGATTTAGCATACTGAATGAGCAAAATGCAGCTCTTTCTCTGTTTCTCCTGCTCCTTGCATTATTTCTGTAGCTGGTGTGGTATCAACCAGCTATTATGGTTTTGTCTTGATTTTTATGAGTTCATCTTTAGATTGCTGTAGCCACAGTTTCTAGTGATATATTTAAAAATTCTAATTCAGTCTTGCTACTGCTCAATAGGTCTGCAAACTGTCAAATTGATCATAGCATTCTCATCACTCAGCAGTCTTCTGCATAAGACCAACATGTTGCAGCACTTGAGCAGCTTTCATCTTTTCAAACTACTTGTTTCTGCTTATATACATTCTGCATGGAACTCAGAATTTATCAGTGATTTTACAAGGAGGAAATAAAATCTCGGGAGAAATTTATTTTCATTTCTGTTTTGTTTATTATGTCTTCTGTTGTCATTATAAAATACAGAATCTACTATTCCTTATATTGAGGAACAGGGATTTAAAAATAATGTTCATCTGAAGTTTATAGGACAAGTTTCTGAGGCTTTTTCAATTTTAAATGCATTTTCATTTTTTTGGTGAGATTTGAGTTACTTATTACATTCCTCCTTTCCTTATCATGGAGTGTGAGGTTCTCAAGGTGTTATGGAGCTGTATTTACACTTTTTTTCCTACATGGACCTAGTGTAACTCCAGTAAAGTTGCTTTTGATTTCAGTAGCTACCATTGCTATGAGAATTGTCTCTCTGATTTTGAAACTGCTGAAAATGCATTGCGTTTATTCAGATATTTGAAAGGACAACAGAATGCTATAGACCTAAGAAGAAAGCCAGTACCAGATGCAGCCATAATGTGAAAGAAGGGATGTTGCTGGATGACTGCTTTTGTGTCATCTGACTATATCACATGCTCCTCTTGGTCCACTGCTTTTCCCTTGCCCACAGTAGTGGATCTACCTTTGTGAAGTGTAGCGAGAGAGAAAGGAGTCAAGTACCATGCCTTGACTTTCCTCCACAATCAGTCTCACAGTGACAAGAAGCTCCTTGCTTTGGGGTCAGATGCTGAGCTATTAGGGATATTCTGTGCCTGCCCCTCCCCCCCCCCTTTTTTTTTCTGCAGCTCTCTGTATTCTATTTTTCTAGGCAATGGTGTGTTGTTGTGGATGGATGTACCACTTGTGGTTTAAGCTTTCTTTAACCTCAGAGCAGCATAAAGAAATTTGTTGGAGTCATTTAGTGACAATAAATAGTTACAGCCTGCTTTCCTAGGGAAATGACGCAGCCAGGTCTGGTTTTGCCAATAGTAATGTTTACATCACCTGAATTTGAAATGGAGTAGAGCTATCAGAAGTAGTACATTCCTGCATGTTTTGTGAAAACTGGTTGGCTGGTGAAGGAGGTGTAACCTGTTAGTGTTGGAATACCTTTGATTCAAAGGTGTTCAGGCATCAGTGTCAATCCATCTTGAGTAGTAGGTTTTCCTAATGCTAGTAATTGTATAACTACATATTTTAAAACAGGGGGACTCACTAAAGGGTGGTTTATTTTGATTGTAATTTATCATTGGAAGGCTGTGTCTGAGGATAACTGTATTCTCTGTCACTTTTTCCTTAATTACTTTTTTCTAAACTGAATAGCCTTTTGAATACAGCTTCTAAATATGGCACAAGAAGTAATTGGTGAAATTGTAAAGGACCTTAATGGCCTTAAAAACTATTGAAAATTCTAATTCTAATTTATTTATTTGTAAATTAGAGTTTCTATTGCAGGAGCTCAAGGCAGATGTCTCAGGCTCCCTGTGAATCCTGTGCTTATCACCTCTGCATACTTTAAGAGCAGATATAGCACTTAGATATTTATGTTTGATCCATTTTTCAAACTCACAGAAATTGGGTACATCATGATGCTTTCAGAATGTAAATATTTAATACAGACTTCTTCCAGGAGATGGAACCATATTGATCCTGTGTTCTTAATCTTTACAACTTTGTCATTTGTCTGACTGAAATTTGAAAGCTATCCTTTGTGTTTTTTAGAGTTCTCTTTCCATTTATGCTGAACGACTTGACTAAACTCCAGATCACTAGGACTGTAATTTATGTAACTCAGTTTTTCAGCCTCTATCTCCTCGTTGAAACACTGTGTGGTTTGTTTCATTATTGAAATAGACTGCACTCCATAAATTACTTTTCAGTCTTTCAACAGGTAAGCTAAGGCTCTAAGTGTGAATGAAGGGAAAAATTCTGAACTTCATACACAGAAGCTGTAATTCAAACAACAAAGCAGATGTATTTCAGTAGGAGTAAAATCAAAGCTTCCAAGACTTTTTCTATTTTGAGATTGTAAGTTAGGATAATAAAAGCTTCAGTAATAAGGATCGATTAAATGAAGTCATATTCAGACCGTAAGTAACAGAACATTCACCTCCACTCTAATGAGAGGGCACTTGGTTTTAGCAGAACGTCGTTTCTTTCTATGAAATGAATTATGTATGTTTTCCATGGTTTAGATCTAGGATTTTTAATAAGTAGCAACTACACCTTACTTCTATTCATGTGGGTATTAATTATATAGTAGAGACCATAATTACTGGTATTATCAATTGGTGATAAGACTTTGCCCAAATCAATCTGGAGCAGACTTTGCACCTTTCTATAAAGCAAAAGAGCAGGTAGGGACTGTGTGATATTTTGGAAGAGTAGGCAATATAGAGAAGATTGGTGTGTAGCAAAAACTCTAAAACTGAAGTTGTTGCCCTGCACGGGGCTAGAATTGATTGTTCAGAAGCTAATAGTTTGCAGGTCCTTTTCCCAGGTGAGTATTACTAGAAGTTTACCATCACTATGCACTAGGAAGAGTACAATACATTTTAACCAGAATCATTGCTGAAAATGTCCAGTAACTAATAGTAATCTATCCAACGGATACGGACTTTCTTTCTGCAGTTCTGTTTTTGCCATTATGTCTTTAATCCTATTTGTCCAGGACACATACTCCAGTTTACCCTCACAATTTCTGAGACACTGAATCATTTCATTTCCCTAAATCCCTCTGTGACTAGATGATGAATTCTTGCAACTCAGTAATGCTGCACCATGTCCCTCCCTGAAGCAACATATCCAATAAGAGGGAGACTTTAAGTAACCTTGGTGCTTTTGCACCAAGTTTCTTGTGACCCAGATGTTCATGTGGCTGACTTGGGTAATGTCTTGCGAAAGTGAATTCTTTTTCATGAAAGTAATGGGAATAGGACATAATTCTGGTAGTTGTCTGGCTAGTTTGATAATGTCGCCTGAAAGCAGTGGAAAATGACATGTAAATAATTGAATTGCACATGCCTGTGTTGTTACTTTGTTGTTATTACTCCATATCTGAGTGTAGCTTCATAGAGATAGAAAGCTGTGCTTGCTGCTGCTCTCTGCTTTTATAGTTAAGCTACTTTGCATTTAAAAAGTTAAAACGGTGATAGAGCAAGGAGATATAAATAGAACACTGTCTCTCAATATCCAGTAACAGATGTTTGGGGAAAAATAAAAGAAACAGGGCAAATACTGAATAATCTTTCCCTGGTGCCATCCAACCTTTCCGTAAATGGCAACTCGGGGACTTTCAGACCTGGATGTTTCATCTGTACCATGATGCTCAAAAGCCTTCATGTGCTATTACCTCTCTCTAATGCCTCTTTTACTTCTGGCTTCCACAACATCTCATGTGGAATTTAATTATGTTAAAAAGTGTTTCATTTTGTGTGGTTTAGAACTGCTTGATTCACGAGCTACTTTCTCCCTACCAATTATTTCATAGAACTATACTGTGCTCCTCTTCAGTCATCATTCATCCAAGCTCAAGAGTCTGACTAGCCTCTTCTCATATAGATGTTGCTCATAACTTCCAGTCATCATTGTTGCACATTTCCTTCTCCGGGTTCTGTTACATTCTTTCTGAGATGGGAAGATCAGCACTCCACACAGCATTTAAAGAGCAGGCACACCATATATATGTACAACAGTGAAAACTGTCTTTGCACCTATTTTAGCAATTTCTTTGCTATAAAATGTGGCCATTCTAGGGAAAAAGAATGTTTCAGTACCTTGTCATGACATTTACAAGGTCTTTACAGGGCATTTGCATTACAGTGTGCTGTGCAGTTCATCCAGGAAGACCTTACCCCTTTGATCTCTTCTAATGCACCCTTTCCTAGTCTAAAAGGGTTTCAGAGCTCACCAATGGCCATGTTCTCTTCACTGGATATGACTGGCTGTGGAGCAGATACTTCGTTGACCAGTACTTACTTTAGACCTTTCATTTCTGAGCCTCACAAACAGCTACTGCTGGCTGCTTGCTTGGTGTAACTCTTGATCCCCATGTTAAGTACGCAAAGGTGCTTCACGCCTTCTACATGCCAGTAGTCTCTCCTTCTCCATTGCTTTGTTTATCTGGCTCTTCCTCCTACTGCTTCCCCGTGCATGGAGTGCCATGTTCTTCCTTCGTTATCTGCTCCCCTTTCAGGGTCTTCCACTTCTACATTACTTTGCTTGCATTATTTTTCCTCTTCTCATCTTGTTTTAGAAATCAATGGTGAAGCATTTAATGTGATGGGAGATTGGAGATCTGTGGCCCATTTTGTCAAGCAGCATACAAACTTGATAGAAAAGATAATCTTAGTTTATAAGAGCTTACCATGTAAATTAAAGGTAACAGGGGGCTATGACAAGGGAAATGGAGCAGAGCAGTGAACTGTGAAAACTAGAGGTAGTCACAATAGCACTAAAAGTACACATAGGTCCAAGTCTAACCTGGAGACGTATAGTACTGAAATGTGTGGAAGCAATAGTCCTTGTGTGTTTTCAATAGGCAGAATCAAACCTTTGGTTCAGATACTACTATGCACTAAGGTAAGAAAGTGTTAAAACTGAGACAGTATTTTCTGGTGCCTCAGACCCGTGTTCAAGTGAAGACTAAAAAGTCTCTGCTGCTACAGTAATAAAAAATGATAAATAAACACACTAAATAAAAACACCAAATACACTCTAAGGTTAATAACAAGCCCTCCCTATCATAGTGTTGTATGCATGGTTTTATGCACAGGAACTCTTTTGTATCCAGGATGTGATAAAACGTTATTATTGATAGATGCATAGTCTGCTTAAGAAAAGCTACAAAATATTCCACTCCTAACAAACTTTTACCTAAGATATACTTTTTCTCCTTATAATTGTTTATAGTGTCTTAATGTAAGGTGTTATCTTAGACCTGTATGTACAACATGTAAGGGGTTTTGAGAATAATAAATGGAAGTTGCTATAGAAATAATACAAGAGTACTTAAGAATGACTTTTAAATGGTTCGTTGAAGTAGATACTGGAACGGCAATCTAAATTCTATCAGACAAGGTAATGGAGGGTAAAGAAACTGGCAAGCAGAGTGACTGGAAAACTAAGTGACAATATAAGCTTAAAGCATAGAAAAGCTTTGAGAAACTCTATGCAAATGGGCCAGGAAACTAACATGTACGTGAAGGACTGAAGCTTGAAAGGAGTAAAAGAAATATCTGGTTGAAAAGGGGCCAAGGAAGAGCTGAGCCAAAGGTGTTACTGAGTGCTTTTGCTCTGGATGTATGGCATCCATGCAGCCTAGGGCTAAATTCCCACTTGTGGTGTTTTGATTTAAAATAAACCTCTGTAGACATGGAAACTCAGGTAATTGGCAAAACTGCTCAGGTGCCATATTTCTGTCTAAGCTATTTTACACACAAATATTTGCACATTGGCCTGATAGCTACTAGTAGCTACTATTTTGGCTGATAATGCTGGATATCTAGCAGCCAATCACAAATGTATGAATCCTCCATATTAAGCCTGGAAGAAAATCCTGCCTTGAAAAGGGGAACACATCTTCAAGAAATCCATGGGAATACAACCTGGGGGGGAACATTCATAGCTGGTTAATTCTAGTTTGAATGTGTTTAGTCTAAAGTGTTCTGACAATGGAGTGCTTACTGATAGTTATTTGAGAAATACATAGTAAAAATAGCAGAGGCAATTTCAGTTTTCCTATGGAACAATCACGAAGAAAGTTGTTCCCAGTACTTTTCTAGAACTAGACAAGTGTTCACAGGTTTCTTTAGCAAGAATAAGTGCTCTAAAAAGAAAGCTTATCACCACAGTTCAGCCACATGACAAAGCATCCTGAGCGAATTAGTATATCACATGCGTATCACAGGGGAATCCTGTTGGGGTTTTACAGATTTGGTGTGCATTGATGATCAGGCTGCTGTTGAATACAGTAAAACAGCAGATGCTGTGTTGAAATTTTGATTGAGGAGAAGACCGTTTTTAAGTATCTCAGCCAACATGGTTCCGTGAGGATTTGGAAGGAAGGATGTTCAGACAACATGGCAGGTGAATGCCTTTTCTGTACTGGTCTATAATGAAGCCTAGGCTTCTCAACACATGTGGTGTTTGGAACAATTGACTCTGTTGACTTCAAAAGGGGTAAGAATTTAATGTAATTTGCTCTATTTTTAGCCAATTGGATAGTGCCACACCCTATTTAGTTTTGATTAGTTTAGTCAATGCGCAGGATTAGTAAATGTTAAATATTAATGTTAATCATACAGCAGTACCACATACAGGCTGTCAACATTCTCATCTTTAGCCAGAAGTGCAGGTGTGCAAATGAGGAATGTTTTGGCTTTAAAACCCAAACCTTTCTGCCTCTCACACCTGCACATGTTTGGAAAATGAATGTAGCCAACAAAAGCTCTTCTAAAGTATTATTGTCCAAGGATTCCCTATGCAAACACTTGCGAGACATGCACACATATATAAAAGAAGGAGATGCTATTCCAAGAAGTGTAAAGCATGCTTATTGCATGGAAGTTGATGTGGTCTAGCCATGCTCATCAGAACAGCAGCTTGTAGGAGGTATTTGATTACCTGCAGAGTCAGTCCCTGTCTCAGTTGACTGGTACATGATTATCTAAAAAGCCTCATCTTGCTACCTCTGAAGTCAATGACAGTCTCCTCATCTTCTTGTCATTAGTGGGTCATCTGTTGGGAATATTTCATTAGATTGTAGTTCACATACATGAGCTCCCCAATAAAATCTTTGTAAATATCGCCTTTCTTCTTTGTTTGTTTTAAGGGACAAGCTTAAACATTTTCACTTGCCTTCTGCATTTTTTTTTGTTATTATGTTTTTTTGTTTATTGTAGGGTCTTATTTTTTTTAACACTCAAAATTACAGGATCAAAATAACTACAGGAGTAAGTGGTATGTTACTCTACTGATTTCAGTGAAGTTATAAATGCATAGTTTATAATCTTCATGGCAAAATCCGGCAAAATGCAAAGTTTGGTTTTAATAATCTCAGTTTTTGTAAGAAAATCTACTTTGAACACTGCTTGTTGCATTGTATTTTGAAGATGTTAGTTCAGAATGAAATAGGAATTTGGTAAAGTGTATTTGTGAAAAGAATCAGTCACACATGCGATAATATTCCCTGGAAATTGTACAGACCCTCATGAAATCTCTGTTGCTGAAAAGCAAGGTCCTCTTGTAGTACAGGATGCACAGATGCCTAATATGTATCTTCTGGAGGTCAAGGAGGAGATAAGAAGATCAGAAGTGATATGGAACATTCACAATCAATAAACCTTTTATGAAGAGAAGTTGGATCCTGCCTTCCCCTCCAGGGACCTCCCTAAGGAAAAAGCAAGTGTGGGTGTGAATCTCTTCCTGGTGTCCAGTAAGACAAGTGATTCAGGAAGGAGTTAGTGCAGTTACTGGTAGAGTTTCAGCTGTGTCAGTTAGCCTAAGCACAGCAACCTTGGTAACATAGCCGAGGAAAGCACAACTGAACTTATTTAGAGCTAGTTTGATTATCTCTTTTAACAGGAGATGTGAATCTGGCTTAATGTGTAAAACTTGAGGAAGCCATAGTTGAAGATAATGATGGGGAATACTGGCAGAACTATTCAAAGTGAATAAATATCACGAAGGGAAAGAATTAAACTTTTTGGAGAGATTGAAAGGATATCTAACTAACTAGAAATAATGGAACTGAGTCAAAACAAAACTGTTAGGAAACGTATGTCATTTGCATTGTGGCTCTAATGGAGTCACATTTTCTTACATTTGAGCTCATTTAAGGCATACATCCGCTTAAAAAGATCACTGTAGGCTTGGCTTGCGTGGTAGTAAGTCTATCTAAGGTTCAAAACCAACATTTATAATAGGAGAAGAAATAAGTGAATGGCAGTAGCTGTTAAGACATGATTAAATTTGGTGTATATGTCACCGGTGAATGGCTAGAGGCTACTTTTATTCTCTGGTAGGTGTTTGGTGACCAGAACTAGCAGCTGTATTGCTGTGGCATTGCATGAGCTCTCCTAGATTAGCATCCTCTGTATAACCCACGCACAGAAATACCCTTTAATTTGGCTGGTCTGTTGACCTAATAGTATTCCTGGAATCCAAGTATCTCTAAGGTTTCAGCCCTGCAACACCTACAAACCTCAGATTACTAAATGGCTACTCCTTTTAACTGTGCTGCAAATGGGTTTCCAACCTAGGTTAGGGGTCACAGTATGAATAAGACTTTAGGGTAAACTGGAAATAAAAAGCCCAGATGACAAATTAGATAGCTTACATTGGGGCATCATTAGTATGAGAAATACTACTATGAAGTCAATCCTTCTCCTTTGAAATGCTAATGCTTAGTGAATGCAATGGACACGGAGTTGGGATTTTCTCCATATTTCACTTTTTAAAAATGCACAAAAATGTTTCAAGAGTTGCAAAGGATGATTCCTAGTGAAATCAGTGCGTCCACTTGCATGACTGAAGTTAAACATGTGCTCAAGGTCTCTGCTGATTTGTGAGCCTTGGCATAGGACCTTCTTTTATTGGTCTTTTTTGTCATTGCAAAGTCAGTAATGTATTCAACGTATTTTCTATAATTTACAACCCAACAGTGATAAGCAGTGTATCGAATGTTGCTGTAGTGACTAATGAAGTTCAGGGGCCACGTGCTTCCACAGCTTTATGCAGAATTAGGCTGGTTGTGGAGATGGAGGGAGACTCAGCCAATATGAAAAAAGATTAAGTATGCACCCTATTCACAGTAATACTCATATCCGTAGGAATAACTACTAATACAGCTAAGGTGGAAAACCTAGAAAATGAAGGTTCTTTGAAAATTGAGTGGTAGAAATAAACTGAGGATGAGAAAAATTCTATATCAAGCCAGCTACAACTGAATATCTTCACTAATATTTTTTTCTGCTGACACCAGAGACCCCATGAGAAGTCTTCTTTTTTTTTTTTTTTCTTCCTAAAACAGAAGATTTGTGTCCTGTGATGCAGTTCTAGCAAGCTAAAACTACAAGAGCACTGCTGGAAAATTGCAGGAACAATGATTTATTCCTGGGTTGAAAGCTGAACAAGGGAAAACACATAAACACTGCACTATAGGCACAAAGGGTGATTATTTTTGCCACATGAAACAGTTTTAAAATTCATGGGAAAAAGTAATTTTTAACAATATGCTGTAGGAGGTTTAGGTCTTATAAAAATAGCTATGGACGGTATGTTTTTTTTTCAGACTGCTATCTTTGCTCTACCATTCAGGTATTTTTAATGGCTTTTCTTTAATAAGAGTTAGAGTAGTTATGTTTATTGATGGATGGATTTATATGATTACAGCAGACTAAAATTGTAGAATCTTTACAATAGCAGAAACAAATCTGCAGCCTTACTGTATTTTTCTTGAGCAAGTTGTCTTGGGATAAAAGATCTGATCATTCTATTTGATTGATCCCCCCACACCCACCCACCCCCAGTTGTATTTATTTTAAGTATTTTGGTGGATAAATGTACTACTTTTCTGGCTGCTACACTCTGAATCATATGTGAAATTAGAGTGAAGTATGGGAATTTAGCAGTAGGTTTGTCACTAAAATATATGTAAAAGTCAGCCTCTGTTTCTTTGTCAGTTTTTACAGTTTAGGTGATGCAAATTCAGATCCCATATGCTCTTTCATGAGTCCTAAGCAGATTTGGTGTTTTAGGTGTTTCTAACATCTGTTTTTCCCAGATTTCTTGTTCCACCTTCTGTAGATCAGGGATACAGAATTACCAACTATAGATAGAAAAAAAATAAAAATCCTAGTGTCCTGGTTTAAGATCCTTTTTTCTTAAAAATTATTTCCCAAGTATCATTTCAAAACCAGAAGAAATCAGCTCAGGTCCTGTAATGTAATAACACTAAAAGCTTTTGTAAGTTTAGTCAGGCAGGAGAAGATGGTGAGAAAATCATGCTAGACCTTTCTGCCACAGCACTGCAAAAGAAAAGCACAAAAGTTGAAAAATCATGAGAATGTCTTAAAGAATGTGACATTAAAATGAAGTTCTTGACTCCACTTTCTTTGTCTTCCAATATCCTGAGTCTAGAGAATTAATTTATTCACTGTTTTTGCTTTTTGAAAACGTGAGGACTATCAATCACACTTCCTAAATGCCAACACTGAGATTTTTATGCAGTCTCCTGAGTCCAACAGATGAAGCTCTAAGAAAAATATTCTGAATCTATAAGCTGCTGTATAAGCTTTATACATTGTTTCCTACGGATACACATTTGCTCTTATTTACCTCTCACACAGTACTTATTCCCAGTTTCCAATGAATGATATAGCAGGCATATGGAAAAAAACTTCCCTGCTTTTTGATAATCCCAAAGAAAATTGAAACAGCCGCTCATGCCAGATTTCTAAAGGCAAATTCATTTTCTAAAGCATTTGGGCTCTTAGCTCCCATTGATCTTTGTAGAAGTTGGGGGCCAAGAGCACTGAAAATGCCTACCTGCATCTTTACAGATTTAGGGTCTTTCAAGACTCTGGATCAAAGGGAACTTCAGGGTAGGCTGTGATTGTTTGGAATTGGTGAGAAAATATTGCATAGGAAAGAAAAAAAGAGAAATGCTTTTCTTTTGGATATTTTTTCATCCTGTGTGTTTGTAAGAGGTACTGATAATGGAATTTGTAGAGGGCTGTTCAAAACAGTTTGATATTTATCCACCAGTTTGGTCTTTTTCAAGTTAGTTAGGTCATCCTATATTCATATGACAATACTAAAAAGTACCTTTTCTTTGGGAAAAGTAGTACATTGTCTTGATGTAAGTAATCTGGCTTGGTGCATAAAACAAGACTTAAAAATATTACAAAATATGGGGCTTTTTTTTGTTTTACTCGCTCAAATGCAGAGCAAGAATTATTTAAAATAAATTAATGTTTAAATGTAGAAATACAATTGATAAAGGGAACCTTGGAAACTGTGAAGTCCTTTGTATTTCTCCAGCTTGTGATTCCAGTGCCCTCCAGCCTTTTACTTACACAAAACATCTGCCTTCAGCTGTTCCATTTTTCAGGAACAATAGCTTGTAGGAGAAGAATTGGTGCCAGTTGTCTTTTATGTTTCTGTTACTTTAATTTTCACTATTACCCATACAGCTTTTTTTGAAAATGGGCTTCTCTAGAATGTGTGATAGTCAGGTTCCCTGGCATCACACAGTACACATTTTTCACAGTGCTACATTGCTTTCAGTAACTTTCTTTTTTGGGGAAAGGGGAGGAAGAGTTATCTTTATCCATTCATCAAGACCATGCAAATCTATATTGCAAACAAACACGGAAAAAAAAATTACATAAAAAAGAATAAGCCGACTCAGAAAAAAATACTACCTAAACCAAATTCCTGTACTATTCTGTTAATTATTTAAAGCATCTATTCCTGAAGGTTGTTACTTTAGGTAAATCTATTACACATATTGAAAACAGTGTGGTCTTCTATGATGTTTTAGTTAAGTATGTCTTCTATACAAAAATCTCTCATTTTTGTTGGTTTGGCTTTGAACCAGACACTGCTATATCTGCAGACCTTGGCCATGAGAAAAAATTTAGCAAACTCACTGGAAAACTTACAGCAAAATCCTCCCCCACCCCTTCAAATAGGCACCCAACCACACAGTACCCAGTCCCACACCAACTTAAGCTTTTATGTTTGCAATAGAAAGGATTTGCTCTGTTGGTCAAAACGTATTAACCATAAATTGGAGCCTTCTCCCATCTGCATTCCTCACTAAGCTTTTTCCATGAAGAGTTTGAGAGGACTGAGGTAGCTGTAAACATGTCATACTGACTTCCCACTAAACGTTTACCAGATGGGAAGATCTCCTATTAGAAAAATGGTGCCTTCAGGGATCTGTTGCAAAAGACCAAAAGACTAATTTAGAATGGATTGGTTTTAGTTGAGCTTAACATTTATTTATTTTTCTGATACCATTTTCTCAGAACTGCAACTATATTAGCAAACTGATTAATAAATGACACTGATAAAAATACTGGTAAGATTAGATCACAATGTAAGTGGTTGGTAAGACACTAACAGTATTTAAAATAAAAGGAACTGCATATCCATACCTATATGAAGCTGAATGTAAACCTGAGAATTAGATCCTTCACACCACATTTTACTTACGTAAATACCCAAACCTTTCCCAGCTTTCCATATTTTCTCAAATTAGCTTCATGCAATTTTAGGACAGAAAAAGCACGAATGCAAAGCTATTCTGTGAAAAACAAACTCCCCTAGTCTAGCCAGCCACATAAAAGAAAAAGCTCTTCTTGTTTTGTGGTAAACTCCTAAGGTGTAGACAATTAAGCCAACTCTCTCATGTTTTCAGAACTCTCCCCATTGATTGTTGGTGAGAAATTATGAAGGCTGAAGGCAGATAATCTTATAATAGCCACCACAACATTATGCTTCACCATATGCTTTCTATTTCAGACTAAGCCCCTGTTTCAGACTTTGTGGCATAACAAATTTATACAGGTTAGTTTATTTTTTTTTATCTGATTGATAGAAGATAAAACTTAGAGGCTCAAGGCAGCTTGTATTTCTTGTCAGCCTGTTTTATGAGTGACAGTAATTTTACAACTTTTTTCCTCTTTCATTTTACGAGCTAGAACTAGAGAAAAATATACTGTATATTTACCTACTTACTAGTAAAAATCCTGCAAGGTGCTGAGCTGTTCAGTTACTTTCATTGAATTAAATGAGAGCTGGAGATGCTCAAAGGATGAGGTTTCTAGACAACCTCAGTGACTTCTTGTTTATGGGCTACTGGCCTATATAAAGGTGGGTTGTTGCATCAGTTTTCTCTGCATACATGCTGTTTGCTAACTTGATATTGATATTGATTAGAAGCTATTTAGTTTTCCCTCAAATCATTTACAGCTCTTCCAGATTTTTTCTAATATGTCAGTTAGAATACTCATACCTGAACACAGCACTCCTTAATAATCATAGATAATACATTATGCTGAAATCCACTCTTTTTTATGTTGTTCAAATTTGAATAGGGTAATTGAACGTGTACTTTGTAGCTTAGTCAGTCTTTCATGGAACAAAGGCAGCTACTCACTTTTTCGACTTCAGAACTGCCCACAGAAGTAGAGTTTTGTTTTTCTACTGACAAGTGTTGCTTCCTATTAATTAGGCTTTCTTCTGTGGGCATCTGGGCTAGCTGCTGACAGCAGTGTATCAGTGAATTAATGTGAACAAAACAATCTGACATCTGCTTGATTGTTTATTCTCTCAAATGGAACAACTATTGAGAAAAGTGTTAAGACACCTAGATTTATTGAATAGAAAGATTTTTTTTTTTGGTAATTGTAGTAATACAAACAGAAATTATTTTGGATCCCGAGCGGCCTAGCTAAATAAAAAACTGCTGTTTGGCATAAGGGAAATCAGGGTATGGCATTGTGTATAATAATTTGCATTTAACACAGAAGACAGTATTTGCTTTTTGTTAATTGGGTAATAAGGCAATAAAGCTTTGCCATTTATTAATTTGTTAGCTTAGAATGTGGTCAGAGTGAGTAATAAGGCTATTTTGGAGTCAAGCATTTTGATAAGACGTGTGAGATTAAATTGTTTTCATGCATGAGCATTTTGTCTAAAACCCTGCAGGTCACTGTGTTCTTAATGATGTTAGTAACACAAACACAATGTAAATAGTAATCGGTTTGCATCTAATTAATAGAACAAGGTATCCTAAATGCATCCTGATACATTAATTTAAATCAACCTTTAAAAGATGTAAACAATCTATAAGGAGCATGCTTAAACAGGTAATTCTTTTTTGATTTTCTACCATGTTGTGCATCTGTGGTTATCTTGCATTATCAATTTAAGAAAGCTGTGAGTATGAACATATAACAAACAGTTATCAATATTTTTATTTGCAAGAGTACTTCTTACGTCCAGTAGCAAAAGAAGTATTATTATTGTATCTTGGTTTCTGCTCAAGCAGAACATGCGGCTTTCTGTAATACTTGTGTTTGATCAGAAATGAACACGGTAAAAATAAAGTGGGTTAATTGAAGACTTTTTAATCTTAATCTAATCTGACAGTCAATAAAAATGTGCGTAGACTTTATTAGTATAGCACTAATAATTCTGCCATTAGCAGAAAGAAACTTGCTTTGGATTTACAACGCACTAATTCACTAATTCTTTTTCAAGCTTTTTCTATTTCTGTTTTGGGACTAGAGGAGCTCAGAGGTGTCTGACACTAGGTTATTTGTCTTTTTGTCTGCCTGTGCGTATTTGCTGAGCCAGAGTTTATAGGAAACATAAAAGGTGACAGAAATTTAGGGAAGCCTCTTTGTTTTAGGAATCCTTAAACTCAGTCTAAACTAGCTTTTTGGCAACCTTTAAGAAGCTCCAGTTAAAGAGGCTTTGAAACTGGGAAAGCGCTTTGCTCTTCAGAGTTGGTCTCTTATACTGCTTAGCTCACTTGGGCTTTCTAGACAAAATTATACACACTGGTCTGTAAATTAGCTTCCTCCTTTATTAACATACTTGATGTTAACAAACCTAGAAAAATCAGTAGTGATTCCGTTCTGTTCTGTTTGCATTTCAGCTGGAATAAACATAACAGAATAAGAAGTAATTAAATATTCCAGTCATGCTTTGGACTAGAATTATGTTATTTTGATTGTCCTTTGCATAACTAAACATTTCCATGAAGCTGGATCAACCTTTGTTTTCTCTTTTTGTACAGTAGCTACCTAACACAACTGGACCCTGATCTGTGATGTGATCCCCTAACTTTGGATAAAACAAATACATGTTTTTACCTCTTAGGCGATTTAACCACAGGACTTTGCATGACATTAATGGGACTTATATAATGAAACTTCTTTTCCAGTTTTGCAGACCTCTGCCTTCTCATCCAATCTGCGTGATACTCATACTGTCATCAAACATACGCAGTAGTGATATAATGCAATTCAGGTACTGTTGCTACCATATCCCTAGTCTAGAGTTACAACATTTTATTATTGTGAATTACTGATATATTAAATATGCATTATTTATTAGATTGCAAGATTCAGTAAGTGTGTATTAATCTGGTTGATGTGAAAAGAGCTTCAATGGCTATTGAAGAAGTGGCCAGGTAAAAGCCTTTCACTTAGTGGCAGAAGTTCTCTGTATTTATCCTGAGAATGTCTATTGCAGAGACAAGGGATGGTGCAAATATTTTCCTAGCATTGCTCATACATCTGTCTTGGTTATGATAATCTCTAAAGGAGAGAAGTTACCTTGATTTCCATTTAATCCTTGACTGCTTAGGAGCTTGATACTAAGGGATTCAATTAGTGACAAGCGCAGTGGTAGGCTGAGTGATTCATCCACATGTACTCAAATCTTACAATTCATAAAGATAAATAAGATTTACATCCATTTCTCTCTGCTTTAGCGTCCTTCAGGTGAGATTTTTAATTGACTTGCCTACGAATAAAAGGCCTGTGAAATTATTCTTTGTCAGTGACTCATCAGTTGGGCTGTGTATCTGTCCATCCACCTTGGTCAACATCTTCTGAACCTGTAAGACAATTTCAACAAAATTGGCAAACAGGGGGAGGTCACGAAAATGAATGGCAAGTTTCAAGATTGGGCAGACAAGAAGGACTTTATTAGTGGATTTGTTAGGCTCCTGTGAAGATACACGGGAAAGAATTCTGACAGTGGGAAAAGATTCAAGCAGACCTTGCAAGTGACCATAAGATGCAGGGCTGGAGGATACCAGGCTTCATTCATTCAAGAACTACTGCTTGGTTTTCTTTTCATTTCTCATTGTGGGAAATGTCAGTTACTGACAGATATAAAGAGCATGACTCTTAG
The DNA here is from genome assembly GCF_964199755.1 of Larus michahellis. Classification (NCBI taxonomy): domain Eukaryota; kingdom Metazoa; phylum Chordata; class Aves; order Charadriiformes; family Laridae; genus Larus; species Larus michahellis. Next base: position 58,391,358 of record NC_133900.1, on the reverse strand, counting down.
GAATGTGGACGTTATCATCTCTTCTCTTTGCTGCTGCTCACTGGGAGCCCTACCTGTTGAACACAGTGGTGAATGCAAAATGGATAGGCATGACGAAGTCCAACTGTGTTCACTCAGATGAAGTGTAAGGTTTTATATGCCAGTTTTAACATGTAGGGACTCAGGCCCTTCAAGCTATACTGAGTATTTTTACGTTATTCTACAAGTGTTGAGAAATCATCACTATTTCAAAGGAGACAGGCCACAATGTCAGAATCAAAATTATTGAATTCCTAAAAATGGACAAATCACCCCTTCATGTTGGTTGATAGGGTTGTGGTTGGTCAGTGTTTTCTTAACAATTCAGCATTGCATTTTTTCCTTTGTTGCTTTTTGTGCAGAGATGCAAAAGTTGGAACGTGACACACTCGACATGCAAGTGTTACCCCAGCAAAAAAATGATTTCCCGCTCGTGTGTTTTCTGCGAGCAGTTGAATCACTGCCTAATTTCTGTGACCCTAAAGAACATGTCCAAACAGCAATGATTCAAATAAGTGTTTGACCACCAGCTGTCACTGAGACCAGTTTGCAAGATTCAAGGGGGTTTTATCTGGAAAACTAACTTTCTGTCCACTTAAAACCAGGTGTTTTTCCTCTTACAAGGGTAGTGTTTCAGAATGATAAGACACTGTGAGAAAACACACTGCATGCAAAGATGATTCTCATCTCACGCTCATGTTTCACTTCCTTTAGATAGTTCCCTGTAGCGTCTCCTAGGCCTTCTGAGCTTTCAGTGTTGTTTCCAGAAATCAAGATTTCAAAACAGTCAACTTGCTTTTTACACAAGATGTAAACAGCTTGAGGAATGAATTTAATATGCAGCCCCTTCAAGAGTCCCAGAGGCAGCTTCTGGTGACCTAGGCCAGGTGGTGCTGCCTGCTGGAGTTCCTGCTGGCTGCCCGAGCTCCTGCTGGCAAAGTTTTTGGGGCAGAATCTCCCCAACCAGCAGCTGGAGATTCCCAGAGAAGGGGCAATTTCTTCTGTTAATTCAGACACCGCACGGGAGGAACAAGAGGGAAGGCTGTGCAAAAGCCATTTTGAGGCTGTGGGGCTGCGCTTGGGACTCTGAAAGAGGACTTTATTGGAAGCTGCAGAAAAAGCACATGGGATTATTTTATTTAGTTATTTTTATTTTTAATCTTTATTCCTTTTGAAAGGTGAGAGTCATCCTGAATTTGAAGCTGCCTTATAGTTTGAGCCACAACAGTAGTTATGGGGTAGGTTACCATAGGTTTCCTAACACTGAAGGTGTACGGCTAATATGTAATCATGTAGCTTGCTGAAAGTAATTTTTACATGAATTTGGGATGACCAGGTTATTTTAGGTCATTGTGGTAGTCATCCCAGGCCTGTAAACAGTTTAGTTAAACCAGCGGATACTATTTTTTCTATTAATCTTCCTAGAAAAGCCTTTGTAATCCTAATTTTCTAGGCCATTAGGGTAAAGGCAGATTACAACTAAAGCTGGTTTACTAACTTTACTCACCTTGGTTTTCCCCAGCCCAGATTTCTCTTACTAGGTGTCATCTAATGTGTCTGCCTGTAGCTGCAGTCATTACTGCCCTCGGTGGTCTTTCAAGTATGTTTTCTGACATTTAGGCCTGAGCAAGCTTATCTTACTGTGAAGTTAGATTCAACTTCAGAGTTGGCCCTGGACTGCGCAGCAAGTTGGACCAGGAATCCTCCGGAGGTCCCCACTGACCTCAGTTACCCCATGATTCTAACCTGCTCCATCTCATGGCATCGAACCGCTTCACAAGCACCAATTTTATTCACAGTTACACAGCATGCTGCAGTGGAGCGGGAAGAGCATCCAGTCTACGATGCCTAAATCTTCTCCCACCCCTTCAGCTGTCTGTTTTGAGTTACGCCACATGGCACAGACCCTGTCATTGCCCTCCTGGCCGGGACCACACTGCCCCGAGCATTTCCGGGTGCTGCCATGGATCAGTCACAAGTTACAAGTCACCTGTCCCCACAGTGGGCAACAGTGGATTAATGATCGGCTCTGGACAATGCAGGTGACAGCCGGCTGCTTGTGAGGAGCTGAGGGGCTAAGGAAAGGAAGGGCTCCCATTCTCCATGGAAGCACTTCTCGTCTTAATCACAAGAATCGTTATTTTTGCACCTGCTCCATTCGCTCCTCGGCTTCCAGCTGCTGACAAACAGACCCCTTCTGGCTTTTTTCCTGCAGCCTCCCGGGACTCACTGTCAAACCAGGGCCATCCCCTGTGCCGGCAGGGGGAGGGCTGGCGCGCTGGCCCCCAGCGGCCCTCGGCCCTGAGGGGCTGTGTGAGTTTTGCTCGGAGCGCCCTCGGAACGCCTCTCCCCGGAGCTCCGCGGGAAACTTCACACGCAGCGGGCTCTGCCGATGCCAGCTCCTTCCCGTCTCACCGGGAGAGACCCGTCCCCCGCCGCTGCCCACCCGGGGCGCGGGCGGCTGTGCCCGTCACCCCGCGTCTGTCCGTCCGTCTGTGCCGAGCCCACACCCCCCGCCCGCCGCCGCCCGGCGTTTCGGCGCGGGCCAGCAGATGGCGGCGCCGCCCCGGCTGGGCGCGGAGCCCCGCGCACGCCGCTGCCGAGCGAGCCCCGCTCCGGTTACAACCCTCCCCCGCCCCCGCCCTCCGCGGCGGTGTCTCCCTCCCCGCCACCTCCCCGCCTGTCACTACCACGCCGGAGAGCCACCATGGCGCACGGCGGGCCACGCGTGTCCGCCGCCGCCGCTCCGCGCGGGGCCGCCCGCCTGCCGCCGCCGCTGCTGCTGCTGCTGCTGCTGCCACCGCTGCTGCTGGGCGCCGCCGCCGCGCTGCGCTGCGCGGAGCCCTGCGGCCGCCCGCGCCCTGGAGCCCTGACCCGCGGGGCGCGCAGCCCGCCGGAGCCGCGGCGCGGCGGCGAGGCGGCGGCGGGTGGCAGCCGCTCCAGGAGAGCATCCTCGGCGGCGGGCCGGGAGCAGGTCTCCCTCATCAGCACCTCTTTCGTGCTCAAAGGGGACGCGTCTCACAACCAGGCGATGGTGCACTGGACGGGCGAGAACAGCAGCGTGAGTGCGAGGGGCGGGGTGTGGGGGGGTCCCTGCCCTTACCCCTGCCTTTACCCCTGCGCTTACCATTGCTTTACTCCCCCAACTTGCGGGGGGCAGCCTGCCGCTGCCGCCTGCGCTCCGCCGGGCTCGGTGCGGACGGGGCGCGCTGCTCCCGCCGCCCGCTGCCTCGTCGGGGGCGCGGGGGTGCCCGCGGGCTCCGCTCGGGTCGAGCAGTACTCCGACGGCCGGTGAGGTGCCGCCGGGAGGCGAAGCGCCACCGGGGTCGGGCCAGCCCCGCGCACCTTCCGCCACTTCCCCCGAAGTTTGGAAAGTTTGCGAGCGCGCATCTTGCAGAGGGGGCGGGTGCGCGGTGTGCGCCGCGTTGCAAGGAGGAGGAGGAAGAGGAGGTGGAAGGCTTTATCCCGGAGCGGCGAGGCGGTGTCCGTGTGCGATCGGCGTGCCCCCGGGGCTGTGCGAAGGTCTCCGGATAAAGGAGAGGCTAGGGGCGAGCTGCGGCGCGGGGATTATCTCCGCCGGCCCGCATAAGGTCCCAGATTAAATTGTCGAGTCTTAATCGATTCTCCTCAATTCAGTCATCCCCGGCTACTTTTCCCCGCGCCGCGCTCTGCCTCCTCAAGCGCCGGGGAAAGAAAACCCCCAAACAAAACCAAAATCAAATAAAGTCCATGCCCGGGTTTGAGGTGGATGTGAGCGGCGGGAGCGGGTGAGCGGCGCGGCCCCGCGGAGAATCCGCCCGGCGGGCACCGAGCCTCCGCCACGGCGCGGGCGATGCGCGGGGAGGGCCGGGGCCCGCTCTCCCTCCCCGCACGGCCCGGAGCTTCACCCCGCCGGGAGCGGTGGCGGGGAGGGGGGGAGGGGGGAATTCCCGCAAAGGAATAGCAGCAGCTCACCGAAGATATTTACAGCCTCATCCATGGATAAAAATCGCGCGCTGAGACCAGTGTTACTGCGTTAGAGCATCAGCGTTCACAACTTTTCGCAGTTAAAGCCGTGTGCCTTGCCTTTATTATTTAATTATATATTTTAGACAGCAGCTCTCACGGTGAGCACCTATAATCTATTTTTAACTAATTTTCAATTTCAGCTAGTCTTCATTTCTTTATGTATCGACCCATTAATGGTTGCCTGTTTGCACAGGTAATTTCAGGGATTTGCTGCTTCTAATTTATCCTTCGCTGAAACATTGTATCATAACAGTGGGTGTCATAGGTAAATATTACATAGCACCTTGCACTGTCTGTGTAACTTCAGAGACAGGAAAATATTGTTATGAAGGCTCAAGATCAACTTTCTCCTGGAGGATTTTAGTGTTTCTGGAAAACTCTTGACTGTTTTTGCTACAGTTCAGCTAAGCTCCGACTCTGCTTGAACTTTGTGAATTTAGCATAAAGTTTACTTAAACTTGGCTCAGTTCAGAGAGCTTGTGTTGTACAAGTAAGTATGTGAATTATCATCCTTTCAGTATGATCTCAAGTCCTGTTTTTTGCCCGTTTTGCTAGGGAGTCACCCAGGATGTGGAGCTGCTAAGGCTCCACTGGTGAGGATGTAGTGATTCCCTTGAGCATGCTGAGCGCTTGTGTTAATGCGCTTGTATAATCAGGTGTCAGAGTCGGTGTCAGAGTCGGAGTCAGCGTCATAAAGCTTGACAGTTTCAAAGTCAGTTTTTTATTTGCTCAGGAAGGAAGCATAAGATGATGGCCATTTTCTGTGAAAAGAAAATGCTGCAAATCAGCAGCATCAGTTATTCTGATTCTGCCCTTCCTCTACTTCTCTGCTGTTAGACTGCTGCTGGTTTTTGTGGACAGTGCTTGCAGGCTATTAGGACTACTTCCTTGAAGAAGTCAGTATTAAAAAGTTGGCATAAGTTCATTTTTGACATAAAAGGCAAGTAACAGCTTTCATGCAAAGCACTCTGCACTCTAAAACGAATATAGTAGAACCTTGCTAATCCACATTTATGACTAGTGGTCTCTCCTCGCCTCTCTGCAAAGATTTAATAACAGATGCTGCAGTGAGGGCTTGTATTGCTAAAATGTTATTATTTTTTCACAGTATGCTACAGTTGACTTCCTAGAATACTACCAAGTAGTCTTTTCAAAAGCAAAGATAAGTGGCAACTGTCAGAATAAATGAAAGTGGTTACAGTCTTTGCTGCAACTTCTTAGTTCTTTCTTGTTTGCTTAGTTACTATCTGCTAATTCAGTATTGCAGGATGATACTGTCGCCATGAATGCCTGCAGACATAGTCTACAGCATTTACACATTCAATAGAAAATACTTTTGCCAAGTTACTTAAAAAATTATGTTGCTTACTCTGCCTGCCATCAAGTGATTACCATCAAGCAAGACTGGATTTGAACGAGTGACCTGGTAATGAAAAACTCTTTGCTGCCTTAACCCAAATGAGAGCAGACAGTCTTTTTGCGCTGGATGTTTTACAGTATGACTGTCAGCATTTTTTACACCTTCTTTTCTTGTTAGCTTTGTTTTATTGCACGCTTCCAGTAGAAGAGCTGATTTTAACAAAGGCTTCCAGAGAAAAATGATTTGTAAAGACAGTGTGTAGAATCTTTTTTTTTTTTTTAAAAGAAGTGGAAGAAATACATTAAGCCCAATGGGACCAGGGTAGACTTAAAGGGTTTGGAGAGAATTTTACTGCCTCTAAGTACGTGAGATTAAAACAATTGAAAAGAAGTACCTGATCCAAAACATATTTAAAGTAGTCTTGAATGTTTGTTTGTTTATATAGATATGTATGTACGTGTGAATGTATTTATTTATTTATTTATTTTACTCTGGGTTAAGTGTTTGGAGGAACACTAAGATCCAGTGCTTCTCAAACCTTGCGCCTTACCCTACATTCTTAAATCTGTGGCAAATCTTGCCTTGCCTGAGAAGCACAGGCTTTAACCATGAAGTGCTGTTCTGTCCCAAGCATATTGGATCAGGCCCTGCAAACCTCAGGAGGTGCTAAGCAATCTTAAAGTGTCACCACGCACGTTTGGCACCTCATTGGAGGTACTCAGCACTTTGTAAACCAAGGAGCTGAACTAGTTCCTTTACCCTGTAAAGCTGCGTGGCTGAAAATTTGACAGTGATGAGCTCCAGATGACCGCATATCCTCTTAAACACCTCACCTAGTAAAATAAGTGAAGAAGAAATATGCAGTAGGATTACTACTTTGAGCTCTGTGATGGAGAGACAAATAACCATAAAAGCAGAGGGGGCAGCTGCTTCTCTGAGGGATGTTCACCTGCACGAATAGTTCATTGAAAGTGCTACGATGGAGTACTCATATGTGTGGATCAAGGGCCAATAAATAAATTTGAGAGGGGCAGAGGTTAGGTTGATGTGCACATGGAGCTTTAAAACATTTATTTACATCTTTTAAATCTTCCTGTGCTGCAATAATAGGAGCAGGTGAATTTTTGGTTGCATGAGATGTCTTGAAAGAAACTAAGGAGGCTATAAATTAAATTGGTCCTCTTTCCTCCCCTTTTTTTTCTGTACTGTAGAAGTCTGATGTATCCTCTCGTAATGCTGTTAGTTTTGCGAATTAGAGAAGTGGTGGGTTTGATAGCACAGCAGAGTATATAGTTGCACTGATTGTAAAGTGAGCTTGAATAACTGGGAAGATCACTGTGCACTTCCTTGCTTTGTCAAGTGAGAACTGTGCAGGGAGGTATGCAAATTGCTTCCTGTATTGTGTCCTCATTACTTTTATTTTGTACTCTAATAATTAATTATTTATAAATTACACAGACAATAAGCCTGCTCCCGACCTCTCTTGACAGTGGGATGCATAGTTAAAACCATCACTAGTGATGCAAATCTTGCAAAGCTAGTCCTTGTAACATCAAGAGTATATCAGGTTAGCAAATTCCTACAATTAGTATTTCTGCTCTCTGTCCCCTATCCACAGAAATCTGTTGTGCACTATTACTTTCAAACAAAGGCTCATGCAAGTGGAACTAATTTCCTTTCCAGTCTTAAAATATCATAAACTGAAGACATGACAGGTGGGTGGTGCAGCGCACCATTTACGCTGGTGAGGGCTACTGACTGACGTTTGTGTAACTGATAAATAATGTGAAGTTGCGCATCAGAATATATACAGGTAGTGTGCTTACAGAATAGCCTCTTACTGTGTTAAGCTGAATATGTATGTTCACAGATTTGCTAAAAATACACTACCCTTTCTGATTTGGGGAAAAATAGTCAACTGATGACAGCTTTTAAAAACCCTGCTTTTCCTTAGAAGAGACCTTATAGTCATCCCTGGAGCTTTTTTTGTGCTAGGTAAACAACTTTCTTTGCAAAACTATATTCTTTTTTCCCCTTCTGGACAATTCCCGTTGTGCATTAGTACTAGCTGATTTAAAAAAAAAAAAAAATCAAAGCCAAAAGAGAAATACAGGGAGAATGAGACTTGTATTCACGATTGATTTTGATTCATGAGCTGCTCTTCATGCTGTGTGCAGACTGCTAAAGTGTTGTGAACAGGACTTTGGCCAACTAGTTCTATGTCTGTAGTTTCATGGTTCCAGTATTTCCTTTTTTTTTGTTTGTTGTAAAAATATTAAGTCCATGCAGGCACTTATTTGTCCAGTAAGTTGATGTCATGATCCCTCATAAACATGTAGATTTTTGTTATCGAAAATAAACATAAATATACACACATTTTTTTCTAGACTTACTATTTAGCAGCACCTTCTCAGAAAGGCAGGTTTATCACATATCTACAGAAATCGCTACACACAAAAAATTTAGCTGATCCGGACTTTTCTGTATTTGATGTACAGATGCTTTGTTTAATTTAAAAAATATTACTTTTTGCGATACAGTTTCACCATATATGATTTATAGAGCCCTGTGATCACTAAATGTATTCTTCTGGCAGATATTTTATTTAATTGGTTTTCTGTTTTGTTTAGTTGGCAATAAACTTTGCTGAGGGGATCTATAAATAGCATTGACTTAAATCTGTAGCAGTATCACTAATGGTAAATGTAATTATCTATCCAAACTGGGCAAAAGTCCATTTGTGGTAAGGTTTTGGTGCTGTTTCTCCAGAGTAGCCAGACCACTTTTTATGAAACTAAAGGGAGCATGAGGTCAAAAATCCTGATGGCTCAGACCTTTGATAAATGGCAGATATATTGCAAAGTGAAAGGCAGATTTCCCATGGGGAGTTTTTTTTTTAAAATTCCTTGAGATGATAGTGCGATAAAAAAACAAACAGAAACCAAATCCAATAATCATATTTGAATGGAACAGCAGAATCCCTTGTGGAAAACAGAATGATTTTAATCTGACTGAAGTAACTCAGGAGTTTAACATCTTTTTTTCCTTTTTTTTTTCTTGATGTAAAGTTTATGGCTTACTTCATTTATTTGCTTCTGCCAGCCTCTGTTTTCCCTCTCTTCCAGCCCTACAGCTTGCTAGTCATGTCGCTGCCTGCTGAGCTCTCTCCACGTTTCAGCAAATTCCAGCTGCTAAAGAAAAGAAAGGGCACCTCTTCTCATCCCCTAAGTAGACTCTTAAAATTGATACATACTTTAATTAGGAAGTGTGTGTTTCAAACATACTTGAAAGTCCTTGTCCATGCGCAGCCTTCCACACCTGCAGTTGTACCTGGTTTTACCTGGTTTGCTGGTTTAACTGGTGTTACCTGGTTTGCTTAGAAGCAAGCTACTAACAGCCTTAGCCTGAGTAGGTACTACTGTGCCGAAATAGGGATGTGCTCAGAGAGTTTAAATCTAGGAGGGACATTTAGCAATGAACACTAAAGACAGACACCAGATTGAAATCCTATCTCTGATACTGCTGATGTATTACACGTTCATGATAAACCAAACCTGGCTTAATAACAGTCATTAGATATGTGTTTAGGCTGTTGATTGCAGGTTCGCATATCACAGTGGGAACATAATGCATTCTTCCCAAGCTTGACAGTGTTAGGAGTCTACTGATACAGTTTTTTGGAGGAAGAAATGAGGACATCCTTTTGATTTTATTAAAATTCAATAGACTAGTACGTTCTTTTTGAAAGAACAGAAGGGGAAAATTATGAGCTTCCCAGAAAAAACAAATTGTTCTGCTAAAATGGGAAATTCTGTGAGGTGTGTGTACTGATTGATGAATTTAAAACATGAAACTGCCCAGATTACGGAAGTTTTTATGCCAAGCCCTTTGTATGTCCAAATAAAGTATTTTATGGTTCTGTCAATTAAGACCAAAGGATGTTAGCATAAGGAGAGAAAATCTGCAGTACAATGCAAGTGTTCTAGTTCCTGAAAGCACGAATTCATTTAAGCAAAAGCTGAAAGTGTAGGTTGAAAGTAGTCTGCAGTATATGACTGGTCGCCGTAGCTGAGGATGAAACTTGATGACCTGCAACATTCCTTCAGCATTTTTATTCCCCTAGTCTCACATTCTTTACCAAACATTCCCATCCCCAACTCTCTGCCCCAGTAATAATAATTTAAAAAACTAACAAATCACCAGTGACAAAACCACTTTCGAAAGAAATAATGGATGGAATCCTTTTTCGTGCCTAACTTCAGCCTTCAAGTCTAAGCTTCGACTTCTGCAGTTGCAGGAGGTGGAGGTGGTCCCTGGATTCATCCCTCCCCTGGCAATGTTAGCATCTGTACTTGAGAAAGCTTTGATGAGTTAACTCCTGAAAGCATGTCTCTCTCTGCACTTATTGTAGGGGGGCCTAGGAGACAAACTTTGATGAAACACAGAATTTATTTAAAGTTATCCGTGACCCAAATATCTGGAGTTTATTGCTGCTGCAGTTATTTCCTTCCTTCCTATTGTAGCATGGCTGTTCGAGTTCCAGTTATGGATTATGACTCTGTTGTGGTGGGTATTGCACAACCCCAATGCAAAAATACAGGTGCAGCTCCAAAGATTTTACAACGCTTCTACCTGAAAAGCAAAATTATATGCTTAAAGGTTGTACATTGACAGAGATTACACAAAGGTCTAAGTTTCAGTCCAAAGGCTGCTCCAACAGCTGTTTAAGTATTTTTTTTTTCTAATGACTTGGAATATTCATACATAAGCAGCCACTGGGGAAAGGCCTAAAATTTTCTCTCCAAGTTGAGAATTAATTGGGAGTTTAGAAACATGCTCACTCTGTGTTTGTATGTAGGTAGGTTTTTCTGTCTCTTTCTCTTTTGTCCAAACCAGTGGATCTGCAATGTGCCAAGAAAAAGTGGAACAGTTTTAGCAGCAAGGGTTATGAGTCTCTGTTCTGCCAGGAGATGTATATTTCAACTCTTCCTGCAGAAGGGGGAATTAGATTCTTCTGCTGGGTGAGCACTCTAAGCCCAGTGCTGTTGTACAAGGGTGAGGTGGGCAGTGTTGCCTGCTGTGAGAAGTCACTGTGCCCTGTGAAATGCTCAGTGTTGTAGGTTCGTGCTGGCACATCTGCTGCACTTGCTGGTTTTGGTAAGATGGGTGGAGAAGTGCTGTGCTTATGGATCCTGTTGGATTTCGTCAGCCCTGGATGAGGCTTCTGTGGGAAGAGGAGAGATGCTGAGGCACTGGTGTCTTGCAGGACTGAGAGCGTGCGTGCTGCCCTTGGCAGAACTGGCAATGCTCCACACAGCCCCATCACCACGTCTGCGAACTCTGAAGCAGTGCTGCTGTATTCACAGTGATGCCTTGGGGAAATTCGAGGCTTCGCCAGAGGTTTAGCGCGAGGTTCCAAATGAACGGCTGTTGGGTTAAATTGGAGCTGAATAGGAGTACTGAGGAACTTTGCCAGCTACCTCACCAGTATCCTCTGAAATAGCACTTGCATTACATAGGTGATTTTATGCCTCAGTTTCCTACCTGCAATGCGAGAATAATGGTACTTCCCTTTCCTCTTAGGATTGCTGTTGCACTTTGATATTAAAGTAATGCTTATTACCATAACACCTAAAAGAGGCAGGAAATAACCTCTATGGTTTCTTTGTTCCTTTGACTGTTTCACAGTCCAGTCTAGGAATTAGAGAAGAAAAGGCTCTGACAAGTCATGCAAACTTCTTTGCTTGTTCTCATGTTTGTTTTGATCAGGGCTCCTTTTAATGTGTAGTCCAGTTTAATGTAAATGCCTAGACTCTGGCACTTCAACATCATGGAACAGACTTAAGATTATGTGACTAAAACCATTTTCAGTGAAACGTAACCTGTATTTTTCCTCCCTCATTCACCAGTATACTGAAAGAGCTGTGCTTCTGTCTCAGTGTTTGTGGCTTTCCTACTCTTGTAGACTAATAATTATTTCTCTGAATAACATTTATTTTGGCCTTTAAAATTTTCTGTTATAGCCCACTTTTTCTAGCTCTTTAATTGCAGCATCTGGATAGGACAATACCTATATATAATAGTCCCTACCTACTGTGTATTTGACTGGCGCATTTTTAGAAATTTACATACACACAGAGATTTGTGCATTTCTGGCTTCCCTCTAATCTCTCTGATGTCCTTGTGATTATCTGTGTTTTTTAAAAAGAAAACCACAGAACAGTAAGTAGTTTGTTTTTTTTTAAAAAAAGATAAGTCATGAAAGCACTTAAATAATTTGGTCATTAGCAAAAAATTAATTTCCGTGGTTTCTGTGCAGTAACATTGTTAAAAGGTTTTTCTAGTAGATGAAGTGGATGTATTTAATGTTTATTTTTTCCCCATTCACTTTATGAAATCTGTTTCTTCCATTGTCTTTGTAAGATCATCAGAGGTACGGTAAAACGGCATGAAGTGTCATAGAAGCGTATTTGCAAGCACCAACTACTGTGATGTGTCCTTATTCCTACTGAGCAGTAGGCCCATGTTTACTGGCCAGTGTGTTCAGTTTTAGCAGATGGCAAGCTACACTCTGTGAAAACACATTTTTTATCACTGTTACTGTCTCTTTCCTGCTCCCCAGACTGAAAGTGCCACAGGGAGAGAGCAGTCTTCCCCCTGCACGTGTACGAGCAAGATGTGGTGTACTGGGGCTCTTCTCTGAGTTGGTGGCATATTACCTTATATTAACAAATAATAATGGTGATGACTGAGGATTGAGCTGTTCCACCTGTAAATTTTAGCAATGTGTAGCCTGGCCTCCCTAACTGAGCTACAGTAGAGAAAAGTTGCTTTCCTCAGGTCTTGAAGAACAACCTGTTTATGGTTAATGCATTCCCATGCTTGCCTCCACAAGCAATTGTCACTGCAAGAGACATGCCCAAGGGGATGGAGCTGGAGGGTGAGAGGAATATGTTGGAACCACTCTTTGAGCTTTGGGCAGTGTTTCACAGTGTTAAATGTGAATGATTCTGAAGAAATAGTTGTTTCTTCTATGAAAACACAATTGTATCAGGGGATGTTAAGTTGCCATAAAACCCTCCTGGGTCTAAGTTCAATGAGATATTTTTCCTGTGTTTGCTAGCAGAAAAATACCTTGTAAGATGCTCTTTTCATAGGATTGGAACTGCCTGTGAGTCTAAGGCATCTAAATCTGCAGCAGTATTTGTTAAATCTTCCCATTTTTGGAAAGCAGAATATTCTTTTCTCAGATCTTCTTCTATGCTCCTACGTATTGTGTTGGGTGTTCAGCATAAGTAGGCATCAGTGTTGGCACAGGTATAAGAGTATAACCCTGAGGGAACTCATGAACCCCTTTTGTATAGGCAGCTCTTTTTTATGCATGGTTTTTGAGGGGCTCCATGGATGAGGCATAAAAATAGAAATAAACCAAACAAAAGCAACACATGCCAGTGACAGGTGGATTACTTTCTGGGTGCATAGAGGTCTTTGCCAATCAATTGCCACCACAAGGCAATTGGGGACCCATCAGGAAGTAGTGCACTTACACAGTGCTCCAGCATTCAGCCTGGATAGATCTCATGAGGTGAACTCTGGGGATATTTAGCAGCAAATGCCTGGAGATGCCCAGGAACCTGGCTGGTGATGCTGGAGACCAGTAACCACATGCAGTTGGGTGGCACAGAAACACTAATGATCTATAGCCCAGCTCACCTCAACCGGCAGTGATTTCCCTAGTGGGAAAGGAAGTCAAAATTGAGTGATTTGGATCTGCTATGTGTTTGTGTGTTTGTGCTTACAGGCTCTAATTTCAATATTTCTTAACTAAACAAACCCCGGTATCCTACTCCATGACAAGTGGGTATTAACATCTAAGTTCCCAGCTGGTTTTTAGAGTGATCCCACTGTGCTCTTTCTGAGCGTTTTATGGGACCCCGTTGAGACTATTAAGGGTTCACATTAGATTTGTCTGCTACACATTGGTTTGTGGATATGCTATGTGAACATCGTTCCTTCTGACCTCTGTCATTTTAGTCTTGTAAACCGCACAAGTTTAATTGATATGTATAGACTTTGGAGTCTTGGGTATTGTAGTATTTCATGTGGTTACAACGTAGAAGCAAGCAGGCATCTGAACTAAAAATATTTCCTCCCCCAGGCTCAGGTGCCCCCCCACAGGCACCGGGACTTCATCAGAATTGCAGCTTTTAATTTAGAGGGCCATTTCTTATTTTGCTAATTTGTTTGGCTTTTAATCAGTGGTTTCCTATGTTTCCCTGCCTGTTACCCAACCACATAATGGCAAGCATGTCAAAATGTCTCAGCTGCCTTGAGAGCAGTCCTGAAACGTATCCTTTGCCCTCAGTGAGCAGTATAAACTGAACAGAAACTATGCAAAATAGTTGGGGGTATGGGGGGAGTATGGGGGCTTTGGAGTGGGAGCTGTGTCCTGAGCACCAGTGACAGGCTACAGAGGATGGACAGTGAACTCCCTGGTTGCCCTTGGGTTTGTGCTGGTGCTGGGGGTAGAGAATTGGGAAGCTGTTAATGTTGTTGGTCCTGAGCTTTTCTTTCCCCTGAATGAGGGAGGCCAATAGCGGTGGAGTCAGCTGAGACCTAATCCTGTTCATTTTGAGGTTTCCCAGCCTGATAGGAAAAACAAATATGAAAGAATCCAGAGTTATTTTTTCCTCTCTTGTATGTGACATCCACTGAGGTGCTGCTGAGCACATGCAGGAGGGAGGAGGAGGATGTGTGCATGGAGCAAAAGTGCCCATATTTTTGGAGCAAGCAGCCCACTATCAATGTGTTTAATTTCTCTTGGGTCATGGATATTATTATTAAATTCTGTCTAAAATCACTGTAAAGAAAAGAAGCAAGAAAGTGTGTTGCACATCAACCAAACAGCATTTTTGTAGCTCTCTGAAACCCACTTTGTGATTCACTGACTAAGCTGTTGGCTTCCACCAGCTTCTGCAAAGGAAGATGCAGAAGGAAGGCATTCCCCTGCATATAGGCTGAATCGGGCACCTCTGCTCAAAAATTGTAAGATGGAGCTCAGCGAACACGTTTTCAGTTCATAATGAAATAACATATGTTCATCTTCATGCAGCATCTCTCAAGGGCTACTGTGTGGAGCACTGAGGGCCACTAACAAGATCTCCTTTTCCTTCCTTCCTCCTCTTCCAACTGCTTTAAAACAGATGGTTTTTTTATAAAGTGGGCTACATTTAGAAGGCTTTGAACTTTGGTATTCCTTTTAATAATCTCATTGCTTCTGGAGAACTCTAAAAGACAGCGTCTTTTAGATTCATTGTATAAGCACCTTGTGCCCTGTGTTCCATTTTTGTATTTAAAAAACCCTCGGAGGAGAGGAGGAGATGATTGATATCAGGCTATCATCATATATATTCAGTGTGAGAGCTAGGTTGTTACCTGGTAAAATATCAACATAAAATATTTTTTTAAGTTTAGCTAACTGCAGAAAAGCCACTTCTTAAACTAGCACAAACTGGCAGAACTTAAGAACTGAATGAAAGGCAAGCTGCTTCATCAGCAGGTGGACTTGGTTCGGCCTGATCAGCCTGCAAGCACACAGGAATTTTTGAGCTGCTTTTGTGTGTGCTACTGAGGCAAGAGATGTTTTATGAACACTGAAAAGAAGACCCTCTGCTTCCTGTTTGAATCAGTGTCCATATTATTGTGAGGGATTACATCTTGGCTCTAACGTTCGTGACTGCAAAGAGACTGTTCCTGAAGATGGGAATGTAAAGGCTAGAGAAGGATATAATCTTTATCTTGTTTGCAGAAACTGCCAGCAAGTCTGGTTATTACATTGCTGTACGTTGTGAAGTATATCGAGGCTCCCGGAGGGAGCAGGACTCAGTCCAGCGTGATGTTTCACAGGGGTCGGTAGCTCAGAAGTCAAGCCCATTGAGATGAGAGCACTGAAATTCACATTTAGGCATAGACTGTGTGCCAGGAAATAATATAAAGAGTTCATAGTCTTTGATCCACAGTCTGTTGTATGTGGATGGTTTGCACAAAGTATGCAAGCTTTTTATTTTTTGTAGCAACTAAATAGACTTGTATTTATTAACTGAACCTGATTATCACAGTCACCATCACTCAGTGAGAAACTCTGCTCCCCTTTAGGCAACTTCTGCGCCTGTCCTTCGTTTCTGTTACTTTTCTGTCTGCTTTTTTGTATGTCTCTCATTCGTTCGTTCTTTTCTTTGTCTCTGTGTGTCTCCTTTGTTATTCTCCCTTCATTTCGTTCTCTGTATTAAATCACCTTTCTCACCCCTGAGGGCTTAAATAGCATCATCTTCTTGGTTCCATCTGGAAAAAAAGATCTTCGAAGAATGGTTAGTAATGACACAGACATGTCATCAGTTTGGGGGTTGCCATTCCAGTGAATATAGATGTTCACGCTTGGTCACATGTTGTCTGCAGGCTTGGACAGACAGCACGGCATTGCTTAAGGGAATCTTGCGTCCATGGCAATATCTGTAGCTCTAGAGGACAGCAATAGCAGATGTTTAAAAAAAACATTGGCCACAGAATACATCATTTAAGTTGGAACTGGCCCAGTGTGTTTCACTTCATGCCCTGTCCCTGTTGTCATTAAATCCCAGCCAGTAGCTAGGGCCACGCAGCCGCTCGCTCACTCCCCCCAGTTGCAATGAGGGAGAGAATTGGAAGAGTAAAAGTGAGAAAACTTGTGGGTAAAGACAGTTTAATAAATAAAGCAAAAGCTATGTGTGCAAGCAAAGCAAAACAAGGAATTTATTCACTACTTCCCATCGGCAGGTGGGTGTTCAGCCATCTCCAGGAAAGCAGGGCTCCATCACGCATAATGGTTACTTGGGAAGACAAACACCATAACTCCAAATGTCCCCCCCTTCCTTCTTCTTCCCCCAGCTTTATATACTGAGCATGACGTCATATGGTATGGAATAGCCCTTTGGTCAGTTGGGGTCAGCTGTCCCGGCTGTGCCCCCTCCCAACTTCTTGTGCACCCCCAGCCTGCTTATTGGCAGGGCAGCATGAGATGCAGAAAAGGCCTTGACTCTGTGTAAGCACTGCTCAGCAGTAACGAAAACATCCCTGTGTTATCAATACTGTTTTCAGCACAAATCCAAAACATAGCCCTGTTCTAGCTACTATGAAGAAAATTAACTCTGTTCCAGCCAGAATCAGCACATGCTACCAGCCTAAATCTGTGATCTCTTAATCTCACCTAGGGTTAGTTTTGGATTGGGGACATGGATTGGGATACACTGCTTCTGTGTCAAGCTTCTGTGTCAGTTTAAATGATCATAACTAGAAATAAAAGACTCAAAATCCCATTTCCAGTCATCCAGTTATGTAATCTGCACATGCCATCTAATAAGAATTTATATACTACCCATCGCTGGAATGACTCTGCTTCTCATCCAGGTTTAATTGAAAAATAATCATAATCTATTCAGTGTTAGATTTAGTGCATAATGGAAGTATTGTGAGCAAAACACAACTTCTGAAATGTCTGTTACAGTGTATTTTATTGTCTGAATTAAGTTCAGATATTAGTGTATGTCATTCTGATATGTGACTTTGCCAAGTATGCCTCATTATTCCTTTTTGCAACCTATAGGCAATGAATTCTTTTTCCTTTAAATGAAGTGAACTATTTACAAGCTGTTACTTATTGCAGGAATTAAAATGAATGAAGCTTCTTTTGAAAACAAACGCAAGCTGAGGAAAGAAAAGACAGCAAATGAGTGTGAAGCTGTTGTAGGAGGGAAATTGCAGCTCATCTTTGTAAACTCTGTGGCTTTAGCTGAGCCTTGAAAACATGGGAGTCAAAAGCAGGAAAGTGCTAAGGTCTCGATTTCTGGCATAGCTTGTTTCTCTGATGCAAGTTCACTTGCTGTGCAGCCACTACAGTTCATGGACTGAAAGAAGATGAACAGATTTAGAGTGCTTTTATCTAACATGAAATTGATACTGTCTTATGGGAATGACTTCTAAGAAGAACATAAGCATGTCTGTGCTAGGCTAGACCTGTGGATATCTAGGGAAGAGCTTCAGACTCAGACAAATATTTTGTGATCCTTTACCAGACAGCTTTTCTGGCCAACAGCAACAGCAATTGGTGGCTCAGGGGTACCTGTAAAAGCTTTTCAGGTGCAAAAAACATACCTTGTTTATAAACATGAAAATGAGAGGAAAGATGAGCTTAGGTACTTAAATGCAGCAGTTAGTTAGCCAAAATTGCTAGTTCTGAATTTCTATTGATTACATCATCCTTTCCTCAAACCTAAATGAATTCAAATTCTGGGGTGTGTTGTGATTTATATTTTGTGGGTCTGTAGCTACATTTTAGAATTTCAAAACCATTTCTTACTATATTGATTTAAATAGTGTTTAAATTCCAAAAAATGATATAAAATAACAAGTAGACCTATCAACACATAATTTACAAAGTACTTATTTTCTACTGTTTCTCACCAATTTGGGAAGTTTGAAGAGTACTGTTTCTGTTGAGTGAATGTTGTTTCTAGAAAGAAAGATGCATGACAAAACTAGTTTTTAGAGGTCTTTTTGTTTTTATGGAATTTATTAAAGCATCTTTTAGAAGTGTTGGATGATAGTACTATCATATGGAAAAAGTACTAAGTATCCTGAATGTTTTCCGTGATTATTTAAAGTGGAAGAAATGTTCATTAAATGGACAACCTCATCTGAGCCAGGATTAATTTTCAATTCAAGCCATTATTCTCTTGGTACATAACCAATACAGTGTATGTTCTTATGAACAAGTGAGTCTCATTTTTAATTTATGAAAGTTTACCTGAGAGTATTCAAATGTCTCACCCTTTCCAAGCATTAAAAAATGCCTTTGATGTCTTAGCGTTTGACTTTAAAACAGCTGATCTTCTGGTGTGCTGTATAATAAAGTTGTTTTGATACATACAAGAAATGCTCCTTGTTCATTCCAAGTTTGCATGGCATAATTAAGCTACGTTTATGTTCAGTAAAAATTGGCGATTCTGTTAAAACAAAATCATTCCTTTTCTCTTAAGTTACTGTAAGGCAAATTATTAAACGGGCATGATCAAGTTTCTTAGATTTTAAGAAGTGCTGGAGGTGAATTTTGAAATTCTTCTTGCTCATTCTTATTTTCAAGTAGTTCATGATTTTTAAATAAAGATTTCTAGTGCTCTTTTTTCATTTTTAATGTTGGATTGAAGGATATCAATAAAAACATTCAATTATAGTGGACTGTCTGTAGGCTCCACTGGAACCCAAGTCGTGATTAGATTTCTCAGCTAGAGGAGAGCAGCACCATTTCATTGACTTAAATTTCACTCATTATGGAAGGATTCTTAGCTTTGATTTGCCTCACAGTTAGTGGAGTGTTCACAGGAATGGAAAAGAAGATGGGGAAAAGTAAACAAAAACAGGTAATGTTACAAGAATTGTATTTTAAATGTTGAATTCCGCACTGTTCCTTCTTACTGTTTTTCCTCTTAATTTTTTTCCCTAAACATTTCTATATTATCGAGTTTGTCTAGAAAAAGCAAGCTTGTTAGCTCAAGTAGAGGTTTATTGCTTTTTGCCTTTCTTTGTCTTCTCACTCTCTCTTAGTCCTCTACCTTCCCTTCTATGGACTGGTTAATTTAATCTTTCCAGCTGCCGTATTGGTTTGTTCAGCATCACTAGGGTCAGCATGCTACATATGAAAGACACATCAGCTGAAGGAAAGGAATATCCCGGTCAACATACCATCACTGCAGATAGAGGGAAACCAGCTGGCATGAGTGAATTGATTTCTGCATCAATCTACTTGCACAGGCAATCAGTTCAATGGAGAGAAACGAGACCTGAGTCCTCATCACTTCCCTGTTGCAGAAGGCTCCCTATATCGAAGTCTCATTCTTTCAAATTCACTGATGCACTCTGCTAACTCTTACCTATGAGAGCAATGGGACTCCATCGGTGTTACTGAACCCAAAGCCTGTAGAAGGCAACAGCAGGCTTCAGTGTGTTTTGGATCAGATCCTTGGGCCAGTGCTGCAACCATACTAGTCACCATATTAGTTGGGAGGTATTTAAGCCCCAAAAGTATTTGGAGGGATGTCTCATCTCTCATTGCCAACAGTGTGAGGCTCATCCTGATAATAAAGCAGGACCAATTTTATTTGTAATTTTTTAGTATACTCAGCTGCTTTTTGTAATTTCTGAACCACATGCATACTAATAATTCTGAGGAATGACACGCAGTTTTAGTAGGCATCATTATTATATCTACATGGGGAAAAAACCATGGTGCTTTTGCGCTTCCTCACATTTTTGGTGAAGGAAGAGCAGTGCAGCAAAACAGGACTGTTCTATAATAAAAATTTTCTGGGCACTATAATGTATAACTTAGGTAATGGCTTAAATAGTCAAGTTAAAGAGAAAATAATTAGAAGGCTAATTTGGATTCACCCTTCCCTATTACTGCTTAAAGATGTTGACTGTAGAGTTCTGTTACTGCTTCATTTAGCTTGACTATTGCAATGACCTAACTCCTTGTGCATCAGACTTGTTTGGATATGAAGTACGGTTTTTGAGTCGCTAGATCTGAGCATGTAGTACTTGCGGCTTTTTTAACACTGTAGAATTAGGAGCGAATAAGCTGACATTGGCTCACACAAAGGGAACAGACTTGCTCTGCTTTGGTCCCAAAGGTGTCATTGATTCTGTTTGCATTACATGGTCAAATATTTGTATATGGTATCATTGAGACTAACAAAAGGTTGTCATAGGGCAGTGTTTATGTCACAAATTGTGACATTTACTTGTTGATGGGATAGTGTAATGTCAGCGTGTTGTGGTGCAAATGTCATCATTTTGTGATGTGACAAATTGTCCCTAAGGATAGGCTTTTTAAGAGACCTTAACGGATGTTGGAAAAATGAATAGTTTTAGACTTATTTTATTTGTGTCACATTTAGGAACAATCAGAAGTTTAGGAAGCAAAGCTTGCAGCAATTGGTATCACTTTTCATTCTTGAAGGGTCTTTGCTAATGTCACAAACTTTAGTGATTATATACATGAAGCTTCCTCAGCAGGC
This sequence comes from Larus michahellis, assembly GCF_964199755.1. Taxonomy (NCBI): domain Eukaryota; kingdom Metazoa; phylum Chordata; class Aves; order Charadriiformes; family Laridae; genus Larus; species Larus michahellis. The sequence goes on along the minus strand of NC_133900.1, from coordinate 58,370,865 downwards.
AAATTTGTTGACTCATCATGCTTCAAGGCAGCTCCAGAGATGACAGTTCTTCAGTAGCTAACGTGTTTAATTGGACCATTCTCCATTTTTAGCAGACGGGATTTTCCTATTTTAACCACAAAATAGTAGGAGAATTTGGAAAGCTTCCCGTCTGTCAAAACTTAAGTGCAATAGAAAGTAAGATAATTTTGTTTGTGGTTGTTCCATCCTTCATTCAAACCTTGTTAGAGGTAATTGTGAGACATACTAAGCAGTGCTGCGTACGCCTTATCTACAAGGCAAATTCAGCTGGGGTGGCTGTGCTTTGTTAACACAACTAAATTGAGCCAGAAGTATATTTGGTATGGCAGTGTATTCCTGGGCAGTTCCTCATGTATGCCTGAGACGTACTGTAGGAAATCGAAGGAGATGTTCAGTAGTTTCCAGAAGACATTTTAGATAAAATTAAGACATGCAAATTGCACTGAAATCGGAGCCTTTGAGGATGTTGATCGGGTGTTGTAAACATGAAGGGAATATTGTGGCAAGAACTGAAGGCTGCAGCTTTTTCTGTGGAAATAGTAGATTTCTGCTTCTGTAGAAATAGACGCAATGGAAAAGTTGTTTGCCCAAGCACAGAATAATTAAATCACAGATTTTCTCTTCAGATGAGGTGTTTCTGGATTTAATGATGAAATTTGGTCTTAGACAGGCCTAGTCATACTTCAGGGTGGTGGCAGCATGCAGACTTACTCTGTCAAATGTGCGTCAGAAAAGCAACATGGAATAGCAGTAGTGGGCAGTATCCTGCCCTCTGTTCTTGAAGAGCTGGGTATTCATTCTAAGCTGGACTTCAGATGAGTGATTTTATATGAAACTACTTTCCACTAGATTTGGAAAAAGTTCTGATGAAATGTGTGCTTTCCAAATCTGTATGTTCTCAACTTAGTGTTCGCACCGAAATTTGGGTTTGTCTATGTGCTGTACGTGAAGCTATATAAGCAGGTGCTTATTCTGCCTGTATAGTTTGTAGATTTAATGCAGAAGTTTGAGCTGCTCTTCTTTGAAAACACAGATAAATATAAATAAAATATAGTGTGTTCTCTTGTAAAATTTTCTAAGTGAGGCTGGGATAGGCAGTCCCTGGATGACTCCTCCCCAGGAGCTGAGAGAAGCCTGTCCACTTATATCAGCTTCAACTATGGCACTACTGTCAGAGAACTCTTCTTGCTGTACTTGGCCAATGTTGAGCTAATGCTCTGTGGATTTTCTACAGAAGCAGGCTGTAACTTGCTGCTAAGGAAGAGAAACTGGATACAGAAAAAGCATAGTGAGCAAATTCCTAAAGTAGGACATTTTTGCCCAGATTACCAACAACGTAAGCCTCTGTTGCCGTAGTTTCTCTGTCGGTTCAAAAACAGACTCCATGTGAGTTGCGATTTCTTTACAGAGGACTGTCAGTGGTTGCAACATGACGCGGTTCTTGCAGAAATGGCAAACGAGGCGGGTCTGGTTGTTTCTACATTTCTTGGGCTTCAGGAGAACTACTTCTGGTTTGTGGGGCTGCCAGAAGCTTTCTGTTCAACCTTGAGCAGATAACTTGAGTCTTTCTATATCTAAACGTCACGTACGGAAGTCTTGTTCCGCCTCTTTGGTTAGAAGGGCAACATCAAAGATCATGAAGTGTTTGGATACTTCGGAAATTTGTGCGATCATGTTACCGTAGGTAAACAGAAGGGGAAAGAGAGGCAAGCTACACAGGAAAGTTATTTTTCTGATGTTAGTCTGATATAAGGGGATCTCATTTTACAGTCCCTCATCCAGAGCTTTCATGTGGCTTTACATCCTACATGACACTGTTTTTCAAATGCTGCCCTGTAAAAACAGTAGAGCATTATGAATGATTTCTCATTGACATGTATTTTTAATACCTGATACTGGTATTAGTGAAATATGCTTCTTACCAAGCCATGTTTTATTTTGATATATATTATTTTCTTTTGTAATAACATCTACTTAAAAAATCTTTGGGAAATTTTACCTTCCTTAAAGAATGTTTGAGATTTTTAAAATTCTTTTTCTCAACTATATGGTTTTTTAATTTTAATTTGGTAAGAGTTAAATTTCTTAGAATCATTGCAGACATAATAATTTGAAATGTGTCTGGCATTAGTTCTGTAAAAACAATCTGGATGTTCTCTGATCTGGATCTACAGAGCCATAAAATATATATGGCACTGTATTAAGTTTTATAATGCTCATTACTTCAATGTTGTACCTGTTGGGTAGAAAATCACTGAAGCAGATGAAGAGTATTGCTCTTTGAGCAGCAGAAATATTAGAAGTGCTTTTACATGGCCCCTTCTAGATATGAGTTTCACTGCAAGAAATAATTAGTATTATTTAAACTGTTTGTGAACGAATATGACCATTCCTCCAGAGCAGAAGAATTACAAATCAGCGGAGCACTGCAGAGTTTTTCTTTGGGCTAAAATAATTGCCATATGAGGTCTTCAAGATATAATGAGGGATATCTGTGGTCTAGCAAAGTGAGCTTAAAGCTTGATATAGTAGGACCCTGTTTCAAATTCCCAAATCTTTCACGTGACTGTCATTGTAATTTGGGGCAATGCTCTTTGTTCCTTTGTTCCAGTTGTTAGAGGTGTATTAGCAACGTAATCTGTGTGTCTTTAAAATTAACTGTGCCTTCACATTTAGTTACTTTCAGGGTCAATTGCTACTCTACTAAAGACAACAAATTTAACCTACCTGCTTTGTAATCATTGTAATTGGTACTCTGGAAGGCCTGGGATCTACATGCGTGTTATACAGCATTGACTGTTGTACTCCAACAATGATCTCCAAAAGGTTAAATATTTAGATACTGTTATCTAACCTTCTACTTATGATTATAGCCCTAATAAACCTCAATATTGTCTTGATATCCTTCTGTTTTTGAAAGGGATTTTTATTTATGATCTGTAGAAAATGTATTTATTTAATGAGCATTGCATTAGCATTGCTAATGGTCATAATGTGTTTAGTTTCAAAGGATACCTGCTTTGAAATTTACTGCAGAATAGTGCAAGTGCCACCATTCACTTGAGAGAGTCTAGGAGAAAGTCATGTTAATGTTTTAATTTTAGAATATGTCATTGTAGTGTTCCACTTTCATTACTGAAGTGCCAATTGTTTGGTCTGAATAGATGTACAGAACATGAAACAGCCCTGTAAGTATCATGGTACAAAACCATACGAAAAGGTGGAAGTTTGTGGTGGGTGTATAATCCCCAGCTCAGTTTTGCACGATGAGAGCTTGTTGTCTTGTTTTGGTTGTAAGCAACTTCTGAGTATAAAAAGTGGTACACGTGCTCCATTTATGTGGGCGGCCCAGGTTCACCTGTCTATTGTACGGGTTTAGATGCTTTGCAGTATGCTGGTATTGCATTCTCCCAGGTTATAGGCCTCTTAAAACAACCCCTCCAAAACCAGGGTTGTTTTTAGTTGGCTCATTTCACTGTACTGGTGCATGGTACAGCTCTGCAACCATTGCACTGACACAACTGAAAGGGCATCAGACACAGGCAAGGCGCTGCAAACAAGTGGCCAGAGCAGTACGGAAATGGGAACTTTGGGAAGTAGCTTCACTGCTGAATCAGTGTATTGTGAAACAGATTCATTAACATGTTGTTTGCTACCTGTTTCTCTGGGTAGCAGTGCTACCCTAAGCAGCCACAGAGTATTTCCAGGCCTGTACAAACCCTCTCAGCTGGTATCAGTGTAGTTGTTCATGGAGAAATGACTTGGAGAATTAATTGTGATAAGAAGAACCTGGGCAGCTGGGTTTAGACTATTTTCTTTAATGTCTGATTTAAATCTGCCTTGCTTCAGTTTACTTCTTTCCCTATCCACTAGGGATATGGAGAAAAGTTTATTCCCTGTCTCCTTTCATCAAGCTTTAATGTATCTGAAAGCCTTTATTATGCTTCTCCTATGTCTTGCATTCTTCAGATTTAATAACCTCAGCTTTGTCATCCTTTCCTTGTTGCTCACTTGGTGCTGCTTTTCTAGACCTCTCATCATTTTTATTGTATTCTTCCAGGCTCTCTGCATTTAATCCACATTAGTCCTGTGATGCTTTGGCATGAACACACTCTTCCAACTGAGGTCTTCAGGCTGGAGAAGTTTCCTTTCTGAGGGTCACAGTCTGCATGTGTCTTGTCTCGTAGCCTCTTTATCCATTACCTGATGGTGCCATGCTGTTGAGAAAAAGGCAGACATTACTGTCTCATGATTCATTTAATGCTCCCAGCTCTTCTTTTGCTGAGTGTAGTTTGCTCTTGCCTATTCTGATTATGCTCATTGATTGCCATCGTTCTTGCTGAATGGCACCCAGCCATTTTTGATCATTTTTCCAGTTTGTGAAGATCACTTTGAGTTCTCATCCTGTGCCTCAGTCTGTATGTTTCATCTTGGTGTCATCCTCTGATTTAATAAGCATAGCCACTTCATGCAGATGTTAAATAATACCAGACTAAGGACGTGTTCCCTTGCAAACCTGCTTGATGCAGAGGGCATCTTTTGCCTCTCTATTGTCCCTAAGACCTGTTACTGTGCTATATGAAGGAATTAGATCATTTTGATACTATTTGCTTTTCAAATTTTAAACTGGACTTCACTCATTGCTAGCAGACAGTTTGTTTGGTGGTAGGTTCTAGAATTTTTCTGGGAATTGAAGCTACACTTGCTAGTTGGTGATTTTCAGACTCCTCCTATCTCTCCTCTTTTTATAAGAATAGGTTCAATGTCGGTCTTTTTTTGGTCACTGTTATACATCCCATTTTCCATTATTTCTTTAAGAAGCAAGTAAAACAATCTCAAAACTTGTCAGTTTGAGAATCTGAGGATGATGTTCATCTCCACCTTATACTAGTATGCTTCTGTTGCCTTGTGCTTTGTTAAAATACCACCTAAATTGTTCTTTCACTCATGTCCATCTCCAAGCATCTGTTAATTTTCAATGCATTTCACTTAGCTTTGCCACCACAGCTCTTTGTGCGATCTTGTGGTAAAGCAAATGAGTGACCTGATTTAGATAAAAGTAGGTCTGTAGTCATTCTCCACAATGTCTTTCCTTTTCATGCTTTGCATGACACCCTCCTCCACCTGCATCCTTTACCCCCACACCCACACTGGGGGAATCACATGTGAAGAAGTCTGTATCCAGAAGTGACTGACAAGAAATTTTGTGACAGGCTGTCTCCTGTTGCATTCCTATTCCAAAATATGTCTCCGTAGGTTTGTTCACTTTAGTGGTAAACTCCAGGAATTGAATTTTTTTTCTTGCTGATTAAAATACTGTACAATGCCACAAATCTTTTAGAAGAATACGAATTCCTATATTTCTGTGGCTTTTACTTCACATGTCAAACTCTGCTTTCAATTAGTGCATCTGCTTCAAGGCCTGGATAGTGTCATTGGGTTTTGCATGCCATTGCCTGGATGTTCTTCCACACTGGCATATGGGCACACAGCATATGTCCTCCCACGCTGCCTCCCACCTCTGCTTCACTGCACTTCTACTGCTGGGCAGTCTCCCGGTCTTCCGTTATTTGTTTTTTCTTTATTTCTTCTTTTTATTCTCTTGACACTGCTGGCATTTTCTTTCTCTCTCCCTCCGCATCCTTAATTCTTTAACCTGCATGAGCCTCATAATACATTTCTGGATTATAGACATTTATAGGTAAATTTTGTATGAGAAAAATACACAGCTGGTAAAAATAAGTTAAAATCAGGGAAGGATCAGAAGCTCTGTGTGCATGTACATATACTTACTTATGTCTCACTTGATATACTTTATTGGTTAACCTCTCATTTATTTACTTCCCAGAAAATCATTGAAATGTTTACAAGTAATGACCTCTGCTGCCTTGGTTCTGTGTTTACTTTTCCATATCCCTTTACCCATGTAGCTGATGTGAAATCTATAGTTCTGGAACAGTACCTTGTATGTCACTTAGTATAATTTTGATTTTGATCTTGGAGTAGGGCATATAGGTGCTATGGTAAAGCAGGTAATAATATTCAGCAGATGTTAATGCATTAAACATAGGAGTTCAGAGGCAGGCTTCTCACTTTCATTACTATTACCGCACAGCTTTTAAGTGTCTCTATGTCTTCCTAGGCAGATATCTGGAATTTATTGAGCGGAGTAAATTCCTTCTGGGTGTTTACAGGAAGAAGTGACAAATGTGATTTGATAACATTGACTATTACATGATTCCCTTCCTGCTGGTGAATCCAAAGCAACTTTTGAGAGCAATATGAAATTAAGTTATCACTAAGGCTAGCCACTGTGAGTTACAGTAAAATCAAGCATTTGGTTAAACCCTCAGAGCTGCAGAATTTCTTACGGAGACATTCAGACAACAGAAGAAAAATATCGGAATGTTAATGAGCTTTATGTCTACCAGAATTAAATTGATTTTTCAGATAAACAGAAGTGCGTAGCTTCCTGAACAGAACAAAGAAGAAACGTTGCTGGCGTTCATACCAAGCCATTGCTACAGACAGTGTGATGAAGCTGTTGAGGAAAGTCTTTTAAAGAGTAACCAGTGGTACAGGGGGTACTAGTGAGCAAAGTGTGTCTGCTGTGATAATTACCCACAACATTAGATGACTGTTTCTGGTGCGGTTCATGTGTAGCAAAATGCCTCACTGTCTTGCATGCTCTATATTGCAAGTTTAGTAGGTTTCATAGACTACTCATGGCATTTATGTAGGCAGAAGACTGAAAATGGGCAAGGTTTGCTATTAAGCATGAGGAAACTGAAATGCTGAAGGTATGGGACTGTGTATTTCCCGTGTATTTCTACAGAGGTCAGTGAAGCTGTATGAGCAGTTGTGTACACTGTCCTAGGGGACCTGTGTTGTAAAGAAGCAAGAGCTGTAGTACGAGATTTACCACTGGTAAGATCCAAAGACTTCACTAGCTGTCTAAAGCCAGTGCTCTTTAGTAGAGTGCGGAAGGAAAGCTTAGCATGACAGAAGAGAGAGGGCTTGGGTCTTCAAAAGACATCATACAATACTTGGCTTTAGATAGTTTTACTGAATATTAAATAAGGCTCTGAATTTTGCATTGCTACTGCTTGGACTGTTTTTTAATACAGTCAGTGAGTTTTTGGAGCTCATGGTATTTTTGTTGGAGGAAAAAACAAAGGTGAAGTTTGTAAATATTTAAGAAAGGCTCTGAAAATAATTTGGGAAAACATTGAAAACAAAGAACAGAGGAGATTGTGCCAGTGGGAGTTGCCATTGTGATTTCAAGTCTGCCACCTCTCTGAGAGCCAGGAAGTTGAGCTCTGCGATAGTGCAGGGACATGTTGAAAGTGTGAGTATATTTAGGGATGTGGGAGTTCTGTGATGAGGAAAAGTGGTACTGTGTTATGGCCATCAGGCTCAATTTTTCACTTTGGCTTTACTAGAACCAGATTTGATTTTTGAACAAGTCTGTAATCAATCTCTTTCTTGACCTTGATAATCTACCTTTTATTTTCTTTTTGATCCTTTTTGTCTATTCAGATAAAACTTCAAGGAAAAGGCAGTTTCTTGCCATGCATTTCTGCAGCACAAAGCACAGAGGAATCCCAAATTTGAACAGAGTTTTGAAGTTCTGCAATGCAGAGAGAGGAGTTCACCAGAAGAAGAGTTGATGCACATTATTTTGCCTGCTGAGCTGTAGCAGATCTTTACAAAAAGTTTACAGAGAGCATTGGCTCCACTTGTCTAATAATCTGTGCTTCAGTAGTTTGTGATCCCACGTATGTTCTGCTTCAGGCTAGATAATTAGCGTTGCCAGTGGTTATCACTTTCTGTGTAATAACTCATATCTGTCCTGGACTAGAGGATCATAGAATCATAGAATCATAGAATCTTCATGGTTGGAAAGGGCCTTTGAGATCATCGAGTCCAACCATACACACACCAAAAAAAAACCAAACAAAAAAACCCCAACCACAAACCACCACAAACAAACAACCAACCTACAATCTCTGCCACTAGAGCATGCACTGAAGTGCCAAATCCAGACGTTTCTTAAATACCTCTAGGGATGGTGACTCAACCACCTCCCTGGGCAGGCTGTTCCAGTGCCTGACCACTCTTTCAGTAAAGTCATTCTTCCTAATATCTAATCTAAACCTCCCCTGCCGCAGCTTCAGACCATTTCCTCTGGTCCTGTCATTATTCACCTGGGAGAAGAGGCCAACACCCACCTCCCTACAGCCTCCTTTGAGGTAGTTGTAGAGGGCAATGAGGTCTCCCCTCAGCCTCCTCTTCTCCAAGCTAAACATGGCCAGCTCCCTCAGCCTCTCCTCATATGACCTGGTCTCCAGACCCCTCACCAGCCTGGCAGCTCTCCGCTGGACAAGCTCCAGCACCTCAATGTCCCTCTGGTACAGAGGGGCCCAGAACTGAACACAGTACTCGAGGTGAGGCCTCACCAGTGCCGAGTACAGAGGCACGATGACTTCTCTACTCCTGCTGGCCACGCTATTCCTGATACAAGCCAGAATGCTGTTGGCCTTCCTGGCCACCTGGGCACACTGCTGGCTCATGTTAAGCTGGCCGTCCACCAGCACCCCCAGGTCCTTTTCTGCTGGGCAGCTTTCCAGCCACTCTTCCCCAAGCCTGTAGCGTTGCTACAGGATGATACAGGTTGCTACAGGATGATAATCTTTTGTTCCATCTCAGGGTTGCTGTGCGTCCTCATGCCACTGTATATATACTACTTAAACAGTAATAATCTCTCTTTGGACTTTCTTGCTCTTGCTTTTCTGTGACATTGAGCATCTTTAAGGGTTTGAGAGAGAGAGTGAGTGGGTGATACACTTCACTGGGGAATGAGGATGTAAAGGGGAGGTCATGCTACATCATGCTACAGTATTACTTTAACTTGGGCAGACAAGACTTCCTGTCACCTAGGGAGCATATTTTAAACTTCCAGGGTGGGAAAAAACGCCTGTGCCTTTGCTTGCTGAGTAGGAGACATATCATACAGGGCAATGCAGCATATAGAGCTTAACGGGAGTATTTAGCCATTTGTCCATATCAGCACACAGCAGATCAGCCGGTAGAGTTTCTGGTCACTCGATGGTGGCTTGCAGAGAACTTGTTTGATGATGGCACTCTCTGTACCTGGACAGCACTGGTGGCTTGGAGTGGGTACGGGTATGGCTCCATGCTCCCATTTTTCTTCAGAGAATTGTTTACCATCAGAGCATCCAATTGTGACTAACTAAGGAGTGGAGGCAACAAGTGGGGAGGAGGAGGACGTTATCATAATTTCTGATTGTAAATACTCCCTCACTTTGTCTTTACTCTGTTCTGAATCTGAATCAATAAGAAATAAGGATAAGTTATGAGTAAGATATACAGTGTAACTGAGCCCCAAAATGTTTACAAGATCACACTTTGATTTTTAAACAATTGCTTAAGCAGATAGTTTGTTGATAGAAGGATATTTCTTGAGTTTGAAAATGATTTATGATTTATACAGTAATTGAAGTGGCAGTTGCTTCATCACACTTAAGTTTATTGATTCCATTAGTACATTGACCTCCTTTCTGCTGAACCACCAGTTTGAATGTCTGTGCTGTGTAAGATAAATTAAAAGGAAAAGATGCCATTTTCCTAACTGTGCGGGACCCAGTTTTCTGCAATAAGTAAAGAAATGAAAGCAACCAAACAAGTGGAAAAAGAAAAATCAGAGGAGAAATGGTGCTTTGAATATCTGGGATTTTTCAAAGCAACTTTGTGTTTATCAGAATATGTCTTTTCTGCAGGTCAGTGATAGATGCTGAGTTAGCTTGCTCTGTTAAAGTGGCCAGCATCCATATTCCAGCAGTTTGAATAAGCAGAAATCCAGAAGAATATGAAAACTATCATATGAATGGGAGAACAAGGCCAGCTGGAAAGTGACTTCTGTATGATTCCACTTTGTATATTCTACGTGTTCCATAATAGTTTCCGCACTTTTATTTCCCCCCAGAAAGATCACTCATAGTTAGGCAATACTCAAAGCTGCAAAATAAAAATGTGGAGCATTGGCATGTGAACTCAGTGGGAGCTGAAAGACAGAAATTGCAGCAAGACAGAAATCTCTCTTTGCTTATGTTCTGCTGGAGCAGCAGCTCCCTCCTCCTCTGGCCTCTTTAGAGCAAGCTGCCTTCTGCTGCAGTCTCGCTCAGTCTTATCTCACCTTTGGGAAGATAGTGGCTTTCTGCACCAAACAGTGCCTGTACGAGTAGGAGCTGCTGCCTTGCCAGGACCAAATGATCCTCCATCTCTGTCTGCCCTCCCTGAATTCCTGGCATCATTCAGCTTGCAGCATTTTCCCCTGGACAGTGTGGTATGAAAGCTGGTGGTCTGCCATGGCACTGAGTGCTCGGCTAGTCTGAGCATGGCACTAAGGAATGAACATTTTGGCTGTTGCTGTGTGTCCCTTAGATTTGATAGGTTTTTCGGCTTTTTCCTCTTGATCACTGATGAAAGTCAGCCAGACTGAAAGGACATGTTTTGCTCTTTGTAGCTGGGAAACAGAACAAAACAAAGTAAAGATTTGGCCCTTGGGATAATTGAAATGAGAATAACCCATCATTCTGTGTCTGGTGGAAGGATAGTTAATATTTTTACCATTGATAGTATAGGCTGGGCTAACGGATGTAAAGCTTCAAAAGCACCTGTAGGATATTCTGATCATTTAATCAGGCAGTTCTGAGAAATAAAGGACTTTGATTACAACCAAGGCTTCATGTAGCAGTCTCAAGCTAACATTCAAGGTCTCTTAGCAGTACTTAGATACTGGTAGAAGAGGTATTTAGCAAAGTCATCTTAGGAGCACCATGTTTTTAACAGCACAATTTGTGCCTGGATTACCATAAAGTGAGTTTTGACACGATCCCAGGAGCACCTTTTCATGGGATTTGGCCCAGGCATGCCATGCTTTCACTGGACTGAGCCTGGACAAGCTGAGTAGGAGAAAGAGAAATTGGGAACCGTCATGCTCTTCCCAAAGGTTTTTCAAGCAGATTTGTTTTCATCTTAATGCAAGATGGAAACTTTTGGATGCAGTGCCTGATTTGGAGACCAAAGGGATTGCATAGTCTCACATTTATTAAATTGCGATGTGAGTTGGGCCATATGGCACAGAAGCAGAACATGGGGATTGTGAAGGGTTTTCTCCAGGGATCCAGCTCTTTCTGTGACTACAGTGGAGTTATTACCATTTTATGGTGCAGACATGCTCAGATGCTGTACTGAGAAGTGCAGTATAGTAATCTGAACTGGACTGAATTAATTTCTTCTATATGACAGCAAAGTCTCTGGCCACATTACAAAGTTGGCACTTGTCATCTTTTTTGGTTGTGGTACTCTAAATTTGGACCATCTGTGTGGGGTTACATTAGTGTTGTTGCTCAGAAGTTTACAAGCTTTCTAACAGCCAAGTGGAAAGGGCATTTCTCATTATTGTACTGATGGCTGAGACATTAAATGCTTGTTGTTATGTTCACAAATGAGTGTACAGATTTTTGGCAAAACCAAGGAGTCAGATTCACTCATGCAGATTAAGGTCTTATTACAGTACGTCCAAGGGGGTTGTATACACCCAGGTTGAACCAATGGGTCTTTCAAGTGAAACGAGGAGTAGGTTTTAGATAAATGATAGAATTGGCATAATATTTTACCAGCCCTTTCTTTTTTTTTTTCCCATCCATTTGATTAAAGGAGAAAACAGGATCTAATTTAATTTCCCTTCCTCCTCCCTGTAAAAATCTGTTTTACTGGCAAATTAAAGTGATGAGAATTTCTGAAAATTTTATCAAGCAAATTCTTTCCATCTGACAAGGCTGAAATTCCAAAGTTGCCAGGAAACCAGAAAGCTAGTGTGACATTAATTAGAGGAGATGGTCTGGCTTTTGCTTTTGCCATCTAACTCCATTTTTCTGTCCTTGCATCGTTTCACAGAGAAAGCCCAATAACTATTTTAGGTTCAGTAGCCAGCTGATTGTCTTGTCTTTTACGTTGCATAGCATGAATAAAAAAAGAGCTTATTTGCAGAAGTATCATGAAATATTTGTCTGTGCTACCTGTGAAAATACAATAATTTTTTTAGATTTTATGATGTGGCCTGAGCTTAAATGAGGAAAGGGAGAATGGTGACCAAAAGAGTGGCTAAGTACATAAAAACTGCAAGAAATACTTTCCACAAGCTCACTGTTATAATTTTATTAGAATGATGATTAGGAACCAAACCATAGTTTGAATACAGAAGAGGTTATGCTTCCCACCTCCTAATTTAAGGAGATGTATAAGGATTAAATTAAAGTAAATGTGCCTGTAATTTACTGTATTGCGTGCATTCAGCATACTTGCTCTTTGACAAGTATCCAGCTCCATTCAGTGCCAGCTACTTCCTAATCAAGTAATAGATGAGGCTGGAAGGAGGCTGCTCAGCATCCTCTGGTTGAGCGGTTGCTGCTGGGTAAAGAGGATTAAAGGGGCCAAATGTAGAATAAACAAGAGGAAGCGGGATGCTATAGGAGCATTTGTAGGACGAAATTTTTAGAAGTAGTGGCTCTGGATGCATCCATGGTGTCTGTGTTGCTATCCTGAATAATTAGTTACTTTTTTCGTCATTTAGCTGTCATTGCAGTGGCCTCCTGTCTTGTGACTTATAAACACATGCTGTCAAAAAAAAAAAAATACAATTAAGAAGTAAGTAAACTTAAGCTGCAGCTTCTTTAGTCCTGGGATCACAGGGAGTGACTACATTCATTGATCCACAGTGTGAATGTATTAGGACTGCATCTTCTACAAGAAGAAATAAACCAGGTATTAGGGATGAGTTTAACCATCCTGTGGAACAACTGCAGAATATTCTAAGTTTAGATTATGCCATAAAGTGTATCCATTTTTTTTCTGAAGTATTTATATGGAATTTCTTGAGAATTTTGGTTAGAAGCTTAAGTGGAATCCGTTAAGTCATAGTAATAGCAATCGTTTGATGATGGATGTCACAGTTTTAGATCAACAGAAGCCAGATCAAAGTGGCCAGTCTCTGGGATCTTGAGCTTCTGCTTTGAATCGGTAAAATGGGAATAACGATGGTTCCTTATGTTCATATAGTTATCCAGAGAATTAATTCATTAACATGCAGTTGCTGGTGATGGGAGGCCTACAAGTATGTGGTGGGAGTGTTGGTATCGGGTATGGTTATGTACATACTATATCCAGTTGGATTCCATGGAATACATAGTGGTATTTTTGAGGGTTTCTAAAGTTTAGTACTATGGACTGCACTGAGATGAGGGAAAAAATGGAATCTGAAGTTCTTGTTTTTCTTCAAGACTCTCAGTTCACATGACTCTTCCTTTGGAACCTGACACTTTATTCTTTCCAACCATGGTCCAAGTTAAAGCAAAAGTGAAATAATGTTTTCCATTGTCTCCCAGTAGGCATTGGATGCACTGGATACATGCCTATGCCTTGATTACATTATAAAATGCATGTAATGGCAATAGCTCTGGTTTGTGTTAGAGAGCTTGGTCCTGCAGTGTGCTGGACACTCCTGCCAGTTGTCAGTGCCCTTGCGATGGCTCAGAGTGTTCAATGTGTCCCTTAGGACTAAGTGAACAAGCTGAAATGCATTGCAGTGCTCAATATTTATATTTTCGTTATACTGCTTTTTCTTTCCCTTTCTCTTTGTTAACTGTTCTCTTTGTCTGGCTTTGGGCTCAGGTATTCTCAGGTCCATAACTGATTCTAGGTTGTTGACTAAGTTTTCCACTATCTGTCTACTTCTTGCAGCCAAATTAATTTTTAATGGCGCATCAGTTCAGCGTGTATCAGCTTACATGTCAGAGTGTGTGAGATTCACCCTTTGTCCCATCCCTAATGCATTTCCCTTTTAGCAGTCACTGTTTGTGTATCTTTTTTTTTTTTTTGTTATTTTTTGATTTAGGACCTTGAAATGCACTGATGCTGCTTCATTAAGTTTTATTTAGCAAGTGCGGATTGCGTTTGTGATCAGTAAGCTGGTGAACACTGTCAGTTCAGTGAAACTACATACATCCCTGGTGTGCCATCACGCGCATGATGCTGCTCTTCTGTCACCGACATACTCCAAAGCAGAGGCAGTTTTAAGAGAGCACCATACCTAACTCAACTTTCACATTTACTGTGGAATAACGTAAAGCTCTCTATCAGTCAGAACGTGGAGCAGGAGCCAGCAGTCCTGGGTTCGGTTTTCCTGGCAGATTTGTAAGATGCTGGGAGTGCAGACTTTTGGATGCTGGTGCTGGCTGTCCTGCTGATTTGTTGTTGCTGTTTCTTATTTGTGTTGCCACAGTGTCTAAGCATCCCAGGCAGGGAGCTGAACATCTTTGTTCTATGTATGTGCTCTGTACACACAACACAAAATGTGGTTTGGGGAACACTTTACAAACTTGTAGGAATAAAGTTAATTTTCTACAATTTATGCTCAAGTATTTAAATCAGCTTGGCTGGGTTTTTTTCCCCAGAAGTGGTGTACTGCTTTTTCACCTTTACAAAGACCAAGCTTATGGAAATAAATTAAGATAGCAAAGCAAAAAGTTTTGAAAATGATTGATTACAATAATATATTTACAGCTATTTAATTAGTTCAAATATTTAAGATTTTTTGGATACGCATCTTGAGGTTGTTTTTTTTTTTAAAGGATCATGTGAAAGGACTGAGAACAAAATCCTTTCTGAAAATTAGGTCTAGTTAAGGTTGCCTGAAATGAAGATGAGTGTGAGTCAGCTCACCACATCTATATTAATATTGAGGAACCTAATTTGTTTGGAAACAAAGTTTGTTTGGAAAGAAGCCTGTCTGGAAAGAAGCCTGTTTGGAAACACTGTTGCCATTTGTTTTTCTAGCTTCCTTTAATCCCTCCATACAGAGGGCTAAATGAGATACACCTCATCATATTGCTGTCAGAGTTAATACTTTTGCAAGAGTCTGAATACTTCACAAAATACAGCTCTAAAGTATTAATTTATTTATTATTGTGGCTCCTGGTGGAGACATACTTTGCCTTTCTGTATCCAGGTCTCTCTAAAATGAGCACAATGGTATTTGGTAATGATCTGTGTTTTTCCTGTGGGGAATGGAAACCAATTGATGCAGGCAGGAAATTCTGATGAGCTCCCCCTTTTCAAGTTTTGTAGCTCAGGAGTTCCCTCTGCCACATTGCTGCCCCCTTAACCTGAAATTTTAAGCTATTTCCCTCTCTTGTTTTGATGTCTACTTTGTAACGTATTCCTATTAACATCACATTTGTGTCCTGCATTATATCTGGTGCTGCTGTGTAGCTGAGAGGTGCAAGCGTTTCAACCCAGAGTGAGTTTGTGGCTTGTATTCATATTCAAATTTTGGTATCATCTATTTATGAAATTATTCATCAGATTCCTCTGTGAATGCTTTTAATGGTTTAATGTGTTCAGCTGATAACAAACTGCATGCTGAAATGTAATGTTGCTCTTTTTAGACTTGATTAGACTCTATCCTTGATTGTGATTTAATGGCTGTTCACAAGCTTGTTCGCTCTTGCTGTTGCATATTAAGTACCAAAGTATCCAGCCAGGTCTGCCAAAATCTTTCAAGGGACCATGGTTTCTCAAGGGAGATGAAAAGCCCTAAGTAGGCTAACGTTTTGATTCAGGACTTGGATTGTATTTGATTGTTCTTGATCACCAAAGATTTTGTCCGTAAATCCCTCTGGAAATGTTTAAGTGCTCAAAGACCTGTCTCAGTGCTGGGTTTTACTCTCCTAAAATGCTATCTAAACAATCAAACAAAATCCTTTTTAAAGCAATTAGCACAAGTAATAGCAGTCAAAACAATTCCAAATATAAGTTTTATTCACCTTCTCCTTTTAATTTCCCAAATGCCCATCTATCTCAGCTATTGTGCCAGAAAAAGCAGTGTATGATTAGAAGTAAGCT